>NC_024310.1:14910443-14913781 GCF_000523025.1 Cynoglossus semilaevis
GCATAACTCCGCACATGAAGGTAACTTACACCTGCAGATGCACTAGTACTTATTCAGATGTTTGGATGAAAGTGCTAGGCTAGCACAACAAGTGTAAAGTTGGTAATGCTGATGTTCTGCTTGTTGGGCAAATGTTGTAAGAATCCCAGAAGAATAGAGTAACAAGTCGAAGTAAAAGCCTTTTGTTTTGAGTGAGGTCCTGGGAACTACGCCTAAACATGCTTAAAAACCATACAATTATTCATAATTGTATATTCTGTCCTTTAGTCCCACAGGTGGTTAAAAGCTGTGCTGAGTTCATTGAAAAGAATGGAGTTGTGGACGGAATCTACAGACTGTCAGGGATTTCCTCCAACATTCAGAAACTGAGGTGCCTCTCTGTTGTTTGTGAGGTTGACCTTAGATATGATAATTAAAGCAAAAGAAAGAACAACCTAATCATAGCTTAAAAACATCTTTCTTTCTAAGGGTTCACTTGCTTAAAAAAAATTTCTCTTTTTTTCCTCTTTCTTTTGTTCTAAAAAAATTTTCTCTTTTTTTCCTCTTTCTTTTGTTCATTTCAGACACGAGTTTGACTCTGAACAGATCCCAGACTTGAGCAGAGATGTTTACAGACAGGACATCCACTCTGTGGGTTCCCTCTGTAAACTGTACTTCAGAGAGCTGCCAAACCCTCTGCTCACCTACCAGCTCTACGACAGATTCTCAGTAAGGACCTGAGTGAGCAAAGCCAAAGAGTCTGACTCATGATGAGGTTAAAATACTAAAATAAAAACTAGGGCTGTCGTAACTGACACTTTCAATTTGTGAAATTAGAATCAGAATAATATTTTTAACAGCTTCAACACATGAGCTATGTGTTTAATAGCCCTACAATCAAATAACTGAAGACATACAATTTGAGCACGTCACTTTTTTGTGACAGAAATGAAACATGTTACGTATAAAATACTATGTCTGATACGAATATGAAAACTATTGGGTTTTTGTTGTTCTGGCCTTGACCAGGAAACAAAGAATTGACCAGGAAACAAAGTCTCTGTTTTCACTTTAGCCTCTCAGTTATGTTATTTATTCTTATGTGTCTCAACAGGAGGCTGTTTCTGCAGCTACTGATGAGGAGAGACTGGTCACCATCCATAATGTGATCCAGCAGCTGCCTCCTCCGCACTACAGGTCAGTGATGTATATACTGTGTATATTACAGCGCAGGGTTTAATTATACAGAACATTTTTGTTTTGGAATTAAGAGACATGTTAATATAAGGTGAAGTTTAAAGAGATTAACTGAAAGTGGAATTTTAAGAGGTATTAAAAAGTCAGAAAACAGTGAATGTTGTTGAAATACAGTTTTAACAAAGCAAAAATGTATTTAATTTTTTTTCTAATCTTAGAAAACACTAAATGTTAGACAAACAATTAGCTTAAAGATTTAAAAAAAGAAAACTGAAAACACTAAAAAAGTTAAACGTATGCCCAAGATATTATTTGAAGTTGTTCCAAAATGTTTAGCCACAAACAAAGCTGAAATGACATTTATACAAATGGATAATTAAAATATGACAAAGAGAAAACAAGCTAATAGCAATGATATAGATATTTTCATTTTTATCATCAACATGTTTTAAATGTAATACAGTTTTTTGTAAATGCTGTAATAATATTTATCATCTCTGCTCTCAGGACTCTGGAGTTCCTCATGAGACACCTCTCCCACCTGGCCACTTTCAGTCCAGTCACAAACATGCACACTAAAAACCTAGCAATAGTGTGGGCTCCTAACCTCCTCAGGTGATGCAGACCCTCAGCACTGTTTCTTTGGTCAGTAACCCTGAGCAGGTCTCTTAAACTACGCAGTGTTGTTTGGCTGTTTTTCAGGTCCAGACAGATTGAGTCGGCCTGTTTCAGCGGTACGGCTGCATTCATGGAGGTGCGAATCCAGTCTGTGGTAGTGGAGTTCATACTCAACAACACTGAGGCTCTGTTCAGCCTAAAACTCAATGCCACCATAAAGGAAAGCACTGGTGAGTCAGTGAAAGCAGAAAAGTAAAAACAAAACGGATTTTTCATTTGCTTAATGGTAAAATTCTGCACCTCAACGACAGGTAAGAGCACTGTAACCAGACCAAAGTCACTGCTCATCTCCTCCCCGTCCACAAAGCTGCTGTCACTGGAGGAAGCTCAGGCTCGCACTCAGGCCCAGCTGAGTTCCCCAGCCACCACCTCCTGCCTCAGCCACAGCGAATACATTGAAGTTGGGGACGGACCAGAAGCCTTAGTTGGCAAGTTCCACACAGTCATCGAGCTCCCGATGGAGAGGTAAACCCACCACCCACTACAGCTGTACCTACAGTAGACATAACTCTGAGAATGCACTCTGAGAAAACTCAAATTACTCCAAAACAGATTCACTTTATTTATTTCATTATTCTGATTTTATTTAAGAATGTAAAACTTTATCTCCAAGTGTTTCCATGTGGTTTAGCAAACGGCCTCCGACCAAGGTTAAAAAATCTCCCGTGGGAAACTGGATCTCATCTTTCCTTTTGGGGAAGTCACATTCTTTATCCAAGCGTAAACTGAAGCGCCATCCCAGCGAGCCCAACGAGATAAAGAGCATCGCACTGCCAGGTCAGATCGAGCCTTAAAACTGAGACAAGTTCATGTGTGTTAAAAGACCTGTTCAGATGTATTTATTTTAAATATCTGCTTGAACATTTGCAGGTGGAAGAGGAGACAGCGGCACATTACGCTCCACCAAAAGTGAGGAGTCTCTCACGTCCTTACGCATTGTGGAAGGTGATTATTCACCAAAATCACACTAGATAAACAAAGAGATGGACAGATAGATAGTGAGATAAATGATTTTATCATGTACGTTGTTATTATATGATTTTTAGTCATAATACTACAGTATACCACTCTGTTAGTGTTTACCAATACTTTATAACTTAAAACATTTCTCTGTTAGAATACATCTATGTTTTTGCTTGATAATCATTTTAATTACTCTGTGTCTGTGCCATGTTATAGTATTTACTATAATAATACCTCTCATTTTTTAGGTGAACCTTCAAATTACCATCCTCTTAGACCTTGTTTCACTAGTGAGGCCATTTCTGCTGTTGCAAGCGATGATTTGAGGTTTCCCAGGAACAAAGAACATATCCAAGCTGTTCCACAGGATGAGAGTCCTTATGGCCCAGAGAGCGGGTGCAGTGATGATGTTAAATCCCCACCCCACCAGGAGGATGATTTTGATCTTTGTTCACCAGTTGCTGGTATTTCTACTTTGGACTTTGATCCCATGTCTTTCCAATTCATCCCCACGAGTGCAA
>NC_024310.1:14913799-14941496 GCF_000523025.1 Cynoglossus semilaevis
TAAATTGAGTAAAAGTGCTTGCTTTTCAAGTGAATCTGAGCCAGTATCGTCTCCCAACAACAACATCAGCTGCTCTCCATCTCCAGAGTTCAGCCCGGTTCTCTGGAAAGGTGTAAAAAAAGTTACCTCCAAGTCACCTTCTCCCAAACTCAGGAAGAAATCCTTAAAGTCTAAAGAAGAGGTACTGACTCCATCGCCTTTAACCTCCTCTTCTCCACCAGAAGAAACTCCGAATGCAAAGGCTGCATGTATCCCCTACAAGCACTGCAGCCCGCTCAGTACAGTGAGCCAGACTTCAGGACTGACTGAGCTCAGTCACTCTGCACAGAACATACCAGATCCAGGTGAGTCCCACTCTTCTAGACATGTATCATTGTTTGTGTTTTAGTTGGTATCATCTTTAGTAACAATCCTTTTTTTTAGGTGCTTATGAAATCTTCTGTGTCTTTTCCCATCATGTCTTACCATAGCTTTGTTTGTCCTGTCATACTGTAGCGTTGTTTGTCTTATCCCTCCCCAGGAACAGATAGACTTATGAGTTCAGTGTGTGTTCTCCCACCTCACCCGTCCGCGATGAGTGCCGCTCGGAAGTTGGCTCTGGCTCTGGCTGAAACTGCCCACAAGGCCAGCTGTGGCTCCCAAAGAAGAGCTCACCTTCCATCACAACCCTCCCAGAGACAGCAATCTGCTCACGTCCATAAGAAACCACTCAGGCCCTCTGTTCTCGACCTTAAAGTTCACCCTGAAGACTATGGAAGCCCTCGTGTCTCCCAGCGGCAGAAATCAGCGCAAAGTCCTACAGAGCACCTCTTCTGCCCTCACACTGTGCATTTCTCACCAGGACACCTTTGTTTAGAGCAGGCCCCTGATGAACAGGAGAGTGTGTGTAATTTCACACCAAATGTCAGCCCCCTTGGATCAGGGAGCCTCTATGATGACAGCGTGGAAAGAAGAAACCAAAGGAAGGAACAGTTCGGAGACGATACACAACCCACATTTCAGAGCATTGGCGTATCAACACCAACTCAGCCCGTCTGCTTTGTTCCTAGCCCATTACCTTCTCCCGTGTATGTCAACCCCGACTCCACCGAAGAAGTCTTAAACTTCCGTGCTGTTTTGGCTGAGACCTCTATGCCTGCCTCAGTTGAGAACATCTTTCCGCGCCCGAAACCCTCCTCAGCTCAAGGCTACAGCCCGGACAGACCTCTGGGCGTGGTCGAGTCAACCTATTCGGTTTACAGTCATCCTCACTGGCACGACCACCGGCCAGTTGAAGCAGCCCAAATCTCTGCATTGCCTGATGCCGTGCCGCCTTACATTTCAGGCCCAAAAATCGAGTACAGGAAATCCTCTGAAGGTCACCTCAGCGGTTTGGTTTTGAAGCAAAACATGTCCCCTCAATATAGACGCTACCATAAACACGAGCTCCATCATTGTGACTGCAACCGGCCACAGGACGAGTGGAACAGGTCAAAAGATATGAGAGTAGGCCATCCAGGCATCCGTAGGGCTCGCTCCTTCCACTCCCCGGACATCCTCTGTCACATTGATCAAAGAGTGAGCAAGAAAGCACCTTATCAGAGACTAATTCAGACAGGCATTCACCCTGTTCGGCTGCAGTTAGAGGACCGGGGAGCGGGACCTCATCACAGTGTCTTCTCATATTTTAACCCAATGGATGGAACACACTATTATGCAGAGCCAAGCCCGCAAAGAGGTAATCCACGAAGTAGGTCTGTGAGACATTCACCTTCTTATGACTCACCACACAACCTCCCTACTGTGGACAGGGACTTTTGCCAAGAGCACAGGGACATTACAGTTTACAAAGCTCAAGACACAGACCTGCTCAGTCAACCAACCAAGCACATCAGCAAGTCTGGACAAAAGAGTAAAGGTCTGGCCGTGTCTCCGTCTGAGATTCCTAGCTCGTCCAATGACACAATAGGCATTATGCACACAAGAAGTAAATCGGATCCAGGAAATGTGTGTCTCCTTTTCACACACAGAGGAGAAAGTCAAAATGCTGTTGTTTCAACATCACCAACTTCCCCAAGGTCCCTACAAGCAGATGCTGAGGACACCAGGCAGCTGACTGGTCGTCAGTCAAGTGTGGAGTTCGGACCGTTGCAGCAAATTCAGATCAAAAACACCTCACAGCGGACAAAACTTGACAGAAATCTATCAGTAACAGAAGATGATGGTCAAAAACTGAAACAAATCAAGTACAGAGGTGGAAGCCATACACCAGGACCCGACCAGGGGGAGTCTGTGCTAACAAAAGCAGTCTACAGCTACTCTGGTGTGGTGAAGCCCAGCATCCTCAGGCGATCCACGCGTTCACAGAGCACCAGAGAACGTCACTTCCATCATTACCATCCCAAGTCTCCTCTGGATCCTGAACATCCAGGGTCCTTCTCCTCTCAGCACCACAGAAGGACTCAGAGCACTAAAGTCAGACCCACTCACTCTGACCACATGAAGGAGTATTACGTGAGGCCTGGTAAATCTGTGGGTGAGTATTCTCCTGGCCAGGGCATCAAGTCTCCACACGGACACAAACTGCTCTCTAAGGTTTTGGGCCAAGATGGCATGTGTTCAGCCGCACCTCGATCAGGGGCCGGATTCTATGAGGGATTCTGAACTTTTTTTTTATTATTTAACTGATTCTACTTTAGGGCCAAAGGAGATAAGAACATGTTTCATTTGTCCTTTGCCTTTACCCTCTGGATCTGCTAAAGGGAAGGCAAGGCATTTATTTTGACTCACACTAAAGTTGTACTGTGTAGTTAGTGCTTGATGAGGCATAAAAGTACTACTAATGCTGCTTCGTATTTTGCAATTACCTTCCAAGAACACTCGAGGGAACAAATCCAGAGGTGTTTTATCTTGTTGTTTTTGGAGTGTTGTTACAGGATGATGACGCTCATTCCTCTGGACCATAGGAACCTTCTGGTACTATTAGCAGCTGGCAGATACTGAAGTAAAACTGTACTAAACAGTATGTCCAGACATTGATACAGCACTCCTGCCGTCTACCTGCTTCAGACAACACCGACCAGGTAGAACTGATCTAATTTGATCCATGTTTACAGTGACATACAGTATGTGGTCTAAATAACATGGAGCAGATGATCATTTATAACATGTGCCATGTTTTTAGCTATTTGTAATTTGGATGTCACTAAGACTGACTCATATTTGGTCTGAGTCGGTGCCTTGCGTTTTAAGGAGTGCCAAGGACAAATTCTTAGCCTAGTTCTGGCAAACATTCCCAGGTCATGAGTCAGATTTTTTTTAAATCTATAACAGCTACTTTATTTATTTGGTTTGTGGGATATGGTTAGGTCAAGAAAAAACAAGCAGCCGATTAACAACAACCATTTGCCATAAAGTCTTGGTCATTGGTACCAAAAACTAAGCAGGAGTTTATCAAATGCCAAATGTCTGTTTATACAGTTTTTTCTAGTCTAGCGTTTCTAGCACACATTTGTCACCACTTGCTGCTAGGTAGCAACATGGGCTCTGAAAACTGGTTCAAATGTTACCTGGTCTGTCTACTAAACAACAGATTCAGTTCTCAGCTGGTAAAAAAGAACTTTATGGTTGAAAATGTTGTTGTTATTTTATTGCCTACAACCTGGACCTCAGCTATCTATAAGTGTGTGCAGGTGACTCCAACAATGTTACATTATTTAAATACGTGATACACTAATACTGCCCTTCATTTTTGCATTACCGAGGTATAGAGTAGCTTTGAGATGCACTAATTATTTCAGGTTACGTAAAACTCCTCTCCTTTGATAACCCTCACATCCCCCCAGCTAATTCTGCCAACAGCAGCAACATTTTCTTCTCTATTTTAATCATTTACTTGCAAGAATATTGTCACTATTTGTCTGTGGCTATCGTTTGAGTCAACCAAAAGCTAACAGGCTAACCTGCAACAGAAGAGCATTAAACAACGGAAAAAAGAGACACAGGCAAAACCTATCTTCATGACCGACCAATTTATACTGTACACTTACAGTCCCTGGATATTCTTACTAACTTTGATTCTCCTCTGGTTTTTGTCTCTTTTTTACGACAATTTTGTGTAGTCAAACGCGAAAAAGGACAAGCTATAGCTAGTGCTCGCTCAAATCACTTTTGAGAAGAAACACTGACGTTTTCACTGTAATTCCTACTGTAATTGTAGTCTTAACCTCTAGGAAAACATTTTTTCACACACTATTATAATTTCTTGGATGACCCATTAAAATGAAACACGTTTGAGTCATTGACCACAGAGTGACTGACAAAAACCACAAATCACCATCAACAATGTGAAGACAGTTTTGCTGTCAGTCGTTACACTGAAATGTGGTCACTGGATTAAACTTAAAACCAGTGACCACAGCCTAATAACTTTTGTGGTGATACTTATGGCAATTTTGCACTTGAAACCCCCCACCCTCCACATTCCCCCGCGCCTTTTATTTGAATGTGTACAGTATGGAGTATGGTTAGATGAATACTTTTTCCTTGCAGTGGTTGTGCAGTGAACGTCTGCTCGATGCTTTTCAAAGTCAACTAGTTTTTATTTTTTCAAGTTAGCTCCTGCATTAATGACCTCAGAGGTCATTCCAGCGTTTTTGAAATGGAACAACAATTTTGCAACAATGCAACATAATTATCTATATTTTGACCGCATTGCAATAACAATCCTTTATTTCTGTACCAAATACCACTTTCAAGCTTCTTCTGGTCCAGATACTGGATATTTGTAACCTGGTCAGTAGGGATGTAACGTGATGCGTCATGAATCCATTAAAAATGTATACCAATTCATGACTTTGCATCCATTGAAATAAAAAATGAATCACGCATCAAGGCTTGAGGAGTAGGCTGGTTTATCTCAAAAAGTCACTACACTCTAGTACAGTAGGGGGCGGTACGCGCCTAAAAACATTGGTTGTGACCATCTTTTAATCCAAGATTGCCTAAATGACAATGACAGGACTATTTCAGTTGGTAATGGTATTTTTAATTTGGTAGTTTTTTCAAATGAAGATGTATTTGATAATTTGTCTGGATCTCATTTTCTTTAAAAAATAGTGTGATAAAATCCAGTCGTAAACAAAAACGTCACAAATCATATTGTATTGTTATAGTTACATCCCTACTGGTCAGTGTTCTTACACTTTATTGTCATACAGAAGTGCCTAGTCTGACCTCCTCATTGGTCAGAAGTCTTCTTTGGAGCCCAGACTTTAAACATAGTTTGGTTTACTGCCTCTGTGACGCCAACCAGTGGTTGCCAGGAGAACAAAGCTCACCTGGTGTGCATACCTACTATTTTGTCAGTGGGTTGCTGAAAAGTAGTACCTTTTTAGTGAGAACAGTTTGGGTGCTGATAGTCTCAGAATCCTGCAGTACAGATACTTGAATGGTTTTTTTTCCTTGTTTTCATTTTGAGGTTAAGACGGTTTGGAAATGCTTAAGGCTTGAAAAAATAAGACTTTGTGGTACTTGCTTTAGTTTGTGTTGTGGAGATTAAGTTCACAATATTACTGACCTGAAACAAGACCAGGTGATATTTCAACATTTAAATTAGTTTTTTTGAATCAACAGTAAGAGTTTAATATTTCTGTAAGAGAATATCAGTGATAGGCATTTAAAAAATAAATATATATACATATATACAGATTTACATTTTTTTAACACATGTTAAATCTAAATGAGGGATTAGAATCTAAAGTCAGCACTTTTAAGTACATATAGGATTGTGTATATTTGAGAGGTATTTTATTTGTATAAATCTCACCTCACAGCTACGACGTGCCAACATACTGTACGTTTGTTTTATATCAAGTCTGCGCAGACTTCAACAAGCACTTTCAAATGGTATTTTCTGTGTAAAAGTTGGTGGAGCCTTTACAATATATATATTCTATTTTTCATTCTTAACGCATCGCGCTCATTTTCCACTAGATATAATAAAGTATAACCCTGACAATGAGTGATATAACTGTCAAGTAACTGTGACAAAATAGTCTTGTGATCAACGCAGAACAGCAAAGTAAAACAGATAATGATGTAATGATGTAAAAAAAAAGTGTATTTTGTACAGAAATGACCAAAAATCTTGTTTTTCTTTGTCTGCATTTCAATCAACTTGGTGTTTTAAAGGATACTTCATGTTTTACTAATGAAATGTATTTTAAATGCAATCGTGTGTATGATGAGATAAAGTGGTCCATGTATTATTTTAGTGACAAATAAAGATATATTGTCAATGATTGTTGTGTTTGTCAACATCTGGTGTGTTGAACGGGAATCTAAGATTCAGTGAATAATACTCAAAAGTATTTTTGTAACTTGACTTCATAATGTGTGCGGTCTAACCTATTAGTCTTACTGCAATGTTAGCTGTGAATCAGACAGTAGATACAAAAAGTACAGTGAATGCACAATAATACAGTTTCTGAATTTCCTTATGAAGTTACGATATAAGTTAGAATCCTTGCCTTTACATTTGTCAACTGCTAACATTAGCATCAGACCAGACAGTAGATGCACAAGATACAAAAAGTACAGTGAATGAACAATAATACAATTTCTGAATTGCCTTATGAAGTTATGATATAAGTTAGAATCCTTGCCTTTACAGTAAAGGGGTTGCAGGTTCAACACCTGTACATGTGTGCATGTGTTTTCTCCAGATACTCACCATTCCTCCCACAGCCCAGATAAAGCTCTGCGATGGACGAACCTGCCTTCGACTGTTGACTGCTGGGATCGGCTCCAGGCCAGATAAAGCTCTGGACGAACCTGCCTTGGACTGTTGACTGCTGGGATCGGCTCCAGCTCCTCAGACCCTGCAGAGGATTGAGGAGTAGCAAATCAATGAATGAAGTTAGGAAACCTCTGCACAACAGTTTGGGTCAAGAGGGTGGGCCACCGAGGGTCAGCCCTTACCCTGAATCAGGTACATATGCAGCTCACATTCCTCCTGTTTTTACAGACAGAGCTGGTTCTCCAGGAGCCTCAGGATGACTCAACCTGCTGATCACCACAGTCTTTATTACGGGAGAAGCAATCATTTATAGTAAACTGTTCCTGGAGGACATTATAAACCAAATTAAACAGCTCGTAATTGCCGTTTAAAACAGTCATCGATGTTTCTTTTTAATTCTGTCTAGGGTTAGAACCATGATATAAAACATCACTCAGCTCCATCTAGCAAATGCAAGGCTGCGAACTCGTATCCATTCATGTAACAAGATGATGAAGCGGGAAATTGAGGGACTCGGTGATGCCTTGTTCCCTGCTCTTGCTCTCAGGGGCTGACAGAGTTGACCTCCGGGCGGTGATGTGAATTTTGTGAACAGATGGGAGTTTCGGAGACATCAGGGCAGTTGTTGCCTGGTTCTGGGTGTTTGGGGTGGGGGACGAGCGGGAGAAGGAGGGGTAACTCAGTTGCTGTGGAGACTGAAGAAACAGAAAGTAACAGCATGACCCCAATCAAGTCAAACAAGGTGACTCTCTCGTGTGTAATATCCTAATATTTGACTAAATGATATTCTGTCTAATTAATAAACTTACACAGTAACTGAACAGTGACTACTGTATTACTAATTACACTCTGGAGATGCAAAAACAAATGTGAAGTCTTAGATGTTATTGTTAGCTGTCTAATAAATGTAACGTTTTAACCTAACAAATTATTTTTACAACGTTAGAATTGCAGTCATAATGTTTATCATAAAAAGAAATGCGAGTTACTGGATTCTGCTATGAGAATTTCTATGTTGACTACCAGCCACTAGAGGGCACTGTAAAGCTATAGAATGGTCAACCCAAGCTGCATTCTCGGGACGTGGAATTTTGAGCCACGCATTTTCTATTCTTTATATTCTATCAAATATCCTGTTGTAGTTTCCACACAGTATTATAACACAATGAGTATTATATTAAAAACTGTAATTGAAATGATACCCAACAAGTTCAGAAAACCCCGCGAACAGCTGAATAAGAGATATCAGTTCAAATGAGTTTCTCTGAGGCACAAATTCCACTCAAAACAGTTGTTAAAGAAACAACAGTAGTTAGTTAAATGTCAGTTACAGTAAAATGATAAAAGCTAAAACTTAAACGATCGCATTAATAATTAAATGACAACAACTTACCACTAGAAGAAACTGTGAAAACTTCACCTTTTCTTCTTTTTTATTTGTAAAAATGTTGTTAACAGATGCAAAACGTGTGGACACACAGGAAACCTACTCCACATACGAAAGAAGTGATTCGGAAAATAATTATAATAATAAAACAACATTTGAAACAGAACTTGTTTTCCCAGGTTGCAACGAACAACTTTTATCCAGTACAAAAACCAATTATTTATAAAACAAGTCATGTACAGAGACACATTTAACTTTTGAAAAGTGAACCGTAAATGAAGTCACGTCCTAACGTCACTGAATACCAAAAACATTTGCTTGTGAAGAGACAGGATTGTTACTGACACAACTGTACAGACAGATTAACAAATCTAGTGTTCTCTCTCTGTGTGAACTAGTTCTATGCAAAATATTTAACGTCCACCAAAGCAGTGCACCCTAATATTAACAAAACACATTCACATATACAATGCAGAAGTAAAATGAAAAACAAAACATATACATCCTTGTGATTTACATACTCATCTGCAAGTAGAAGTACTACAGTAAATACTCGGGGCCTCATACTGTAACTGCACTCTACCTGAGATGCAAAATAATAAAAGAACACAACTAATTATTAGTGATCTCCGATAATATCGGCCGACCGATATTATCGGCCTGATATTAGTTTATTATGTAATATCTGTTAGAAACGTTATGGGTTTTACCTCCGATAGAAAAAAACAACCCAATAACGCAATGCCTGGGTTTTGCCAAATGATGTGTCCTAAAAATAGTTTGGGGGACAAGCGGCTGTATATTAAAGTAAAAGTCACTAGATGGCAGCATTTAAGCTCATTTAATTAATCTCCTGCTCTGTGGTTTGTACAGATAAATAAATAATTATTACCAGGTCTATATTGGTATCGACTGATATATGAATTGGAAATTAAGTGTTTGGAAAATATCAGTATATCGGAAATCGGCCAAAAGTTAATATCGGACATCCCTATTAATTATGTTTATCAACCTGAGAATGTGAACACAAAACACACTGAAGTATTGAAACACGTATTAGAGCTGGGGTTTGGACAAAAACACTTCCAATAGAAACAAATATACAGGGCTTTCATGTTTACATTACCATGACAACAACATCTTTTCACTTGCTGTTGCTCTCCGATCAAATTGTCCTCAGTACCTTAGAAGTTCAAATAAATAACAAAAAAAAACCAAAAAAAAAGATTTGGAACTAAATTAATATTTTTTTTACCACAAGAATGAGAAAGAAATACAAAACCTGGCCTTGATTCTTGAATCACCATCAGCCTTCAAGCAGATATAGAAATGTAGTGAAATCATATTCACTTTGTCCTTTCATTAATTTTTTTTATTTTATTTTATCAAGGTCTCCGGTCATATTTGTAGATATTTTGTAAATAGAAGCAACAATTTGGTCATAAAGAAGTAAACAGAAGAATCTCTGATGGTTGTTATTAAACTCTGGAAGCAGAAACGTCGGAGCTGCTAATGTTTCTGGTTCCGTTTAGATCGAGCTCTTTTACGACACAGAACAAAGCCGTTCATCAAAACAACAGAACAATAGAAATAATGAATGGATGTTAAAACAAGTCTCTATGTTTTATACATATATCTATGTAGCAGTCAGTGTTAAGGTGACGTTTAATATTGGTCTTATCACTGGAGTTTGGAGGATTTTCTGGTCTGTGAAAATGTCCATTTATTTTTTATTAGTATTTGTGCTCCAAAAAGGGGCGGAGCTCTCGCTGTTAAAACAACTTAAAACAAAGACCTGTTGTTTACTAGTAGTTCAAAGGTTCTATTCCGGAGGTTTACTGTTACTTCTGGTCTAGGTTCATCCATCACACACTTTTAAATAAAAAGGAAATTGAGAAAGGAAAGAAACGACCGCCAGGTCCAACGTTAACAGGTGTATGCAGCGCCACCATCAGTTATCAGATAAAAAGGCACTAAATTAGGTCCTTTGCTGTTTTCATTTCTGATGAGGAGGAGGATTTAAGGCAGGAGTTTTACATAAAGATTTTTCAGATATTAGTAATGCAGGAATTATAATGAACGTGTAGCTTCTGTAACCACATGACCAGTTACTGTAAAACATCCAAGGACTGGTGTGAATAATGTGGAAAAAACATGGCTGCAGAAAATGGGTCTAAATGTTTACCAAACTAAACCTGCAAGACTTCAGGATTATGACTAAAAACCTTTGTGAATTTGAATTTTTAGGACAATAAAAATCAAAGAAAAAAGGAAAAAAGTAATTATTTAATTAGTCTCCAGAGCCACTGCTTTCCGGTTTGTTTTGCTTCTAAATGTATGTATTGGTTCTTTAAGAGAATATTTCCCTTTTCTGACTGAAATTAGAGAAAACTTTTTAAAAAAATGCTTGTTGTTTTTTTCATCCCCACTAAAATTAGTGACAACTTTTAAAAAATGCTTGTTGTTTTTTTCATCCCGTCTACGATGAGATCCACCTCCTAACACGACAGTCGTCACTCACTGTTAACATCACAGATTAATGCCTTGAACTTGAAGGTGTGTCTCGGTCTGTGTCGGTGTCGTGTGTGGATGAGTTGACCTCTGGTCACTGTCAGCCAACTGTGGCCAACACAGAAGCCATTCAAACCTAATATGAACAGAACTCTCACAAAACACACCTCTGTTCTTATTGGTCCCTAAGTACTGTTGTCAGTCATACGGACCTTATTGGTCCCTAAGTACTGTTGTCAGGAAGAATAAAAAAAAAAAAAAATCAAGAATATTTGGGCCAACATAACCCGAGTTGTCAGGTTAAATTAAATTTGATTTGTAAAGCCCGAATTCACAAACACATTTTGCTTTGATGGACCTTAGAACTGCCATAGAAAAACTACACTGTAACCTGAGTACAGTCTGACCAGATCTAAAACGGTCCAACAGTCGGAGGTGTTGTCCCAACAGATCAGTAAATCCAGTCTGATTCAGTACAGACTGGGTTGGATTTCATTCACAGCCACATTCGTCTGACTTTAACGTGAACCTGACGACATCTTTATCCAAAGCAGACCTTTTCAATATGTTTCTCAGAGAGACGCAGGTTGAGTCCAGCTGTCCACATGTCTGTCCTCCACGTCCCTCTCACTGCCGTTCATCACGTCTTCCTCCACAAATGTAAAGGCCACGTTGGCAAAATGTGTTTTCATTTGGGTTTTACAGATAAAAAGAACATGACCTCAGGCAAATGTTAAGAAACTTACCGTAAATACTCTAAAAAAAGGTGACATTTTGCAAAGGATCTAATAAAGTGCAAGACACCGAATGGAAATTCAACTCACGTGAAAGGAGAATAAAACGAAAACGCGAACAAGGCACAGAACTGTCTGTAGGAGAAAACTGTACAGAACAGGCCTCAGCAGGCAGACCCTCCCTCTACTCCCCTTCACCGCCAACCGACCTCGGTTGACCGTGATGTTCCTAAAGCAGCACCATCACCAGCACCACTCCCACCTGTCCCTTTGGTCCGTCCTCTTTAGATGTAATACTCCTTCTTCTCGTCTGTGTTGCTGTGTCCCCCCTCTGCGTTGATGATGGCAGTGTCTGCGTCCACCGCGTCGTCCGCACCTTTGGCTTCATGTGTGAAGTAAGTTCCTGCAAACGCAGTCAAACATCAATGTCATCAGTTTAAGATTAACAACAAGGTTAGAGTCTGGTCCAGGTTCAGTCTGGTGTAGCTTCTAGCTACCTTGTTATCTAACGAATGTGTCAAACTCAAGGAGCGGGGGCCAAGTGCGGCCCGCATGAGCTTAAAAAGCATTTCATAAAGTATACGCAGCAAAGTTTGCTAACCTGATAAAAACATTTAACACATTTTTTTATTACAGCATCAATTGCAAAAACATGTATTAATAATACTGTAATTAATAAGATAAACAGTATTGCTGATGTGGCTCCTGGTGAATATTAGTTTGACGCACCTGATCTAAAATGTCCAGAATGTAATAATTACATACCTCTGTACTCTCTTAAACTGAACAATATCACCAACTGTTAAATATTAATTTTCATACAATAACTGATTTGTAATTTCACCTCCATCATCCCTTCGCTCGTACTGTAGAAATGCTCCACATTAACTTTACCTTTGTGTCTAGCGAAGTATCGACCCAGGATGATGAGAGTGCAGAGGATTACAAACATCACCACTGCGACTACTCCGCCGATCACTGCGTGGTCAATCTTTGGCGTCGCCCCCTTGCCGGCTCTAGAGTCTAAAAATTAGACAAAATAATGCAAAAAAAAAAACCAAAACTGTTGTCAGCGAACCACACAGAGACACACACCACAGGATACTTTGGACAGAGAAGAAGAATCAAAGACCAAGGTCACAGTGAAACCACCGTCTGGACGAATGTCCGTTAGTTTAACTCGATCATCAGTCGACAGCATGCACAGAAACACACGTCAAACACAGAAAGGTGTCTGAAGGGGACAGGACTGGGGACATACAGTACCTTGCACGTTGACAGGGTTGGTGGTGGGAGTGGGGAGAGTAGTGGGAGCATCTAGACAAAAAAGTAGAACAAAAATAAAGAACATATACAGGAAATAACGGAAGACAAAAGAAAAGGTGAAGAGACAGATGTGCTATAAAAAAGACAAAAACAAAAACACTCCAGCAGAGATGTGTGTTCAAGTCGCTTCGAGAATCTCTTCTACAGATCAGGCGGGTTCTGCTGAACTACACTTTAGTTGTTGGATACTCTCACCCAGTGGCTGTGAAGGACTGTGAACAGGAGGTGACATTTGTGATGTAGAGCTGTGTGTCATCAACAAAGAGGTTTTGTAGGTCAGCAGCATATACAGAAGGTTTAAAACCTCCTTGACCTACAGTGTTTGACGGTTATGTCGCCATCTCCCATAAATGAAATTCATTTCGCACGGGAAACAGTTGGCGAGCTGAGTGGACGAGTAAGTCGTCATTTCCGACTTAGACTTATGTCGTGCCGTACGAACGGAATTCCGCCATAATCCAAGACGCCCAGTACTGCGTTAGCCGTTAGCCTCATGGCATCTTACTATTCTTTGACTCATTAGCTTTGGCATTAACACACAGAAATGTACCGTAAACGTAGAGGATGTAGTCTTCGTAGGCCTCTCCCACAGCGTTAGATGCTATGCAGCGATAGGTTCCATTGAAGGACTTGTTAAGGTTCTCGATGTAGAGATCAGAGCCAGTGACCACAGCATGAGACGGAACGTCTTTGTCCACCCGCAGCCAGTTGATCTCATGTGGACTGGAGAGAAAGAACACACACATCAACAGACGCCCGTCACTGCAGTGGGAGATGTTCAAAGACAGAACATGAAACACTTTCACTGTCAATGTCACCGGCTTTTCATATTCTAGTGGAACAAGAGCAGAAGAATTTGCTGTATTTGTATGTGTGCTGAAACATCATTTCTGTTCACGTTGTTTAAATGTCCGAGTTCTTGTTATACTTGCAGAAATTCTAGCAGCAACACATTAATGTTCACAATGTTGAAACAGGGAAAAACAGCATATTTACCGTTCATTGTGCCACATTTATTTTGATTAGTAAATTCTTCTAGTATTTTCCAAGCAGCAGATGCATGTCTTAACACCATCTGTTAATAGGTTGACATGTGAGTCATTTTTATTTGATATAATTTGCTAAAATTCAATAGTTTTTGCTTCGGTCCAACATGTAATAACTAGACAAATATTTGGTCTCATTTGCTGAGCCTCGCAGCAGAATGTGTGGTGTTAATCCAAGTCACTAAAACAAAGTTTAAGTCAAAGTTCAGCTCCAATTATAGACAAGTTTAAATTCTTAGGGATTTAAGTTTGAGATCCATCAGATTTACTGGAAGGCTGAAGTACTAGGAGATACTCCAGGTACATGTGCACTTTAGCCCTGTGGCGTCTCAACACTGGAGGAGCAGATTTTTATTCCTCAAAGGAAGGAGCTTTATTTCACCCTAGAAACTTGAATCGTTGTAAAGTCGGTCTTCTGCATGGCCATCGGGGTACACAGCAGAATGACTGGCATATGGATGCAAAGTAAATCAATCAGTAGAAGTACTCACTGAGGCTTTCCTTCAGCAATGCACATTAAATCTAAATTGTCGCCTTCTCTGGTCAAACCTTCAGGATACGTCACCACGATCTTCACTTCTGGTTTATCTGAAAAAAAGAGAGAATTTATATAAATCCATAGTAATAATCCTAAAGAACACAACATTTGGAAACCAATTTAGAATTCCTCAGAGAGAGTCTAATTTTATAACTTTAACTGCAGACACATTCATCCATGTTATAAGATCATTTTCATTTTATTTCTAATTTTAAAACTCTTTAGTCCATGAGACAAACATGTTTTGAGAATGTGGACCACACAAATCAACTGGCTGGACTTGACTAACTATCAGGGAGAGTTTCTTCACTCACATAGCACTTCCAAGTATTTATGAGCGACTAGTTCCTTCACAGCCGGGTGGTCAACGATGCAGTCCACAAGTACCCCGTCATCCTCCTTGGTAACAGGGAATTTGACGCTGCTGGTGACAGTGAACGTCCTGTCACTCATCTCTTCAAATGTCGTCTCCCCTGGAGGAAAGACATGACTCAAATCAAAGGAGGCTTTTTACAGCTTTATGACTAAATAACAGACAACCCACTTCTTCTTTTCTCAGCTTTAATCTTTAATAAGGAAGCATAAACACCTGTCTGTGGATCGACTGGGGACAGAGATGCTGTCTTACAAAAAACCATCTATGAGTCTTATACCTTTTTTTAAATACATTTTTGAACTCTGATTTACATTTGCTGACATCAGGTCCTGGTTAGAGAGGAAGGACAGGACTTGAGACCTCCATAGTTTTTCTGCATACCTATCAGTTCTTCATCTCCTTTAATCCACCTGATGGATGCTGCTGGTTTACTGCCCACGGCCATGCAGGTGAGCTCCGTCTCATTCCCTTCACTGACCACGTTCTCACGGCTTTCAATGAGGGGACTGCCTGGTGGGACTGAGACCAGAGAGAAATCAGGACAGCACCAGGGGACATCTCAGACCCAGCCACCAGCTGCAAGACACCAGGGGACATCCACATCATCATCAACATCAAGAGCCATCTCAGACCCAGCCACCAGCTGCAAGAGCCTCTTTACTAGGGTTGGGAGTGATATGCACAGCTCAATGCAACCGATCAAAAGAATCAAAAGTCAACTAAAGAAAAAAGTACCCACTCACTACAGTCAGAGCACTAAGGAACATAAAAAAATAATATTATATCGGCTAATGTTCCCTTTCAGATGTGTGCACATTGTTAGTAACGTTTGGATATTGAATTCACCTCCTCCCTCCCTCCAGCCCTAACTCATAACTCTGGGGTGTCCTGAGGCTCAAAGGCTGGAAATTAGCAGCAGCAGAATCAGCTAACAATACTGCTAACAGTTCAAAGAGAGCGCTAATGCTTTTAAAGCTCCTTTCCTTCAACAACCTCAGGCTAAAACCCCACGTTTGGACCTCAATTTAAAACAAGAACCACCATGTTGGAAACCTAGACAAGCAATCTCTTCTCAATTTTTACAATGACGAATGTTTCCTCTGAGATTTATTAGGTACTGTCGTCCATGGTTAGAACAGGGGTTCTCAAACATTGGACACCTACAATAACCTACTGCCAAATATATATATATATGCATATATATATAAATATATATATACAGGACTGTCTCAGAAAATTAGAATATTGTGATAAAGTTCATTATTTTCTTTAATGCAATTAAAAAAACAAAAATGCCATACATCCTGGATTCATTACAAATCAACTGAAATATTGCAAGCCTTTTATTATTTTAATATTGCTGATTATGGCTTAGAGCTTGAGAAAACTCAAAAATCCTATCTCAAAAAATTAGAATATCACCAAAAAGTATACCAGTGGGCTAGTCAACCAATCATTGTATACTTTAGGACAAATAAAAAATAGATTATATTCCCTTTTTTTTAGCATTTTTTCTTATCTTCTCTAAAGTTTTCTGAGGAACTTTTAAAACCAATGGTTAAGCTTACTGCTAACAATCTTTATAAAATACCAAAAATAACTGAGTAAGTGAGCTGGTCCAAAAGGCTTAGCTTCCCCTCAACTCTACAGTCGTCAGAGAAATTGCTATCATTCGGAGCATGTTGAGTGCAGACACGTCGAACTGTGGTTTATTTCAAAAACCCTTTCAACTAATCCAGATTTTGCCTAAGAAGTCAAACTGACAACTTCAGCAACTGCTTCCAGCCCCTTCTAAAAGCTGTCAATCCCCCTCCAGGACGTCTGTGTGTATAATCAAGCTCAACTAGAGTTCTTTTTCTCCAAAGCATCAATGTTTGGCAGAGCTGGAGCAGCCCAGCTGCTGAAACAACAGCCTGATCCGTCAGGTCGAGGAGGGGGAGAGTCGCTACAGTGAGGCGGAAGAACAGCGGTTGTACATGTGAGGGCATGTGATAAGTGTGTGATGGTGAACCCACCCAGAACAGTGATGTCGGCGTAGGCTTCCTGAGGAGGATCAGTGTACAGCTGGCAGACGTAGCGTCCTTCATCAGAGAGCGACACGTTGGACAGCGACACCCGCAGCTCGTTGTCAGAGAAATTCACCAGCTGGAAACGGCTGTCTTTCAGAGCTGAGAGGGAGACCAGTGAGACAGAGAGAGTGGAGCAAAACAAAAAACAAAAAAAGATGGGGGAAATGGAAAGAGGTAGAGAGGAATAGAGGAGATAAAGTAAGTCAAACCGAGTGGTCAGAATGAAATGAAGCATAAAATAAAAGGCAGGACTGTAAAATGAAACCACATCAAGACCAGGATGGGTTCACATACTGCAAAAAAAAAATACTACAATCAAGTATCTATACAAACAATAGTATATACCAGCATAGTATCTTTTGTACACATCATTTAAATAATAGAAAAATGACACAATAAACCACAATAAAACACATTTATACCTGCTGTTAATTAGTTTGTTATTTGTCCTGATGTCCTTGAACTGTCCACCTGAGGGCAGTCACTATGCTCACACGTGCCCTAGCATATAAATAAAATCTGAAATCATATTCACGATACAACACAAACACAGGTGCCTGAACTGTTGGAGTAGAAAAACACTAATCTTCAGGAATTACATTCTAACAATCATTTATGGTCACAGTGGGAGAGAGGCAGGTGTCGTGTACCAACATGGACCACTGGCTCAGGAATTAAAACAAAAACAAACTGTATAAACCTGAAGAACAACAGCTGCAGTGATGACAAACAACCTTTAACATTTGTTTCATATCTGCAGCACAGCATCCACTACATTGAACTGGAGTTTCAACACAGTGCAGCAGTGAGGAAGACTCTGGCCTGCTGAGAGATGATCTAGTAGAGGATGAGACTCTGTGTCTGGGAGTTCATGGGATTTGAATATGTTATTTCTAAGTTTCTGACTTTTGCTTTTTTTTTCTTGGACGTTCCCTTAAGATGTTCCGCCCATTCTTACATGGCTTCATTCCACAGCCTCACTGCTGCTCCCTGCTGCTCAGCCTCCATCTGCTCTGCTCATCTGGATTATTCATTAGTCATGACTGGGGGGGACATTTATTAATTTGGTCCCAGATATTCAAGCAGTACCAAACAAAACTGGGAGAAGAAGAAAACAAAAACAAGTTATGATTATAAACAGAAGTGAGGACGACTTCACCCAGACTGGAGAGGAAGCGTCCAGCTAACTGACTAGAGGCAGCATTGGCCTGTGAGGTTACACACCAATAGATATCCTTCATCTGGGCAATGATAAAACTAGCTTCATGATTGGTCGAAGTGGTCGAACCCCAGAGTTTGTTGTTGTTGTTGTGGTCGCCAACAGGTCATTTTTATTTGGTGAAGCAACAAACAACAACAAAATCAAAAATGATGGAGTAGAAAGAAACACACTCCAGGGGTCACTGTCTCCACTCACTCCAGACTGGACTGTTACACAGCGGTGAAACCAACTCAGGGCACCTGGTGTTATGGCTGGTCGTTTCTTTTTATTTGCTGTGTTTGTGGGCTGCACCTTTGGAGGCTGTTCTCTGCAGACACGCGTCCATCCTTGGTTAACGACACCCTGAGACGACTCTGTCCCATTCTGTTCACAGCATGGAGACTACCAACTAGTTACTTTAATAAAGACCTCAACTCCTATCTAGTTTTTTCTTTATGGCAAAGTCGAAGCCAAACCGAATTGCTTATCAATTACAGAGTAAATCTTATTGTTTAATTTTATGGACTTACCACAAGTCATTAAATTTAATTCTTTGCAACTGAACTTAAACGAGGGTCCTAAAATTGAACAGGGGGGCCGGGTGAGAAGCAGATAGATGAAGTGTCCATGTGAACTAAGATAAATGACATGTAAAAGTCATGCAAAAAAGTTAAAATCCTTTTCTACGCCATCTATTGGGTAAACATGGGTATTGCAGGGAAAAGGCAGAAGTACTGTATAATGATAATATAAATAAATTATATAATTTGGAAATGTTTGTCGGGCCCAATTAAAAGCTGAACGGGCCTGGTCTAGCTTCTACTGACTGGTAGTAGATCGGTTTATTTATTTTTAATCACCCTTTCACCCTTTACTGTTTGTTTAAACCTTAATGATCAACTGAATAACAGTGGGTACTCAGTACATCTCAGGTACACTAATGTTATGACCAAATGATATTCTGTTATTATTCACCATTTGACTTGTACTGAAACTCACGTTGTCAGTGGAAAAACACTGAAACAACCAGCCTGACCTGATGTGTGCTAGCCAGTGATGGGAAATCTACTCATCATCGTTTCTCAGGTTCCTAGAAGGCCTTGAAAAGTGTATCCACATACTCCCTGTGTCTGAGTTACTGTGAGGCCAGATAATCTCACAGGTGGCGATTGTACTGAGGCCAACGTGCACTCATATTCACAACAACACACAAAAAACCAGCACACTACGCTGGTTGCTTGGTTCTCTGTTGGTGCTCTCTGTAAGACCCGCGCCCCGGAGCTTCATTAAAGCTTCGACAACAACGTTCAATGAATTCTCCAATAAACTCTTTAAAATGAACAACGTTGTTCGTTTGACAGTACCTCAGATACAGTCATACATTTGTCATAACACAAACACCTGAACTGTAGGATTCTGTGTACAGGTACCTGTGAGTATGCACATATTAAGCAGTACAAGGCCATGGTTGACACTCACGTCTGACGTCTCTGAAGTAGATGGTCTGCCTGTTTGGGTTGAGCAGCTGAATGACAGAGTCGTCATTGTTCCTCACTCTGCAGCTGATGGTGGCCGTCTCTCCCTCGATAACTGACACGTTGTCAGTTGCCAAGTTCTGACTTTCAACTTCACAACACAGACAAGAAACAATGTCAATGACATCTTGATGGACGGGCATTACATTAGTCACAAATCAGACTGTAAGATTTCATTATCCAAACCTGACATCTGACTGGAGCAAAAATGACAACAACTCCACACAAAAACATGATTGTGCAGAGTAATAATATAACAACAAATGTTGGCCACTGTGTTTTGACATTAGCGAGCCTTTTCTGGCTAAAGCTAAGATGTGTAACTGCTTTATTTCCCTCCCACCAATTGTCATTTTTCCCATCCAAAAACAGAACAGACAAAGGAGCAGGGAAATTCAAGGGCTGTTAAAGGATGTCAAACAATTTAATATGATTAACCACAGAGTAGATGTGGATTAATCGTGATTCTTGATGATTGTAATTAATCATGACTAATTAAGATAAATCAATATACCTAAGTATGAAAAGAAAATGTAATTTCTGTGCTGAATTTCTATTGCCCATCAGCATCCTAGCTGTCGCCATTGTTGCTTCAGACAGATCTAATACTAACACAAAACAGCCATGCTCTGCCAGAAAAGAAGAAGGAAAATTAATCTTTGTCACCATAGATGTGTCTTTATCTGACAGATGAAAAAATGAAAGGATTTATAACAGGCGTGTCCACACAGACTCAAAGTAAACATCCAAGTTGAAAACCTCAGTTCTCAGAAGTAAAATGCATTTCATTATTTTTTGTGGAGTTAGAATGAGAGCTGACAGGAAAGCTAACATGATTTAGAGAGCGTCAGTGCAGTCTAAATTTAAATGGCTTTCTAATGAGTATCACTGCTCAGACCTGTCTGCTCAGATAAATGGCTGATTTCATTCTACTCTGCCTGAGCTCAGACTCAGACTCAGGAAACCAACAAAGAAAAACCACCAGACATGATCTAAAATGTTAAATATTAAAAAAAAAAACAACTTTCGATCCACTCATGCCCCTGTCCTGCTGAGACTGAATAATAATAATAATAATAAACTCCAAATTTTGGCCAAATTTGTGATAAAGCTAATATAGGCTCAATATTAAATTATTAGGCATATGAGTATATTTTTTTGACAATTTTTACTGCAATATGTTTTACCATATATTACTACAATTTTTTTCTAGTATTTCTTACCACCTTTTAGTTGGCAAAAATCCACAACAATTGTTTGTTTGTATAAAAAAATCATGTTGAAATTAGATCACATTAGAATTTGTATTCTTCATTCACATGAAAATAAATGTCACATTAAAAGGCAGTTACAAAACGGTGACATTAAATGTGATCTAATTTCATTACATTAAAAGGCAGTTACAAAACGGTGACCAAAGGAGTTCTCTGTTCCTGAACGGGGAAACCGACTACAGTCACTTCAGTTAATATGCACAGAGGAGCAGAGCACACTACAGTAGGCAGCCAGTCAACAGAGAGGAGCAAACTCCTGTGGGGGAACAGCAGGAAGATGAAGGAGAGTGAGTACCTGTCACTGTTTCAGTCGCTCCTGAGGGGTGAAGCCAAGGTGAGACAGGAGGAAACAGAAAAAGAAAAACAGAGCAGAAAAGTATGTTAGGATGTACATTAATTAGGAACTCATGAAAGTACAGTTCTCTGTGAAGTTCGCGCTATAAGTGTTGGAGAATCTGACACTGATATTAATAAATTACAAAAATAGAACTCCTATTAGTACATTTTAAAAACCACCCAATACGTTTAATCATCATGTATAATACAGTACTATACAGCCAGGGGTTCCAGAACTTTTCCATGCTAAGATTCCCCCAAGAACAATTTGTTTCTGGCCGGGGACAATGCTAAAGAAAATATGTAAAGAAATATTAACGTTAAGATTTGTTACCTTTATTGACTATTCAATAATTATTACATTTGTTTATTATGAAAAAAACTCTGACATTGTCAAAAAGCTTTTGTGCTAGCTAGATGCATGCTAACTTGAGGAGCAGAGCAGCTTGATAACAGGCCAGGTCTACACTGCTTATGAAAAATTGCAGCTGTCACACGAGGTAGGTGCGACCCCCAGGGGGCACTGGCACCCCACTTTGAAAAATGTTGTTGAATCTACAGAGAAAAGTAGGGATAAAATGACAACACAACTAAAACTATATATATATGTATATAAAAATGAAAACCAGAAATAGCAACAGAAAAAGTCTGAACATAAAAAACAAGCTTAGTCACAGGAAGCGTGACTCGTTGATCAGGACTGGGTTCAATGCCCAGCATGGCAAAAATCAATATAAGACTGAAAGATAAATTGCCAATTCATGCAAGTGCACACTGAGCTGAGATCATACATCTTCTGTGTAAAGCATCAAACCCATTAAAAAACAACCACCTCCACCAGCAACAAGCCATGGATTATTAAATAACCCACCGCGGCGAGAAAAATGACCTCACTCAAGGTGCTGCTGAGAGTGCCCACTGCTCCCCAAGGATGGGTTCAATGTGTCCAATGATAAAAAAAAGCTGCTTCTTATTTTTCTAAAAAGGACTTCCTCCTCTTGGAATAGATCTTAGGATCAATACTGTCAAAAGAGGGCGCCGTACCTGCAGTACAAAGTGGAAGTTATGAGGTGCCAGCACTGCAGTGATGTCATGTCATGGCTGTCACTCTCCTAAAACAGCGCTGATTGAAAGATTACTGGAGGGAAATGTCTGCAGTAGCATTCATGCAGGCATCAGTCAATGGCTGACGATGATGAAAGGGTTTGATAAAGACGGAAAATTATGTCCTCCTTGTCCCCTCACCTTTTCTATTCTATTCTTGTTTTCTGGCAGATTTTTATTAAATATAGTAATAATGTTATACTTTACACTGAAAACGTGAACTGAAACAGAGTTGCTGGATTTAGTCATTTGTGAAATCTGTTTTGTGTCTAAAAATCTTGGACAAAAAGAGGAAGAAAAGAAACCTCAGGGTCTGGACGCTAATGCTTTTTTATGGTGTGAAATTATCTCAAATGAAACATGGTTCTAGAAAACAAAATTAAAGCAAATATAAGTATTAATCTGATATATTCCCCCTGGGATTTGATCAAATCTATTGATCTGTGTTGTTACAGTCCAGCTCTGGCTGTTTCTGCTCAGTGATGGCAGCAGGCTAACACTAATGAGACAACATTTTTCTTCAGCGAGAGAGAGAGAGAGAGAGCGTTCTTTCAGAAGAAAAGAAACTCGTGCTCATGACCTGCAGTGTGTTGCCTAACAACTGTGTGCAATAACGCTGCTTTCAAGCACGCAACAATGATGAACACTGGAACTCGTACGGTTCCTTTTGATATGACAGAGGTGAAGGCGAACTTCATATTCTTGATATTTTTGGATTTTTTTTTGTGTCATGGTTTTTTTGTTCTCAGTTTCCACTGTGCTATTACCTCATCAAAAGAAAGGGTGGATTTCAAACCTTCTTCTTTTTGATGGAATGGAACAAAAAACTGGACTGTGCTTTATAAAACATGTGCAAAGAATTTTAAGAATGATGTTGGCAGCAATGCACTGTTGTTATGAAACATCAAGATTTTAATTTGAAGACAAATTTAAAGTTAGTTTAACAGATTTCTCCTTTAGAAGAGACAGATTTGTCAGACCTTCCTCGACAAAGACTTCAGATAAATACTTTGCATCAACATATGGATAATATTTTAAATGGTGAATTCTAAAATGATTTTACTGTGGATGAATGAAAATGATGACTGGTGGAGATAAATCCATAATTCTTAAATATGACAGATGCATTTTCTATTCCTGTATATTGCTGTTATGAACAGGCGTCACTAAATTTACTGTAATCACAGTCGTGCCATTCACATCACCAGACCTTCAATTAATCCTACAGTTTTTCATCTGTCTCTCTGTGCATGTAAATGGAAATTATAGACACCTTTTCCCCTTTTGTCTGGAAATGTATTCATTGTCTTTCTTTGAAGGTCTGAACATCGTTTGAATGCAATTAAAAGCATGAAGGTCAGTTTGATCAGAAATAGAATCCTTAAAAAATAAAAATATAAAAAAAAGAGGTCTTACTGTGGGAAAAAAAGAGAACTGAGCCTCATCTTCGAGACGTTCAAATTTACATTTCACTTTGATGGCTTTTTCCCACTGCAGCATTTCAAGTCGACACAGCAGGGGGCATCGCAATCCGACTGCAAAAAGAAAACCTTTGAACTCCTAAGTCTGTTAGCTGTAGTTTCTGGCACTGATGTCATTAAATGAGGATCAAGTTCTGTGTCTGGTTTTGTTTCCTGCTCCTTGAAGGAAAATAACAAAACACTAAGACAGTCTCTGACCCACTGTCTACCATAGAACTATTCTTACATTTAAATCAACAACACTATAAAGAAACCCCAGCTGGGAAAGGCACCGTACAAGGGAATCAGAAGGGAAAATACCATACAGTGTTATTCCTAGGGCAGATCCCTGCTCCACTCTTCAGTAATAGCAAATGAACAGCATTCTAACAGCATCCCATCTGCTGCAGTACCAAGTACAAAACACATCATTCATCCAAATCAAATACCTTCATAAGAACTACAAAAACAGTGTATTACAGTGTATCAGTGTAAATACCATGTCAACTGTTGATCATCCAGAATCAGACTAAAACCACACAGACTCTCAGGGTAGATGTGGTTGGCAAGAGTAGTAAATCCCCCCGCCATTATTTCCCATCAACACTCAGCAAGGAAACGGCCATGTGTTACACTGATACCTGTCACCTTTATTTTTGGCAAGGTGATGATTAACATGGACTGCAGTATGCCAAGTACACAAGTAACTCAAATTGTGATATCCTATTTACCATAATTGTTCTGGCAACATGTTATTGCTGATTTTCAGGCCCAGGCTCCAGATGACCACACATCTCCCAGCTGTGAAGAATCCAACATCAACACGCGGTCATTCCAG
Organism: Cynoglossus semilaevis; assembly: GCF_000523025.1. Classification (NCBI taxonomy): domain Eukaryota; kingdom Metazoa; phylum Chordata; class Actinopteri; order Pleuronectiformes; family Cynoglossidae; genus Cynoglossus; species Cynoglossus semilaevis. The sequence continues at coordinate 14,938,313 of NC_024310.1, forward strand.
TGTTGATAACGTTTTGTCCATGTTTGAAATGAAAACTGATAATGTCCAACTACTCAGCAGCGACCAGTTCTCAAGTTTGAAACCCAACTAGATTTTCAGCATTGGCACATCACACCGATGTGGCCTCAAGCTGCGGCCAGAGCTGTGAGATGGATGGGAACATTAGGCAAAGCCATTTGTGCGTCTGCCCCCAAAGATTTCATTCCATGGATACAGCAGTGTGACATACTACTGCAAAACAGAACGAACACAGAACTCCACCATACCATGGGAATCTAACCCACAACTTCACATAAGACCGAGGCAACATATGACAGTGATACAGTGAGGTTTCCTCAGGTCAAACAAAACTAACTGAATTTATCATATATATATTGGTGTTTGTATTTTTGTGCTTTATTATAATAAATGTAGGTCAATGATTTCTTGACACATCAATCAATAAAAAGCTTGACGAGTATATTTAAACATTTATATGTATTCTGCTGTGAAATAACATTGTTATTTTGTAACAATACCTTTTTTTAAACTTCTAGAGTTTTTCAGGGTTGTTTTATTTTTTTCAATGCATTCCTTTTCTGCTCTGGTTGGCAAAAACCACATTTCTCTTTTGTGTGTTTGGCATACGATGTTTGATGTGGTACCGTTTCTGCTCAGGAGGAACTGCTCAACCAGTACAACTAGAAGCGCTTAGGGGTAGCTGAAGTAGCGTGCTCATGGCTGTGGTCTAGGGACTGCTGTGAAGGGTACAGAAATAGTACGTAGTTGTTTCGTCAGCACCGCTAGAGAATACTGACAGTTGGCAGGGGCTTTTTGTTAATGGTCTCTGGGCAAATGACATCTTGGAACAAAGCCTGGCTAATACAGTACCGACTTGTAAAGTGCAGAAAAACAGTTTGATTGACCATAAAAGAAAAAGAGCCATAGAACAAAATCACAATTAGCAACCAGTCGGTTTACCACTCATTAGTAGATAGTGAAAGTCTGTTTCCTGAACACATTAAATGTTTGCCATTTGTTTACTACTTTCTTTTGCTCAGCCATAAAGTCTCCAAAAACAGTTATCTTTGTTTTTTTCATTTTCTTTATCAGCCTCTCCTGATATCTGGTTTAATATGTCTATTTGTGAGTTAACACACAAATATATACAGACAAAAAAAGAACAAAAGCATTTTGACAATGTTGGTGTTGTGGTGATAATACAGTCTATTATATACCTGCTGTTCCAGGAACGAGTTTGAAAACTGAGTGTCTTTCCTTTGCCTTTTCTAAGGATAAAACCACTGACTTTATATTTAATGTTTTTCACCATGTGACAATTTTTAATCCATCTCCAACATTCTTTGCTCAGTATCCACTCTTACTTCTTAGAACAGCCATCTTTACCACATTTCAAACTGAATTATACCCCTCTTGCTTTATGCATAAACTACAGGAAGAAGAACGTAAACAGGAAAAAACTGAAAAAAAGAAACAAGGGGAAAAAAAACACAAATATTTGGTACAAACACCACTGATGGTGACACACAGTCACAGACTACCCACAGACATACGCAACGCTTGCATCAGCAGAACTGCTCAGAGACAGACAGGAGACGTGTTATCACAGCAGGAAGGTGGTTATCTGAGATAAGATATGTCTGCTCTTCAAAAATATATCTCTTCCATTTCAATCCACATGTTATCTGTGGGTAACACCTGAGATGTTTGACACTTTCTCCCCAATGTCCTTTTTTACACCCAGAGCTTGGTTTCCTATGTATTCAGAGTCTGATAATGTTGGTTAAACTGGTTTTTGCTGCTGCTGCAGGATGTTGTTTTTTTAATCATTCAACAATGAATGATTCACCAACACAACATAAACACTGCATATCACCCTGAAAAATCTGATGAAAAGTTCCTCAACAGAAACGGCCGTGACGTCCCTTTGAGCGTCTATTAATCATGTCAAACCCCACTGAACTGCCTTCTGCTTTGAACGTCCTACACCCCCCCATCCTCAGCACAGGGGGCAAAGACAGAAAACATTTTGTTCACATTGTATTTCATTATTTTAACATAAACGCGTTTGTGCTGTCCAAAACGTCAAAAAATGCACAGAAGATCTGCTGTTAACAATGAATTTTCCAATAAAGTCAATGTAGTTTGCCCGGGCACAGTAACTCAGACTATGGAAACTCTATCCTTGGCCAAAGATCTTCCACCAGCTGCCTGACCAACATGAGCTGAGACAGGGGTAAACATTAGCAGCTTGCCTGGAAACATAATGCTGATGAAGACAGCCTTGATGGCTTACAATGAGCTCCAACATCCAGCACAAATAACGAAATCCATACTTAACCAGATGGGTTCCACTCGATCAGCCCGGGTCCGAGAATCTTTATCCCCTCTCTCTGACGTTTCTGCCAGAAACTCTAATTAACACTTATCTTTAGTTGAGGACATGAAGACTAGCAAGAACAACATAATGTTTTGTCCAAATCCAGCTCTAGCTGTTGTGATGTGTTGGACGCCAAGTCATTACACATGTAGAGTAGTTGACAAGTTAGAAATGAAGCTGCTAAAGTTAAGGTTGTGGATTTACGTCCCAGGCTTTAATAGAAGGCTAATAGCAGAAAATGTGGAAGTAAAACGATAGCAAAATCGGTTTAGTCCATCTAACATCGATGTGAGGTTAATTCCACAGGTAACAACATTATAACCCATTATAAAAGTCACAAATACGATAACTTAATGTCAGTACCGCTACTGTAATGTGGCACCGTTTCTTCCTACTAAAGCAAAACTGATCTAATTCTCATCTCAGAATATTGAGGAATGTTATCCAGATTTGAGTGAAGTCTCCTGCCTTCTGAATTCATCACCATCTGTTCAACAGGGCTGTTTTTAGACTTGCTGAACAGACAATAGTGTATTCTTCAGCACAAGCAATTGTCACAGTCAAACATAACTGTTAAACAGGTTTTATGCCGAAACCGAACTAATCACTCGTCTTAGAAAGAACTTACTCAGAAAGAAAAACAGAAAACATACTCAATTAGCAGACATAATGAACCTTTTAATCTATGACTGTTAAACAGCCAAGTCCAACTCAGGGGCCTAGCTATGGAAGTTTAAAACAGCATTTATCTAACGGTGAATGTGAACTACTTGTCACTGTGACAGCACACCACTGCACACACAA
>NC_024310.1:14941596-14986515 GCF_000523025.1 Cynoglossus semilaevis
TACACCCCCCCATCCTCAGCACAGGGGGCAAAGACAGAAAACATTTTGTTCACATTGTATTTCATTATTTTAACATAAACGCGTTTGTGCTGTCCAAAACGTCAAAAAATGCACAGAAGATCTGCTGTTAACAATGAATTTTCCAATAAAGTCAATGTAGTTTGCCCGGGCACAGTAACTCAGACTATGGAAACTCTATCCTTGGCCAAAGATCTTCCACCAGCTGCCTGACCAACATGAGCTGAGACAGGGGTAAACATTAGCAGCTTGCCTGGAAACATAATGCTGATGAAGACAGCCTTGATGGCTTACAATGAGCTCCAACATCCAGCACAAATAACGAAATCCATACTTAACCAGATGGGTTCCACTCGATCAGCCCGGGTCCGAGAATCTTTATCCCCTCTCTCTGACGTTTCTGCCAGAAACTCTAATTAACACTTATCTTTAGTTGAGGACATGAAGACTAGCAAGAACAACATAATGTTTTGTCCAAATCCAGCTCTAGCTGTTGTGATGTGTTGGACGCCAAGTCATTACACATGTAGAGTAGTTGACAAGAAATGAAGCTGCTAAAGTTAAGGTTGTGGATTTACGTCCCAGGCTTTAATAGAAGGCTAATAGCAGAAAATGTGGAAGTAAAACGATAGCAAAATCGGTTTAGTCCATCTAACATCGATGTGAGGTTAATTCCACAGGGAACAACATTATAACCCATTATAAAAGTCACAAATACGATAACTTAATGTCAGTACCGCTACTGTAATGTGGCACCGTTTCTTCCTACTAAAGCAAAACTGATCTAATTCTCATCTCAGAATATTGAGGAATGTTATCCAGATTTGAGTGAAGTCTCCTGCCTTCTGAATTCATCACCATCTGTTCAACAGGGCTGTTTTTAGACTTGCTGAACAGACAATAGTGTATTCTTCAGCACAAGCAATTGTCACAGTCAAACATAACTGTTAAACAGGTTTTATGCCGAAACCGAACTAATCACTCGTCTTAGAAAGAACTTACTCAGAAAGAAAAACAGAAAACATACTCAATTAGCAGACATAATGAACCTTTTAATCTATGACTGTTAAACAGCCAAGTCCAACTCAGGGGCCTAGCTATGGAAGTTTAAAACAGCATTTATCTAACGGTGAATGTGAACTACTTGTCACTGTGACAGCACACCACTGCACACACAACAAAATGTGACCTCTGTTTTTAACCCATCACCAAAGTGAACAGTGGGCAGCTGTAAGCGCCTGGGGAGCAGTGTGTGGGGACGGAGCCATGCTCAGCACCTCAGTGGTAACTTGGCAGCTGGTGGACTTGAACCTGAACCGTGTGTGTCTACATTGTGTTTACATTTTGTTAGTTACATCCCTACAGCGTTCCGGTTATAGCTGGCTCTTTGAGGGCAACCATGTTGCTGATGTGACCTTTGGTGAAAAGGAGTTTGACACCCCGGATCAAACCCTTGTAATAGGGTATTACGTGCTTCTGTCCACCTCTCCTGCCCTCCCCACCCAATGCACTTGAACAAATCCAAAAGACCCCACAGCCAATAACTCAAAACCTCCCACTCTCAGATATATGATGGATTCTCCATGTTCACAGTCACATAAAATGACAGTGTCATCTGTAGATAAATCAACTGTCAAACTGCTTATGCCTGTTGCCGGTCACATCCTAAATCATTGAGTGAGACTAAGTTAAAACAACTAAAACAAACTGATATTTTATCTATCAAATCACAGGGAATGTCCAAAGATTGACAAGCACTAGTGAGAACCCAGTAGTGTTGTGAAAAAAAAACACAGAAAACTCCACAAGACCAGACATGACATCAGTTCAAGCATCAAACTCTGCAGAGTTTGATACAACAACTACAAACACAACCAACAACCAAGCTACTGTTCCCACAGGACAGAGGTCTGCAACCTTGAACATCTATGGAGACCATTTTAATCATTTTCCCAGTGAACTTTATGGACCTGTATCCCTAAAAATTGTACCAGCAGCCGTTAAAGGTGCTGATGATTTATACTGCAGTAAAATGAGAAGCTCTGATCTGATCTGACATCAAATTCAATTTCCCAGCCAACAGAAACGAGACAGATGTTTATGTGGCATTACTTTTACTCAGATCTGATGATATAACAATACCAGCTATAGCGCTGTGGGCAGCAGTTGTCCCAGAGCCTGGTGGTCAGTGGCAGCCTCAGCACAGGAGGCCCAACCCTCATCACAGACACAGCAGACACAAAGTGCTTACCCAAGAAAGAAAAGACAGAAAGAGGCTTTAAATCAGTGAGCATAAAGTGCAGCAGGCAGCAAAGTGGTTTTATCAGAGATGAACCCATCCCTCCTCTGAACGCTGTGCTGTCACAGAGTTTTAACCACCACTTTATACTGATTTCTCAACAACAAACTCAGCAAACTGATAGTTTTAAAAATAATCAACGACAAAAACAATTACATTTTAATGTTTACCTGAAAAAAGTCTAATACTCTCAGTACAATGGTTAAATACTGTAATGTGGGTCTGCATTAAAAAAAAAAGGCCCCATCTTTTCACCACCCACCACCCGTCTCTCTCCAGGTTGTTACTTTTCCTATTTAATTGGCTGAGCTGTGACGGCAGGAAGGGCAGGACACAGACTGACTCACAGACAGATTCACTTGTCCACACAAAATGTGGGAACTCTAGGTCCCAATCATGCAGTCTAGACTGGTGCTGACAGTCCATCAAACTGTATCTGTGGATCAGCAGTCAGCAGGTTCAAGGTGGGTACCCTCCTGGTATTGACAGGAAAACCTGCACTGGTCACTGAAATAACTTGAAGCTGACAAATGTCATAATAATAATAAAAATTAAGTAAAAAATGCTGAAAATTAACCAATGAAAATCTGACATTGGATATGATTTGTGCTTAAAAAATAATTTTAAAAAACAAACTAATGAAACTGTGCTGGACAAATGATGGAACCCTTAACTTCATATATTATTGCACATCCTTTTGAGGCAATCACTGTAATCAAACAATGTTTACACCGTCACTGAGACTTCTGCCCCTGTCAACAGGTTTTTTGGCACACACCTTGTGATCAAAATGCTCTGGTTGTGAAACCATGTGATGAAATTTAAAAAAAAGCCAATGCCATTTTCAATAAGATTTCCTTAAAAAAGTTATTTTATTTTAATTGATAGGGACTGTCTGCCACTTACCACTAACCCAGGTGCTCACCACTGACATGTGTGGACAGAAAGATAATGACTCCATCATTATCCTGACCCACAATCACAACGTACAAGCCACAGTGTAGTAGTAACAAGGCATATTAAGGTTTGCAGCATTCAAAAGAAAATCAGTCAAATCTATTTTCAAGGCCTGACCCAATTACTTTGGATGCTTCTAGTTAAAGTTGTCCACAGGATACCAATGGCTTTTGGTCTAACCTTCCAATGATCCACAGCTAAAAAGGCAGTCGGACTTCAGAACTACACTAATGACCTCTGACAGCCCTCTGTGAAATATATTAAAGGTGTGCCATTATAGGATCGCCCTGTAAGAGGAGAGACCTTGCAGCTAATGGTCAATTAGAGACATCTATAGCCACGGCTGCTCAGAGTCAAGAGGCCAAATGTCTTAGAGACTCCACACTCCCACTGGTCTAAGTTGTAACTGTCAGATACAGCAAGATGAGGTCCTCTGAAGTTCTATTAGCTGAGTCAGTCACATACTGTAGTTGAGTGGAGAGAAATGGGGGTGGATTTACAAAGATTAGGAAGAATAGTGACCATCTTGTGATTAGCAGAGACTGATAATAAATTCGAAAACATAGCACACACAAACAAGTATACTAGTATAGTATACTAAACAAGTATTTAATGAATGGAGAAGAGGTGGCGAATGCGTAGTACTTTTATTTTTGTGTGAGTGTACAACTCTTAGATGGATGTTCTGGTCTGAGGTCCATCAGTGTTTAAAACACATTCATCTTCACATCTTTTTTAACATTTATCTACACCACCTTGGAGGACTAGTGCAGATACTGAAAGATTGTGTCTTTGTTTTGTATTTGAATGAGTATTTGCAAAGGTAGAACTGTACCGATATCTTGTTGAACCAGGCTGAGTTGCTATAGTGACATCAATTATTCAGATTGTGTCATTCTTAAGTCAAAACCACGAGGCGGGGGGTAAAAGTCATGTGTCTTTGGCAGGATGTGAGCTTCTTTCTGTTTAAATAGTCTCCGACACTGAATGAAAGCCACCCCCCACAGTTCACCTTCAAATGAGAAAACAAATCTATAACCACTGGTTTGAAAATGCCACTGGACCAACAAACCTTTTAAAAGACCATAAGACGGCTAAAGTAAGAAACAAAGGTCACCCTCATATGGACTTTCGATCGTTTCACTTTTGACTCATTCCCACAAGCAAAGAAAGAAAGGAGGTTAAGTAAGGTGGGGAACTGGGGAGCTACTACAGAATAATGCCAGTTAGCTTTGGCTCTGGAAACTTAATCAACGAAATAAACACATTGGAACGTTTAACCAAGGTGACATTTTTAACAAACATTTCAAGGTTTCTTGAAACCAGCCCTAAAACGACACCTAGAGCGACCGTTCACAGACATATTCCAGGCAGTGCTGCTGCTGGGAGAGCTAAAGCTGGCCCTGCCCTGCCTCCATACTGCTATTACACAACTGATATAAACTCCCCATGAGAATTTCTAGATTTAATTTAGGCATTTGGAGATGCTGCTTGCCAAAGACAAGGGCCATCAATCTCCTCTTAACAGCTCTAATCTTTATTGAGGTTCCAGACTTCAGGTAGTGCACGTGATGGATAGCCCCCGCCAGCTGAGGACAGTCAATCAGCCGGAAGAGAAACCCACAGTGGCAGAGCGACGTTCTGTGGTAGCCTGAGTGCTAATGGTGTACATTAGTTTCAGTAAAAGAAGCAGAAACTAATGGACAGGAAAGAAATGGACAACGCATAGAGGGTGTTTTTGAAAAATATCCATTTCACCAAGTTCCTCTTTAATATATATAAACATAAAAGGGCTACACGCAAGTTATCATTCCCAGTTTGATCTTTCTGTTTGGATGTTTGCATGGGTTCTTTCCTGCTTTCTCCAACTCCTTGTGAATAATGGTTTGTCTCTGTATGACGTCCTCTACAAGTCCAACACCATCAGTCCTCATGGCTTCATGACTTTGAGCTTGAACTTCACATGTTGTCCACCACTGTCCTGTGCTCACTCTCCTCACCACCTGTGATATGTCCCAACACTGCAACACTGAGTCATCAGAAAACATCTGACGTGCTCACTCTCCTCACCACCTGTGATACGTCCCAACACTGCTGAGTCATCAGAAAACGTCTGATGTTGGCAGCAGTTGAAGTCAGTGAAAGAGCAGCCCCCTGTGGAGCTCCAGTGTTACTGATAACTGTGTGTGATGTAAAGCACCGCAGGCACACATTATGTGGTGTGCCAGTCAGGTAATCCATAATCCAAGACACCAGTGGGGGGAGACACCTGCATCACACTCAGCACAATGAGTCAGCATATTCAAAGACAGCAGAAAGAGGAGCGAAGCAGGAGACAACAAGACCACAAACACCGTTCAGAACGCAAGGAATTGATTTGATGCCATAATGTCCTGCAACCAACTAACACAGAAACAGAAAAGGAAAACCACATCCTACACATAACCGTCTTCAACAAAAGTATTCTACAGAACAACAGCATTTACTGTGTGTTCTCTGTTCTGCACTGGGCTACAATGGACCAATACTTCCACAGGATTGGATTATGGTTATTTTTTGTCATGATAATATAAAATAGTACCAATTAGTAAATAATCACATTTTGTGGAGTGATAATGACAAATAAATCACTTCACTGTTCTAACCTGAGATTAATCTTAGATTTTTATTGTAGGACATATTTTTCTATTTGTGAGACATGTTTTTTCTTATTTCTTTATTTGGTCTCTAAATGACCTTGATGACCCTTCGCCTACGCACCCATAAACATTCATCCACGTCCGAATTTCATATTAAGTGTATTCTCTTTTAATAAACAGTGGGTCTTTGCTAGAGTAGATCCAAACATCGGAGCAGAGTTTTACACCTGGGGGGTGGAAGTCTTTGTTCCCACCATTGCTCTTAGTTCCCTATCTTTCCCTGGGACACAGGGATAATCTGCTTCAAATGACACCATATTGTTGCAGAGGGGCATATTGTCCTCCTTTCATCTGTCTGATAAAAGCCACAGAGAACACTAGTGTTCTTGCCAGTGGGACTGCGAAGAGCACCATTACACTTCGTCATCACCATGAAGCTTCTTTTCATCCATTTACCTCACAGGACTGGGAGCTTCAGGAGGAAGAAGGAAGCGATGAAGTACAGACAGCTCCCTCACAACAGTCAGCACATTTACTTTGTTCTCATTAACAAGGGACAGGCTTCGTTGGAAGTTTGATTCAATGTTGAAAAAATAATAAAAAAGAGCTGGCAAAAAGAAATCAATGTTAGTTTTATGTCATCACTTTGAAATTCTGCCTTTTAGTATTCTGTTAAACTACAGAAAGTTAAACCAGAAGAACCAGGAGATGATCACTTATCTTACATTAAAAATACGGCTGCACAATTAATCAAATTTTAATCACAATCACAATTTTGGCTGCCACGATTAAATAAAGATGATCATCTGCGATATCAACATTTAAAAGTGGGCTCTGCTACATATGAAATCAAGCACATTCTCAACCAATAGTCAGCCAGCCACCAGGGGGCAACAGAAAGCTGTGTAAATAGGAAACCAAACAGGTTTACAGCTGATAACCAGGAGTAAAAAGGTTTGGCAAGGTTTTCTCTGTCGGGTGGAAACACCCGCAGAACTACTGTTCTATTGTGCAAAGTTATGTAGAGCATTTGGGTTTAGGTATAGGATCGGATGAGTTACAATTGTTTTTATCGATGTTCAATCCCGAGTATCAGATCAAGACATTACTAGACTAAACCACCTGCATTTGACCAAATGCAATTAATTAATTCACCCTAAAGACTCACCAATCAGAAGGTGAACACAGTCTATAATTATTCATGGTTATGGTTTCAAATCACTGTAATACTTGGAGATAAACTTCCTGGCTGCCCAGTCAGTGATACAATAGGATTTCTAAATCTAACGCTACGAACTACTGCTTCAGAAGTATCTTCTTTATTTCCATGGAGAAACCATAATTTATTATCTTGTATATGAAATCCCTTTGAAGTTTAAATGCAAAGTATGATTCTCAATTAATGTCATATTTAAGTATATTTAGTGAAAAAGTGAAAAATACCATTACAATATAACGCCCTGTAAATGACTTCATGATAAAAATAAAACAGCGACATATTGATAATCACATCTCTCATAGAATCTGTGAATGTGTTCATGCAGTATTTTAAAGGTGAGCAGATACTCAGCAGACTGCTCGCTGTGACAGGTTAGGTGTAAATTGCTGTTTAGCTTTTTCTGGAAGTGAAAGCGGAGCAACAAAGTGAAAATGTCAAAACAGGGCTGTTTGAAATTCACATCTAAATCACTGTGGGCTGTGAACAAAAGATCAATGTGAGCACAAGGCATGACGTGATAAAGGAATGCCTCTGTTTTTGAAAGTGCTAAAGACAGAGGAAGTGATCTTCTACGACAAAGTATAAAAAACTGCCTGATTCAGTGTCTTTAAAAAATATCCTTCTCTCTATTTAAATGGACACCTGAACAGACAGAAGGAAAGAACAGTATCATCTGTTTGTAAAATGAAGTCACATTTTATAGCACCAACGTAAATATAAACCCACACGGCTTGACAAACCAAAATTTATCCATTATTCTTAAAATGTTTACCCTAAACCAGGGGTCACCAACTATTTTTAGAACTTTTCTGGACAGACACTTTAGAAGCACGACACTCAAATAAAAATAAATGGAAATCACAGAATCATTAATTATTAGGGATTACTGATGGTTATTTAAGTTTCAGGTGTTGTTTATTCCATTTGTTTTAATAGTGGGAAACATAAAGATTATCTCTTTGATCCTCACAAATTTGAAATCCAGTTGCAAGCCAGATTGGACAGTTTGACAGGCCAGATTGGACACATGGGCAGCCAGTTGATGACTGCCCTAAAGTGTACACCCCTATGGGGTACTATAGCCAAGATTTACACAAGGTGTCCCCTCATACATAAAGGTTCCTGACAATTTCTCTTTTTCAATGGACCCAGTGTCATATTTTATTCCAGTAGACACTAAACTGAAGTTTTACTGGAAAAGAATAACATCCTTACACACAAAATCATTCATACAGAGGAAGTCTGAAAACTAATATAATCTCAGATATCAAAACCTAAATCAAACACGAGTGACTGATCAACCAAGCACTCTGCCAGTCCCCCAGCCAAAACAAGCCAACATCAATGTCACACAGACTTCCTGTAATTTGGTTGTTTCTATTCATCTTCATATTTTGGTCTCATGTATCACTGTGTGATTTCACTCCCTGCTGTCCAGTATCCACGCCTCTTTGTCCACCTGTTCCCCGGCTCACTTGTGTCCTGTTGTCTCCTCCCCTGTTCCCTATAAGTACCTGTCTCTGTGCCAGTTTGCCCTGCTCTCCTATGAGTGACTCAGCCTTTCCTCCTTGTTTTCCAATGTGTTTACGATCCTGTCTCTGATCTGGTGTCCTGCAACACTCAAGTGCTCGCTTTAGTCTCATTTTAATAAGTCGAATTATTTTGGGGCATTTTCGACCCGAGTCAGATGGTAAGAGTAAAAATGACAAACAAAAAAAAGTTGAAAAAATAAAACACTCCAAAATAAGTTTGAACAGAAGAAAGTTCACTCATGGGTCACATCCCTTTTTCTTTTAATTAGACTTTTAATTAGTTTGGCTCTCCAGGGAATTGTGGGCAATTCTTGCTGTATTTAGAGGACATGAGCTGCTAAACAGCCTGAAGTCAAGGTTGCCTCTTAGTGACGCACATATTCAACAACCGAGAGGTTTGAAAGGCAGACAGGCGGCTGGTGTGCATGGAGACATCCAGCTGAAAGATTAAGGAGCATTTGAGAGTCTGTCACTCCCTCCCAACTGTTTTTAACTGTGATTACATTTCTGAACTGCAATAATATTTTTTAATTAATTGTTAAACAAATAATTGTGTAAAAAAAAACCACTGCAACATGTTCTGTCTCAAAGAACTGTAAAATGAAATGCAACTTAATGACAAATTAAACACTGTGTGAATTTTCAGGATGACAATTTACCCAGAAACAGGATCTGGTAAAGCCTTAGGGACTGAGCTTGGTCTGAATATTAGGTTTGCACAAAAGATGCTTGAGAAGCAAATATCTGCTGTGAGGTGATCAAACATGATGACTGTTATCTCTGCGACACATGGTGAGGTGATCAAACATGATGACTGTTAGCTCTGCAGTCATCATGTTTGAGCCAAAAAGTGAGAAGTTTTATGAGAGATAGTCATTTATTTTTTCATCTTCTACCACTTAGTCCTTTCCAGGATTGTGGGGTGACTGGAGCCAGTCCCAGCAGTCGGCAGACAAGGGGCAGTTTATATCCTGGACAGTTCACCAGTCCAAAAAAGATAAAGCCCAAACTATTATTAACTTAAAGGAATATTCTCAAATCATCAACAAAACAAAGACTGTACTATCACAAATGCCTAACATAACATGTTCAATTTTTGTGATTTAATATAAGTCTTAAACCTAAATGGAAGCTCATAAAAAGGTAACATTTGTAATAGCAAATCAATCTTAATCCACAATGCAAATATCTTTCCTAAATATAACCAAAACAGAACTGAGGCATACTCTAGGTTTCCTAGGTAAAATAATTAGTCAAGGTTTTCTTTAGAGCAGAATTCTTTCTAAAGACGTCTATAGTACACACAGTTATCCACAAAAATGTGTGAAAAGTTGCCAAAATTCTATCTTACTAAAGAAATTGCAAATATTTTGTAATATAACTTGAAGAAATTATACAATTACCGCCAATACAATTTCGCCAAATTTTTCCAAACTGGATAGAAGAACTGTTTAAACTAGAGAACAAAAGCTCTTCCCTGCATTTAACTTTTCCAAGTACTTGGTCTCCGAGTACCACAAAAACACCAACATCTGCTAAAGATCTAAACAAAAGAACGACATAGAGACAATAATAAGGTTGAAAAGCCTTACAACTTCACTCATTCCTGTCTAGGATAGAAGATCTAGGTTCAGGTGTACTCTATCCTTTCACTGATGTACTACCACGCAGTATCAGTTGTATTTTTGTCAACAAATTTATTTCAGGCTCACTTTGATCTGATTTTAAAAACAAAAGGCTTTTTCAGTGAAAATGAGTCAGTGCAAACCTTCGGTGTAGGATACCCAGGGTCTACGTGGCTGCATCACAAAGCTCTAATTTAGTCTGTTTTTCTAAGTGAGAGCTGCGCAAGCACAACCACCACAGGCCACATGACCTCCGCAAAGCAGGAAATCACAGGGTGTTGTCGTCCTGCACAGCTTTAATCACATATTACTATTTCTGTGGCGGCAGCTGGTGGGCGGCTGCAACGAAAAGCAACTGCATCTTCTTTTCTTTTGAAAAGATTATCAGAGCTAGAGGACTGGTGTAACGTTTTCAAACTTTTTTTTATTGCTGAATGATAGCTGAAGATAGAAGCAGCTGTTAATCAGTTGGTTAAAGAATCATACAGGTGTAACCAACCACGGGAGGGGATCACTAAACCAGGATGGACAATAACATCTCAGCGACGCCCCCTGTATTAAGAGCTAGCGTATGGCAGGACTTCAGCTTTTATGAGTTAATAAAATAATAATAAATCATACGGTATGAGGTAGACATAGTCATTCAGAAACAAAAAGTGTATGCTAAAATTTCATACATATGTATATATACATATATAGACAAATATGTATATGTAAAGTATATAAAAATATATATACACACAAACATTTACATAAATATATACAGTATATTGGGGTGTAATAAAATATCGATACGCTGATACACTGCAATACTTCGTTTCTATAGCACCACAGTTTTTGTTCTCTACTACTCACTACACTCAGCCCTGTTTCTGATGTGGTTGCTCCCAGACTTTGGATCAGTTAACAAAACAATTAGCCCTACCTCTACAGTAGGTACTTTAGCTGTGTACTACACTGCACCACGTCATAGTTCTGTTGCAGCACTCCTCTCTCATTTTTGGCTTTTGTCAGTTATTAAATCATGTCTGTCGCAATGGTCATGTAACCACAGATTGTGGCTTTACAACAGATTATGTCTAAATTATGTCTCAAAATTGCTTTTTGCAGTCACTGTTTGTATACTGTATATGAAACAATCTCAGGTCCTACTACGATGACTCTCTGGGAAGATCACAGCCTAGAGCAGGAGCTGATTAGGGCAAACCTAACAGTACTCTGAGGTTATTTTATTTGACACAATGATTACAGTGTGGTCGGACCTGGATTTTACTCATTTCAGTTTAGGTCTTCACTGTTGTTGTAGCTACAGATGCACAAAGCTTAAAAACGAAAAACTGTTTACCCAGTAGGCAGATGAGAGCTGCCTCTGTGTGGGAAGAGCTGTAGAGACAATATGACCTTAGTGAAGTGTTAGACACAACAATGCAAAGAGAAATGAAAAAGCACAGCACTGTGAGCTCCTGCTCCTCAGCTCCATCAGTCCTCACCTTTCACACTTGCACATCTCATGTCAAATTTGTACCTTCTATGTTCAACCTACAATCTGAGAGAGAGTTGGTGTTAAAGATTTGATGTTCACTGTGGTTTCGTCACAACAGTTGACAGTAGTAGTCAAAATAAATCTTTAATGATCACAATTTGTTACAATAAAAAGAAAAAAGATGGAAAACATGATGCCCTTTATAAAGATCAGGTCACGTTATTTGCTTAAGTCCAACCATCTGTCACAGACAACTGAGTGGAGAATAACCATCCATGGCCCTGAAGATTTATAGAGACTCAATCTCTGCCTTTCTCTCACTCTCTCCTCGTCATGACCATCACATGACCCCTCCTGCAGCACACATGGGCAGGCTGCCAAACTCCATACTGTGAAAACACTAGCAGATGGCTGCCAGGTCCTCTGACCGTCTGACTTTGTGGTTTTGGGTTAACTCTGCAACACACACTTTTTGTTTTTACTATGAAGGGGGCTGGGGTTGTTTATGCACGCACAGTAAAGGGAACAGCAGCCGCAGCACAGTAGTCTTCTTTATTGGTAGATTCACTCTGGTGTGTTGCATCATCCATAATTTAAACATGGAGATGGTCTGTTAATGAACAACCTTTATTATTAGGAAGACAGATTTTCTATACATTTCTATATATTTCTTCATTGACTTGCAATCCTTAGGAGTTTAGTATTTCACTACAATCTCACGTGGGCTGGTTGAAGACAAAACCTTTCTTGGACTTTTATATTTTCCTTTTGCCTTGGAGCTCTATCTACACCATCCTCGTCCACTTCTTCTTACCACATGCCCACATCCCTCAACCTCACATCTCTAACATAGTTTTCAACAATGCCTCAGCTACTCCTGGTCCCAATGAAAATATAACTATTATTATTATAACCATGAAAG
Organism: Cynoglossus semilaevis; assembly: GCF_000523025.1. Lineage (NCBI taxonomy): Eukaryota > Metazoa > Chordata > Actinopteri > Pleuronectiformes > Cynoglossidae > Cynoglossus > Cynoglossus semilaevis. The sequence continues at coordinate 14,954,291 of NC_024310.1, forward strand.
AATATTCCAGCATTATAACTCTAATTAAACCATCGTCCTCCTGCTGCTGTACTTCACTCTCAGTTTACATTGCATGAGTCAACACTGTAATTGTAATGTCCCCTGTTGTCTGTTAATATCATTTCTGCCAATCACGGTGTTCTGCCAGTGGATCTGATTCAGTTTGTATTTGGCTTCAGTGAGGAACGACAGCTTTTTCTTCCCCAAGTCTCTGAAGTGACAGTGTCATTAGTGTCAGTGCAAGGTAGGGTTCAGAAGACTATTAAACACTGAAATCAATCCAGCTTTCTATTGGTTCTGTTGGATCAACACCATTACCTTTACCGTCACAAGACTACGACAACCAAAATGGTCAGGATGACATGACTACAGTGTCTCCATTTAATTGCAAAGAATGGTGAGCACAAATGATCATCATTTTATTGTGAAAAAGGGCAAATTTAAATGTCACAGATTGAGATGTGACTTGGGGCTTTATGGACCTCGACCTGATTTATTGTAATTATTGTAAAATAAATGTTGGCCTTACATTTTCCTTAATTCAGTTTGATATTAATCACTGCAATAACAAGCAAATGTTAAAATATAATTAAATAAAAGCTTCAACTGTGAGATTAAACACATCGGATGTGTTTGACTCTCAAACTAAAAAAACTGAGAACTTGTTAACATATTTCATATTTCATTGTGCAATAGCACTAAAATGGTGTGAAGAATCCAGGCAAAACAGTGAATCTTAAATATGACATGTTAGAATATTTCTGTATTTAGCAGAAGCAAAAACAAAAGTGTTAAAGACAAGGTACATCTTTTAAACTCTAGGTCTTTTACCTGGGAAGCAGGATAATTTATGAAAATTAAATCAAACCGTTTACAGCCACGTTTCATCAAACAGAAAAAACTAACATGAAAACAGTGACAATGCAGATGCACATTGATCGGCACACCCCGAGTTTCAAAGCTCTCATCAACACCATTAAACACCACTTCCCATTCTGACACGGGTTGGGAAACATCCTGTGTTTCATCTAGGCTTTTTGCATTTTCCATCTCAACTGACGTCTCACTGTGATCATTTAATTGTTCTTGATTGTGCCACTGTATATGTCGGATGACCAAGTTGCAATGCGAGGGTCATACACAGCTGAGGCACAGCCAGTGAAATTATATTTGCTCTGCCACTAACTGCATTAGTTTCAATGACATTAGTGGTGATGAATATAAGGAGATGACCTGCTCAACGTTTCAAATGATGCCTTCGAAGAAGAAAAACAAGGATTTAGCTGGTTTGTCTGACGTGTGTTTGCAGCTAACCAGTCATTAAACACAATGATATGTAATAACAAACAAAGCCATAATAGTACACTTAGCAAAACATACTACCTCAAGCTTTGTTATAGCAATGTGTCATAACTTTACTAACAAGAACATTTGACAGTTAAGATGTTTTAACAGACAAAAGAACCTGAGAAAAAATATATTTGACACCCCTTCCAATAGGACGATGAACTACCAACAATCTATTTAATGTCAATCCATCTTTCTATCATTTAATCCCGTTCAGATTGGAAGGTTGAACTAAAGCCATTCTCTGTAGGCCATCCCAGGACCACATACAGTATAGAGGCCACTAGTTACGCTACAGAAGTCAGGTTTTTATCTTTTTATCAATGGAATTATTCATAAGTCATAACCTACACAAAGCTAAATTCACAGACCAGTAATCGAACTAAACGGAGAACAGCTACTGTGTTCCATAAGCTGTTTATCTGATGTGCATGGCAGGTGGAGGTCGGGCAGCTCTGTGTTCACTCTCCTTAATTATAGGCAGAGGTGAACGGATCAGACCCATATTTCCTTTCAAATAAATTTACCTGTCATCTTAGATGTAAACAGTGTGACTTTGCGCTTTCCTCCTCCATTAATACTACCGCCTCCAAGGTCTTTCCCCACAGGAATGACTCAGGTATCAGACAAAATCAATAAGCCTCGGGTTTGAGCGAAGAGTTTGCGCACCCTTATTCTATTCTGGCCCAACAACGAACAATGACGTTGCTATATCTGAGAGTAATGAAGATGTGTCTTTGTCAACTGATAACTGAGAGGAGCACCTTCAGGACAAGCAGCATTTAGATGTCATGCAAAAACTCTTCTTCTCCCCAGAAAGATATGCCACTACACTGACCTGAATTAAAATTAGATGTCATGCAAAAACTCTTCTTCTCCCCAGGAAGATATGCCACTACACTGACCTGAATTAAAATAATACAAACTTGAGTTGCACCAGCTCTACAACTCTGAACCAATTTGGCCCACACCTGGTAAACCAATTACTTGTTTGGTGGAGCACAAGTGAGTATGGATTCTGCAGCCTCTGTAGTTCCATAAACACGGAATGATCAGAGAATGTTCAACCAGTAGTTGTAACCGGTTGTAACCGATGCTGCTGTGCCTAAAGGGGTAGATTAAGGGCAGAACTTCCACTATCAATGAGAGATATTGGATGGGGATGCTGATATGAAGCATCAGCACCATAAAGCACATTCCATGTCCTCTTTTCTTTTGGCATGTTTTTATTCCGAATAGTTACAGTTACAGTCTTGTTCTTACTGTTAAAAATATTTCAGATTGTTCAACTCTATAACTGCAACCCATAGAATTAAAACAAAACTATAAATGCCCAGAGATAGTACTTCCACTCTAACAGATATCACCAACAGGACTGGATAAGGAACGTCTGGGTCCACACTCTTGGCCAACTGTACTACTGACTTCTGTAAAAGAGCATTCCGTCATCAGAACATCACTACTTATAGTACCAACGTGTTGTTTTAATGTCAATATGGACTAAAATTAAAAGGATTATTTCTTGTATCCTTTATACGACTACTAATATTCAGACAGCTCTCCAGACTAAAGAGGTTTTCAAGAGTAAATAACTGGACATGAGAGATGAAAAAGTCTCTCAATCATTTTTTTTACATCCTGGCAGAAATGTGGCGTGTAGCGGAGGAAACAAATTATAGGGCAGTTAAAAAAGAAACTGAGGAGACCATTCCCACAGTTGTTCATTTAACCAGATATGTCTACACATCCCATCAACAGAATGGTTGCAATTCCAGCATGGACAACAAGCGCTGAGGTTTTTCTGCCCAGACTATGTTATAAAAATAGAAATGCAGCAATGTCACAAACCACAGACTGAAAGCCTTCGTTCGATTTGTTGTTATTGTCAGCAGCATCAACTCATCTATCGCATTGGTATGAATCAGAGCAGAAAGTTTAATTTAAAATAAGATTTTTGTTGTTGTTGTTGATATGATGTCTTTTGTCCATATTTGTGGTTTATGGTGTATATCTATCTATCTATCTATCTATATATATATATATATATATATATATATACATATATATACACATTTATATAGTAAGTAAGTATTTGTGGGTTAACTTTAAGTTCACTTTATTACGCTTTTTCTAACTATTATAATAATAAGAAAGTACTTGTTATATTTCAGTGACCCAGTCATAGGATGCTGTGTACCTAAGATAAGATAAGGTAGTTTTCTATAAACTATAACGTTTCTTTTTCTCTCTCTCTCATTTCTTAAACATTTTTGGAGATCGCTTCCACTGCAGCTTGTGAACTATACAAAAAGAATTTGTTGACCTACCGAACACAACTTCAACATAAATGTAACTTAACTATAATAGAGTGTCAGTGGGAATCATTGACCATGGGTTCTTTTTTGTTACAGCTGATGTTGTAATTGAACAATCAGGGCTTAAATCACAGTCATATCATCACTGTTTTCTTCAGTTATTCAGTATACAATATAGAATTATCATGTTCATGTGTACAACATTGAAAGTTGGACTGAAAATGCAATCTAATCAGGTTCAATCAGCTGGTCACAGGGTTTTATGATTGGCTACAACAGGTACATTTACCAAAGGGTATTCTAGACAACCATCAATTCCAACATTTGTTACCACAAGATGGCAAGACATTATGTGCTATCTTGTTCTTCCTGTATTATAGTGAAAGACTATGTCCCCGGGGCCAAGGGTTGAAAGTGATGCAGATTCTGTTAGCCTAATGAAGTGGTTAACCAACTCTTTCTTCAAATGTCCTTTTTGAAGACCAAATGGGTTTAGTGCAGGAGACATTTTTCATTTTGTCTGCATTTGTACAATACCAGTAATTGTTTCCCCTGAAGGCATCATTTCCTGACTTGACTTACAGTACGTTCAACTTGTTTGATGGAGATCAACGAGAATTGTTTGAGAGACAGGAGTTTGATGGAGAAAACTTTGTTTTTGTCTCAAGTGCATTACCAGTCTACCATTTTTTATTAATTAGAAACTAAATGTTCTGTTAATTGGTTTTGAAAATACTTTAAACATGAAACCTTATATTTCTGTGATTTAGAATCTTTGGAGCTGACAGTACAGAAGATAGTTGTCAGACAATGTTTTTCGTGTTGTTCTTCACAGCCTAAGCAGGGAATTGTAATTGCCCCATCACCCATAATGATGTGCGCTCCATGCCCCTGTTTTGTTTTTGTTTTATCTTGTTTTCACTGTGGTGTAATACAATGTGGTCTCTCAGATTTAGAGAGCAGCGAGGACAATGACATATATTCATTAGAGAAGACACCACCTCTCCACCTCTCCACCTCTCCTCTCCTCCTCCTGCTCATTACCCCAGCACAATAGTTCATGAAGCTCCTACATAATGAAAGGACGAGATTTTGTCCTTTTCTGCTAACTGATTGTCCATTACATTTAAACAAAGACAAAGATCCTCAGTGTGACATTGTGCATAAATCCCTGTTACACAAAGTCTTGACTTTTTTACTTGGCAGCTGTAACAGCTCCTGTCCAACAGAAACACTGGACTACCCTCGGCACAAAGGTACTACAACACTCGACCTACAGCGTTTTGCTTATGTCACTGAGAACTCGTTGGAGAGTGGAGTGGAGTCATTTATGTACGGCTTAGTGAAAAAACTTGCTGCATCAGACAATTTTATCAACCAGATCAGCCAATAGAAATTTAGATATTCAACAATAATTTTTTACCAACTAATAATATTGTTTATCCCTATTTGGAATAGCCTTCTGTTGATAAGAGGGAAATAAAACTGGCTGTCTGCCAACATTATCCTGCTGTGTCTGTGCTGTTGTTTACATACACACTGCCTCTCAGAGCTGGGAAAGTTTATAACGTTGTCTTCCAGTCCATTGCATACTTATTGAAATCCATCCTAAAGAAGTATGTTTGATAATAGGTTTCAGGGAGCATAGACAAGAAAATACTCAAATGTATCAGGATAAACCAACTTCTGGTACCTCACCTGGTGCCTCACATGGATTATCTACTCTTTAGCAGCCACCACTGATCCCAGAGGACTTTGTTACATCTGCTACTGACCACTTGTCTGCCGCCCTGTCCTCTTAACACTTGACAGAAGAGCTGCAACGACATTGACTTGTCCCATGCATTATCTCACAACTAGACTGAGGCAGAGTTTAAAATACATTTAATGAGCTGTGAATTTCCTTCTTTTTTTCAAACAGAGAGTGCATGATTGTAACAATGATCTGCACTACTATCAGTGAAAACAAAATAAAACATTTTATAAGTGGGCATTAAAACCTCTGGGGCTTTTTATGGACAACTTAATTGAGACCAGTCCTGTCTGTTAATTGTTGGAGAGATGCCATCAAGGAGGGACAGCAAGCTAAATGGAACAATTAATTAATAACTGCTCGGAAATATCTACCTCTCCATGTAGAGTTGGAGAACGTGAGACAACACATTGAGAACACAATGATGTGTTACGTGAGACAACACATTGAGAACACAATAAATAACTTTTATTATTTGAGTAAAAACAGGGAAATTAAAATAAAAAATTGTAGTTTGGTAGTTTATTAAGAATATATAATATTTTAGTCTCCCGTATATCAAGTAGGCCTAGGAGGATGATCAATAAATCCAGTGATCACACGACAAATAAAAATGAAGTTGATCATTTTGCCGGCCAGATATATTGCCTTGTGCATGTGTGTTTTCCTCGTCTCTGGCCTCCAACCAGGCTGCATGACAAGAGGGTTCAGTCTGTGCATCAGTCTTAGCACCTGGACCTATTTGTTCCATAGTAGAATGAGCAGAATAAACCCTCGAATGCAGAAACACAGACGAGCAAGTGTGCTGAATCTATTCCAAAGTGGTATCAACAAGAAAAGGCGACACAACAAACTTGCATGTCCACACAAAACATAACCTCCCAACTGAGAAAAAAAAAGGTAAGGTAAGGTGTTTGGTCGACAAAGTAAATACAAACGGTGGCCCCTTTAGGGGTCCGCTCAGTGGCGTGTCCATAACAAGGGGCGTTCAGGTACCACAGGAAATGCAAAGGGTACTCAAGTACAATTGGGAAAATTGAAAATCACAAAAAATACAAAAAATAATGACAATGAAATATTGTTTATCACAATATTTTTTGGAAAGATATATTTATTATCACAGACCTGATACCAAGAATGACATATTTGTTATGATGCACACACCTGAATGACATATTTGTTATGATGCACACACACACACACCTGTTGATGGCTGTTACTGACACCACAGCCGTGTGTAAATGCATTCACTGACGGTGTCATATGGAGGAGAAATGATTGCTGTAGGAATCACTCAAATCTAAACCCTGCCATCAAAACTGTTGCTGGTCACCTGAGCTACAGCCCATCAAAACTGTTGCTGGTCACCTGAGTTACAGCAGCACAACCACATGTCACATTTGTGAAGGGATTTCAGAAACAAAAAAAAGCTCCAAGCCCACAGTAATCAAAAAAAAAAAAGCTCCAAGCCCACAGTAACTCTGACGAGACCTCGGTGGAGATGTTCTGAGGCTGTACCGTGGTGTACACACCGCACAGTTCGTGTGTTTCCTGGTTCGGTGCAGAAGCTGCATCTTCAGTTTTACTATAACAGACAGGACTGCAGAGTGGAGAAACACGCTCACACACGAACACTCGCGCGCACTGTCACGCGGGCACTAAAGGCTGCAGCTGTGCTGCCACAGGGACACTGCATGTGAGACTGCAATGCGTTGTTTCCCCCTCACACGCTCTCTCCTCTCCACACACACACCTCCAGCATCACATCCTGGGATTTCTTTCACCATACAGTACAAGTGTTTGGTCGCAGATACAGGACGTGTCATATAATGACACAAACTTAACGGAGTCACGTGACACCCAGTATAAAGTGCGCTCAACTACCTGGACCACAAATCCGAGTTAGGCACCCCTCAACGGTTACTTTTTCAATGTACAACAGCTGCTACTTAGTAGAGTTTGCGCCACAATTCTGAAGTAAAATATTAACAAACATGGTTCAAGGTTCTCAAGAATGACAGAGAGATAAAGACAGAGAGAAAAGAAGAATCCAGAAGGTGAGAGTGAGGATTTCAGCGGGAGAATATTGTATGTAAAACGCGAAGCGCGTGCACGCTTACACACGCACGCACCCGGCTAAGCACACACAGAAGCAAAAACACGATACGAGAGTGGGAGAGAGGAGGGTTGACTATATCTCAGTCAACTTACCTTCAAGAAGAAGCTCAGCTGTGAAGACGCAAACTGAGAGGAAAAAAGCTGCGAGAGATCCGCTCCCCGTGATCGCCATGTTGGACACCTGCAAGGGACTGACGGCGCTATATCACCTACAGAGAGGGAGAGAGAGAGAGGGAGGAAGAGCGACAGAACGGGAGAGCTTGCCATGGGATGGAAGCGAGGAGACATGGGAGGAGATGTGAGGGGGACGTCACCTTTGTCCGCTTCATGCTGGTCTTTTGTTGCTCCCCTAGAACATTTGAAACAATGGACGGAACATGGAAACATGTTGTTGTTTTTTTGTTTGTTTGTTTTATGGGTTATGGTTCAACGAGGACGTAAATGGATTAGCAAAAATCACTGACTAACTTGGGGACAGATAAAAACAGGAATTAGATTATTCTTACTGGCCCTTATTATTATTCAAATTGTTGAGTTGAGTTGAATTTTGTCTTATGGATTTTATAAATAAAACATTTATAAAGACATCAAGTTTCTTTTTTGCAGCATCTGAAAATAACATATCTTATAATAAATCCTAACATCCCCCAGGTTCACACTTGTGGTGGGCAACAAGGTTGTGTGTTCAGTCTTTGTTATGCATTTTAAGAAGAAGCCAGAAAATACATCAATGGAGTTCCACACAGCAGTGCGTTGTAGCCAACACTGAACCTCTTCTCTTCTAAACCCTGGTTTTCAATATGCCAAAATGATACAAAGGCTGTTAATTGCACAATCCCTCCTGTCAGACAGTTGTGTCAGTCCTCATTCCATGGCTGAGTAGGTGGTATTTAGAGCTTCATTTTGATTTTACACTCATGCCCCACTGCTGCAAAATGAATTCCACACATCACATTTTTCAGATGTTATTATCTGTGGCACCTCACCAGTTCTGCCTGTCACTCACACAAGATCTCCACAAGGTGTTTGGTGCTAACAGTACTTGGTACTGTGCCTGTCACTCACACAAGATCTCCACAACAGTACTTGGTACTGCGCACGGTTTGCCAGATTGAACTTTTTTTTTGTCGTATGTATCCCTCCAGTGTGAGCAGTTATAATGGGACAACATTATAATTGAATCCATCCATTCATTCATTAAACCCACCACTCTAAAGATAAGTAAACCATTCATGCTCGCATTCACACCTTCAGTTAGATTTTCATAACATATTAGTCATAAGAAGTTACTTTTTTTTTACACAGTGTAACCTAAATAGTTGAATTTCTACCACGTGACATGAACGGATCAGTATAATTTCATGTTGGGGGTGGGAGGGTTGCAGGAGAGGAGCATTTATGTAGCAAGTTACCCTGAAAGAAGTGGAAGTGACACATGCACTTTTTCATTTATTAGTTAGTTTTGAGCAATCACCAGCAGTCACCAGTTGTGATCAAACCTTTGACCTTTTTGCTGTAAGGCAGGCACACCAAACATCCTCCACCTTGAATAAAAAACTTGTGTTTCAGGGAAAACATGATTGATTTAATCTAGAATTTTCTTCCTATATTCCAGTTTACTTGCTTACTGCAACTAGCATTGGCAGTGTAAGAGACATACTGTAAGTGTAAGTAACTGTGTCTGATTTTAATAACTAAAGCATGTTAAGACCGACTCTCAGGTGTCTCAGTGTTTAATTAGTCTTTTTGACTTCCTCTCATACAATATTCTAATTCAATTAAGTGTTTTTTTTTCTTCTGTGCTCTTCAGACATATGCTGGGAGTTCTGATAGTTGGTTTGAGGATGAAAAGGTTTGTAAATGAAGTAATAAATCTATGGTTATGACAGTGGTAATGTGTCATGCACTGGTCGATAAAAGATGTCCTACCTATCGTATTAAGGCAGATGTCAATATGTGGGCCAAGGGCAGCCATCCAGGATAGCATCGTTACCTTAGCAGATAATCATTGAAACACATGTTAATCACCTGTGCTACAGCACCTGGGGTGGTCAACAACACAGCATTAGCAGGAACCTCTCCACAGTATTGGATAGCTTTTAGCTCATTCTTCTCTGACTGAATGTAGACATCTTACTTTTTTATGTGGTGTTTTCTTGCCCTTAGCTTACGTTGAACTACATCTGAAAGCAAAGTTAGCTTTGGCTAGTGGTTTTATTTTAGGCTAATATTTACCTTCATCCTCTCGGACAAACCCTTTAGCTTATTGGAGTTAGCTTATTATTCTTTTCTTCTTCCTGTTATTGATTTCTTTTTCCATTTAATTTGTATCAATGTTGTATTTCACTGCTACAGGACTGTTCCTTTGCTTGTAATAATAAAGGGAGGTTCCTACGTCTCTCTGGGTAGAGAAGCCCACAATCTCTCCACGCTGGATGAATAATGGATAAGTCTGGGTTTGACGACTGAACTGGTTAATCTGGGATACTGTGTCCTAATGGCCAGCTATAGATTTTGTGTAATTGTGTGTGTCTGTGTGTGTGCGCACTAAGAGGATTCTGTTGAGCAGCTGTGACCTCGCATCTAAGTTTACACACTTGACCAAGGTGGTACATTTAGCAGTTCCTTTTTAATTAGCACCAGGCCATGAAAAATTATTCAATCCAGACCCTTTTTTACAGTTGATGTTTTATTTAGAAATACATTGGTTTTAACGACCTCACTCTGTCATCTGCTCCTGAGCCATTCCCTTTTTAACTTCACTCTTTGTAGTCTATTAAATATCTCAAATAAAAATCGAGAGAATTATCTATTTAGAAGCACTTAGCCATTTATTTTTACCTCTTATTGTAAAAGGATGAATAATTCAGACCCTAAAATGTGAGCGGTTTCAACAGGGGTCACATGCTTGTTTATTTTAATTCATCTGACATTTCTAAAATACACATGTAAATATAATGAGCGTTTGCACCACAGGCGGGAGCATTTGCTGACCATGAGCCATTTGTCGGTCCATTTTTACTTATTTCACTTGAAGAGACCAGCATTGTACACACCCCCACTTCCTCACATCCACAGCAAATTATCACAGGAAATTATATTCCAAATATATCCACAGCTCATCAATTCTTTATGCCTTCCAGCAATGAAACCTGTGCCCTCAATTGGTTTCCTGTCCACTTTCTGTCCCTCTTACTGGAGCAATAGGGTTTTAATATTAAACACGTACTTGTGTTGTTGAACTTCAGTTGGGAACACATAAGGAAAATTGATATATTTTAATCTATGTAGTGACAGCAGAGTACAGTTTCAGATATCTAGTTTCAGATATGCAGTGCATATCCAATATATGCAGTTGTTTTCCCCCGAAACTGCAGTAAACGTCTCAGGAACCCACAGGCGATTCCAGCATATTTGGTGAAACCCAATAACGATTCTTACAGGTATTATATACAGTAATTATGCCAATATGAGATCGATAAAAACAGTCGGACAATATTATTGGACATCCCTAGTTTTTCAATGAAAGCTTGAAGCACCACAACATTAATAAAACAAGAAATAACTTTACTTAGCAGGTGCTGTCAGTTTGATAACACATGGATGATAGCCAATTCACTGGTGTTTCTAATGCACTACTTATGAAACAACCTAGTGTTTTTTATGGTCACTCTGAAGCTAACATACACTGACAGTATCAGTTTCAAAATCTTTCTGCCCCAGTTATTCAGAGTTCAGAGGTCATCTGCATGGACTCCCAGGACTCTCTGCTCTGGAGGCAGGTGTGCTAACTGCTACACTATGGAACCAAGATAGTGTCTGTACAGAGAAGAAAAATCGGCAAGTTAGAAACAATTAAAAGACTCTGAGAAGGATGAATATTTCTAGTCCAAGCTTTTTTTTTTAGTCTTTGTCTTCGTCTCGTCTTTTGTTTGGCCAAAATGTTAGCGCTGTAGCTCCATTAAACAGCTATTAGGAATCAGGAAACACCATTAAAGTCATTCAAATCATCCCTGTGTTTTATTTTTTATCATAAGCTGGAAGAAATTCACACGTTTGATTAACAAATCAAGTTCTAACACATTTTAACCTTTTTCTCCCTTTCTATACAAGGCTACTTATACCAGGCATTATTGTGGAAATGTCTTCTTCTGTGTAAGGACACAGTCCATTGAGCATCAGTCTGAGCATCACAGATTACTTCTCCTCCCCTGTGTTTAAAACTGCTCCCTGATTTAATAAATGGAAAGAGTTTATCGAGAGTGGCTTTATGAAAACGGACGGGATTTTATCAGGTGTGGAGAGAAAACCTGAACTCAATTGGTTTGTTCATTTTTACTTTATATTTTCTCCTTTTCTGCACTGGTGCAAAAAAGACCAATCATTGTGCTGTATGTCTGTCTGAACTGAGTGGAACTATCACCCCATGGGTTTATGGGTATTTTTTACAAGACCATATATTCTAGGTAAGGCAGGGCTTTACTGTACTGGTGCTACAAATACACAAAGTCGTTGTGGTAAACCGTATGGAAGTAAACTACTGTCTGGATATGCAGGTGGCTAAATGATAGGCTAACAAACAGGATAGTAATCTTCTGAGGTTGAAAGTAATTGGTCCTATAAAACCGGTCTTAGTAAAAGCTGTGTGACTGTCATGGATTTGTATATTGCAATTAAATCAGTGGTTCCTAAAGTGTCTGTATGTGTGTTGGCGGGCATGCTAGGGGCATGGAGCCACTGCAGAGGTGATGCAGCAAGGGAAATGAATTTGCCATTTCAATATTCACAGAGGTGAATTTTGAGTGGAGAGATTTCAGTGGTTACACATCCAAAAAGAAAGAAGAGAGAGTGAGAAATAGAAACTGAATATGACTAGTTTTATAAAATGACTTGTATGATGCTTAACACAGCAGAAGCATAACTGCTGCTTCCGCACATCTAAGCACAAAGCTAGTAACAGTGACGGAGCGAGGGTTGGAAAAGCTGCTGCCGCCTACATGTTTAACTGGAGTGCTGACCCTGCACTGATGCTCCACACACCCAGACTGTCACATTCAAGAAAAGAGTCTCTCCACAGAGGGCGAGAGAGAGGGGGGGAGAGAGCAGGCTGGAGTATTGTTAGCTTTATCTGGACCAGAGACAGGGTCAGGACCTGAATTGGCCACTGGAGGTAGTTTTTTTTTTCTCCATCCATGAAAAATGAGTCTCATTTATTAATTTATTTTTATACAAGTTGTAACAGGCTATACTTCCCTGTCTTGCAATTGTGTTTTTATAAAATGTGTATGTGGAAAATATTTTCTATGGATAATAACAACAACAACAAAAACAATAATAATAACAATAATAATAATAACAATAAAAAACACTATGTAATTTGATATCTTCTGCCATGTTGTTTAAGTTGCTGTAACTCCTGAAATAAATGTTGCTGTAAACTTACATTCAGACTAAATTAATTGACCAATTAGCAAATGAAGATTTGCATTTTGATTAATTCTCAGATGTTTAAACCACCCCTCAGACAGCCGTTTGATTTATATACGCCTGTCAACATCTATATGCAGAGAAGGGAAGGTTATTTAAGTAGCCGCAATTAGCTAAGCACAATAGGAGGGTAGATACATCAATAAAGAAATGAGAGGCTAAAATCCCCATCTGTCTTGGGCCTCCACACAGTCAAATCTACTACTGCATGCAACAGAGCATTTGGAAGCCTTTAGTTATTATTAAGCAAATGTTTCTTTAGTTTGTTTACAGCTAGCCCACGATAAAATCAAGTGTTTGAGCGTACACAGCGTGTGCAATTACTTTAGAAAATATAAAATTTACATCTTTAAAACTTTAAAACGCAGATACCAAAAACAACAGTAATTTGGTATGAGAATCGTGTTAAAACTAGAACAATTGTAAACTGTGCTGAAAGATGAATAAATACCATCTTAGTCATGTATAAAATGAGCCACACAGCATTAGTACGTGTTAAGACGACTGAAGTCATTAAGCGTTTAAATGAATCCAAGTAAAATCTAGTAAGGCGCGGCGTTCCTTGCGGGAACAATTCAGAAGTGGATATATGCTCTCCCCGCATGGCAGAAACACGTCATTACATGTAATTTGCTCTTTAGCGTTTGACCGCTAACATGCAATGCTACATTTCGGACTCTAGATAGCAGCAGATTCCCAAGAATTCCGTGTCAAGCGTACCTATGGAAAAAAATTAGAAGTAATTTCCATACATTCATACATTTTTAAAGCAATTACTTTATTATTTATATAAAGAAAGAACCAGAAAAGCTTACATACAAAAAAAGCAATTACTTTATTATTTATATAAATAAAGATCTAAAAAAAAGCTTACATACAAAGGATAGTTTGTTAGAAACAGGTTAATGGAGGGAGGGTCTTGACAGGGTCCTGTCCATTCTTCTTTGACAGATCTCTCAGCTCATCTCTCTTATCAACAACCTTCAGCTAAAAGGTCCCAGACCAAGTTTCCTTTTCCACATCAAAGCTTCTTAAATCACTCTGCCAAGAACACCGTGGTCAAAGATGACGATACTCTCAAGTCTGGATTATGTTCACATCAGTTATAAAAGGGTATCTGGCACTGCCCTCAAATACTGATAACAGTGTGGGTGTCAGTGATATACTTCACAGCTAGCTATCATACTACAGAAGGTTAAACAAAGATCAAATCAACCTTATAATCCCTGACACTGTTATTATTTTGGCCAACAGCTAACATCCGGTAATGCTTTCAAAATAAAAATCCAATTTATTGCCATTTCCCTTTAACAAATAAAACATTAGTTATCACCACAATGAAACATATACATCAGCAATATACATAAAAAATGACAAAAACATTTTGTGTCGTATTTTGAAATGATGATGATGAATATCGTTATTAATCACGATAAATTACGACCGTGATTAATTGTGAATAATCCACAGCTAGCCTGTGATTAATCTTAATTAAAATTGTTAATGCATTTTATGTGGGTATGTGTGGGTTTGTACGGGAGAGAGAGAGAGAGAGAAAGAGAGACGGGGAGGGAAAAAGAGAGGGCGGGAGGAAAGCAGGAAGGAAGGGAGAGAAAGAGAGGGTGAGAGGAGACTCCTCCAGATGTCTGTCTGTGCAGATTAATATCTGCAGACCACAATGGCCCCTCTCAGGACAATTTGTCAGGACAATGAATCCACTGTCTGACAACAGCATCTACAACTGCAGCTCACCTATACCGGCACTTAGTCATGTGATCACAGGAAGCTCACTCTCCCCGCACTAAAAGGTGATAATTGAATAAAAGAGCTGTGCTCCCAGATCTCTGGAAGCTTTTTCACTCTGCCATTCATCCAGACTGCAGGACAGTTAGAGTCAGAAAGGTCGATTGCTTTCACAGGTCTGCCTCTGTTTGTGTCTTTCTGGCTGGAAAGTCCAGTGTTAATATGAATATTCCTATTAGTATGTCTGCCTGAGGACATAATGACTTTAATTCAAAAGTTTCTAACTCTAATGGGCTATTAATATGTGCTTTATCCATAGTCTTAACTACACAAAGTCAGACACTCGTGTACGCTCAGAGAGATGTGGACACCCTCCGACAAATATAGTTGGTGACCTCTGCCCTACAGGAAAAGGATCAGAGACTCCATCCTCACTGGTGACTGATGAACCTTTTTGTTGGTACCCTGTAGAATCCCCCCTCTCCTCACCCCATCCCTTCTCTCTCTACTATGCTTTCCTCACACTGTCTAAAACTTACAGTATTAGGTAAGTTTGATGCTCTGAATTGACCATACTGAAATATGTTCAAAGACTGAATTACTGTAGATCCAGGTGGACATGTTACTTGGGGTGGTCTGCAGAAAAACACAGTAAAATATGAACATATTCCCCATTGAATGTAAGCAGGTTACCTTGTTTTATAGTTGGCCTCAATTGAAATGCTAATTGGTTCACAGCTATTTTAGTTTGGGAACCAATTGATACTGTATGTATCTTAAACACAGTTTTCTAGTTGAGTTCCTAATTTAGGAGTACCAGCTCAAATTCATCAGTGGGCTACGCAGAGGGAGACGTTGTCAACTCCGGAGGCTGGCAAATCTGGTACAACAGTCGTGTTATTGACCCAAATATTTGTTTGAATCAGTCATGCAGCAGATACTCCACTTAAAACAACCCTCGGCTGCTTATTTAAGCTTGTGGCTAGAAGTGTCAAGAAGACAGGATTTAACAACACATTTTAAATGGTGTGGAAGTTAAATAAAAAAAACACCTCTTCTGTGTCTCTGTCTGACATGTTTTCTACGGCCTGTCATGTCCTGCACATTTTGCTGGATTTCATTTTGCCCGTTTTATACAGAAATGTGTTATGTAACATATTCAGGACAACAGCCAGTGAGCGTGAACGGGAATTGAGTGGAAGGTCTTCTTTTTATTTATTTATTTTTTATTTTTTTATTCACGGTTTGCCTCACATGCGTTGACGCTCTCCTTTCCATGCACAGATGACCTCTACTAACCATTCATGACCTGGAAATAAACACTTACATCAGCACAGGAGAATTCTGCCTCTGGCTCAGATAGAGAGGGAGAGGAGGAAGACACACACTCTATTTTAAAACCATCAGAGTGGAGGATGTGCATGAGTGTCCTCTGAAACACAAAGAGGGAGAGAGGGAGAGAGTGGGGGGGTGGGAGGGTGTAGATGGACAGATGATAGATAGATAGATAGATAGATAGATAGATATTTCCGTGTAAATATGCAAGAAACAATTCACCTCTGTCACAGAAGGGGGCAGAAATTAGCTAAAAAAGAGCAGTGGACTAAAACCCTTGAGGCAAACTCCATCTGTTTACTTCCTGTCTTCTTAAATAAATATCTCCCTAACATTTACACAGAAATGTCTTTGGTAGAAACTCACATTGTTCCATGTACTGTATGTTTTTATGAACACTTTCATATACTATGATAGACTAATTATATGTAATACAAATACATAATAATAAGGATAGGAACAAATCCCTTTTAACTTCATGCTAATCTGCCCTGAAGTCAGAAAAACCAAGGAAATGGATTCTGGTTTTGGTGATCGCTGTAGCTAGTTAGAAAGTCATATAAAAGTACATGTAGGAAAACAAAAAAACAAGAATGGAGGATGGAGACGAATTGGCATAGAGGGACATAAAAGGGCAGCTGTATGTATCCAGTCACAGGTGGGGTTGATAAGACAGCCACTATGGAGTGATCAAGGAACTGGGAACCAAAGAGCTGAGATGAGAATAACAACCCACAATGACAAATGCCAGAGTCTCAGGGAAGTAGAATAACAAGAGTTAGTTTGGACAGGATGTTGGATTCAGGGGCAAAGATGAAGCACAAAGAAAAGTTTAGCTGGAAAAGCAAAACTATTAACTGGGAAGAATGGGGAGCTAAAATGCACAGACATTATAGTAAAAACTCGCGTATCATTTTGTCACTCTTACTGAGAGGTTTCTGTCCCCTGGAGGAGTTGAGTCTGAAAGGGAAACATTTGTTCACTGGCACTTTTCTGGTACATTTTATTAAGACTCTGCTAAAATAAATAGTGCTAAACCAATCAAGTTATCGGGAGTTAGAGGCAGCTGCAGCCACCCAGTGGTTAAAGGTTCACTCTTGTTAATTAGAGGTTTACCAATGGGATGTTGAAGAGACCTCACTCTCAGTACATCACAACAAGGGCAGTCTGTGTGTCAACAATGAATGGGTTAAACAGAGATACCCAACAAATTCCATTTGGATGATTTCAGTACTCCCCTAAAGTCAGTTAAAAACATTTAATTAAAGTGTAGTACCCAAAACAGCTTTGTGAGTTTCCTAGCTGCAGTCTCCAGTTGTTGTGAGATGTCAACAACAAACATTACAGTCAGTCCATTTGAAAGTCTTCTTTGCACCTGAGTGGATTTTTTTACAAACTAAACACAAAGGTCAGGTTCTGTCATAAGTGAAAAGAAGTGTTACTTTCCCAAACCAACTAGACGTCTAGAAACTCTATCAGGACAGTTTCTCTACACCTGGATAATTCTATCTTTTAACAGAAAATACTTGCAAAGGCACTGATCGGCACTGAGGTTTCTCTGATCGGCTCACTTAGGTTTTTTGTACTGAAATTACTTTTGGTTATACAATTTCCACCATTTCAAACAAGGTTTAAAGGCATTTACTGTAGCAACACGTAATTCTTTCAGTATCTCTGACTCTGACATCGCTTAGCTTAACACATGACCTTATTCAATTTTAAATTGTTTGGAACCATTAAGGAGAAAGTTTATGAACAGGAGGGAGTGCCGTGAATATTTCTGGGTCTATTCTCACTTTGCTGGTATGACTGGAGTGAGTAGCTGTGGCAGAATGGTTTTCAGCAAATGTGCAAAACT
This sequence comes from Cynoglossus semilaevis, assembly GCF_000523025.1. NCBI lineage: Eukaryota > Metazoa > Chordata > Actinopteri > Pleuronectiformes > Cynoglossidae > Cynoglossus > Cynoglossus semilaevis. Next base: position 14,972,247 of record NC_024310.1, read on the forward strand.
GTGACCACAGTGCATTCTTTAGCCCACAGATTGATTTGGGTTTATTGAATCTTGCCTGTGCAGTTTCCCTCTGTTGGCTAGCAGTGCAAATCAGGGCCAACTGCTGTCTTCTGCTGCCAAATGCAATGATTCCTTCCTGTTGAGAAAAGTAAACAGGACTCTTCTTTTCCATCTCGGTTAACCTTAGGTAACAACCTATCACTGTAAAGATTGTTAGGAATTTCTCTCAATCGTTAGGGGTGGAGAGATCCACAGGTTAGCAATAGCTTCATTGTTATAGTTACACTAGCAAATGTTTATTACTGAGATTTACAGACATATGTAATGGTTAAACATATTTTTGAAAAGAATAAAATTTGACAGGTTTTCTAGGCTCAGTTCTGCTGAGCCTACAAGGGGTTTTTAAACTGAAGATTGTCTTTACAATATAACAGTTTTGTTACATATGTTTGAATTATAACCAAAAATATATCTGTAAAACCATAATATATATGGCAGATGTAATTTGTAAACAAACCCTTGCATTATCAGAATTAGTAGTTTGTAATTTAAACCTCCTGCATAAAAAATGTATTATGGCTTTACGTATATATTGAACGTCTACAAATAGCTTAACAAAATGAAGTTGAGCATAAAAAATAAAATTATGAAAGAACTTGTCTGTATTCTTATTGCTTTTTGTTTGCATTAGTATGACTACAGGATAAATTCTCTACACCGTATGGATATTTTCGTTAATTATCACGTTTACAATGTGCTTCTGTAGAAACCTTTGGAACATAATATACCAGGGTTGCATGTTACAGAAAAAATATAAGATGGCCAAAATGTTTTGTGTATAATAAAAAAAGGTTCCCTGTTTATATTGGAGCCTTTAAAATGTTTTTAAGTCCCCCTACATTATTATTCCTGTTTATATTGGAGCCTTTAAAATGTCTTTGACTTTTTTAAAATGACTTTTAAATGACTTTAAAAGTCCCCCTACATTATTATCAAATGTTTTGTGTATAATAAAAAAAGGTTCCCTGTTTATATTGGAGCCTTTAAAATGTTTTTAAGTCCCCCTACATTATTATTTTTTACTTCAAGTTCTTAACTGTTCCTCGTCACACGAGTGTTAGTGTGAGTGAATTGCTGTTTGAGATTACAACCGTGTGACGAAAGAGCAGATAAAAAGGATGATGGGAATGATGCGGGAACGATGGTTAAATTTAGCTCTGTCCACCTTTTATAAACAGACTTTCACGATTTTCCCCACGATTTCTCGTAAAGATCTTCAAATCTCAGTCGGGTTCACATCTCTAGTGATTTTATATTATCGCTAAGGTGATGTTGTTTTCTTCTCTGGGCTTACGCTGGCGCACTATTTAACGGGAGGTTCCCATTATTCCGGTCCGGCGGAGGGATCGGATCATGTAAGGAGGCTCAGCTTGTCAGTCAGACTTTCAATGGTTCCTGTGGCGCCTCATCACCACCACCACCCTCATCTTCACTGTTAATCCCTGACTGCTGCTTTAACCACAACACTCGAGCTCTTACAAACAGAGTAAAAATGAAGAGACAGTGAAGGAAAAAATACCTGACAACCCCGTCACCACCAGAAGGAGTAATAGCAGGGGGTTGACCGAAAAGCGGAGGAGATTCTAAGCGTTCAGCAGCTCACGTTACTCGGAGAGTTGCGAGGATGATGATGACCATGGTCAGGTCAAGGGATTTTCTCTTAGCCTCGCTTCTTGTCGCATGTGCAGGTAAATAACAGTCTAATTTTCCTTGTTAACTATTCGTTTTAAACGGGGTTAGATGTACGTCTTCCTTGCATCGTGTCTGTGTGTGTGGTATTTGTAGGCTTCTCACAGCGGTCAGGACCGCAGCCTCCTCCAGTCCTCCCTCTGCCTCCGCCCGCAGGTGCAGCAGCTGCTGCCCCTCACTCTCTATTTTTAAACTAAAGGCATTTCCCAGCAGAAAACAGCTTCAACGTCACACAAGAATTCAAACAAAAATACGTTTTAAGAACTCCTCACTTCATATAAAAACATGTCTAATGGTGGCTGGACTGCATTCTTGCGTGACCACCCCCCTAACGATGACTTGGCGTTATTTAGTGCGTTAAATAAAAGATGATGGTACGTGTAGATGATGCTCTAACCTCAGAGTGGCTGTGAGTGGAAACATGGCGTGGGGTTAGAACCCACACATTTGTGCTGCGCCTGTTTTGCTGCTGTTGCTGCTTTACTGTGTATGACTGGATGGTGGGACGTGTTTTTTTATTTGTGTGAGAATGCTGCTGGGCTTCCTCAGTGTTTGAAGAAATACACGCACACACACGTCCGCCCTCCCTCCAACACCCTCCCCCCTACACACACACACACACACACACACAAAGGCAATATATTGACTTTATTCACCTGGACCCTAACCAGATATTATCTCTAAAGTGAACCATTAATTTCAACAGATCCATTTAGGATGGAACCCATTTTGCTTTGATGCAATAAACTGAGGGAGTGGTTGTGACAAAGAAAATGGCAAAAAACTACAACTACATACATATACAACTGCTCAGCTTTATTTTTTGGGGTGGGGGGGGTGTGTCGGTGGGGGTAAGTTGGATTAGCAACAAACTACAGGGTGGTACAGCACCTATTTAATTTCCCAGACTTTAATGGTTACAGGTGACTTGAAAACCAGTGAAGGATGAAAAGTCTTCTCTGGAAATCCACCATTCAATCATTTTCATTTTTGTAAATCTCCTAGGGGCAGCACAGGGCATGTTGAATCCTGCTGACTAATGTCATGGGAGTCTGATTTGGTGGCGCCGTTAGACAGACAGCAAAGGTTTGCTAAATTATGGTAGAGGAGATTTAATGGAAGGGATTTCAATTTTCTAATTTTACATGTTCATACTGAGGAATTTAGGTAGCTTTTATCACTTACACGTGAGCTTTGATTTTTAATTTTTTGTATATATTATCCCTGAGGTTGGGAGAGACACGGTCCTCTGGCGAACATCTGTAACTCAACCACACCTAGGTACTCAGTGTAGCGAGGTTTTATTCATTATACTGAGCCAGTATATATTTTTATTCTCGAGTAGAGCAGAAATCAAAAGCTCAGAACCGTCTGTGATACTCTGACTCTCTAGTGGTAGGAAAACCTTTCATGTTGATGATGAAACCTTATATTTTTCTATAATATTACATACTTTTAATATTAAAATGCTCATGATGTCTCAAGGAACAGTTTTGGTTGTTGGTTTTGTCTCTGCTGCAGTGATGTGCTACAAGCTCAGCTCTATTCTGAATAATCTCTTATGTAATTTCATGCTGTGATAAAGGCTGGAAAGATATTCTCTAAACTGGCGAAAAACGTTGTTACGTAAGTCTGTTTGAAACAGATTAATAAAAAAAAACATTTATCAATCATGCACTTGTCATCTGCTACGGTTAGGTTGCTGTGATTTTGTCCTTTTTGGACCATACAATAAACATCAGCTGTAGCACAACGTTGCTAAAATTTAATCATATAAACTAAACACTCTAACTAGCTATAAAATAAACTAACTAGAAATAAATACAAAAATGTGTGAATAAATATATTAAGTGAGAAATTATACACAACAGATATTACGAGAACATTAACAAGACAAGACCTGGACTTCAAGATTACGGAGCCTGATGTTGACTGATTACTCCGTGTTTTACTACTTACACGCCTTTCCATTGACTGAAGGTAGTAATTTGACACGTCAAGTCCTCTGATCTTGACAACTTTTCTTTACTGCTCTGAGACAGTGTGGTTTGTCAGGGTTTCCATTTCATTCTTACGTGTAGGATCTGAGAGAGGGTATTCAAAACTAAACTCTGAATCCACTCAATATTTGGATAATTAGACAGACAGACAGTCAGAAATGGATTATCTTTCTGCCACAGGAGTGTTTACTGCATTTGAATCCACCACTATACAGCACATTGCATACGGTAAAATGTTTAGGTTCTGCAAAGACTTCACACTACAGATCTCACAATATTGTTGTCAGCCGGCAGATCTAGAGCGCAGTCTTATTTAGATAAGCCCCTCCACAGATAACAGTACAGATGCCTCTTCTTTTTTTTTAATGCAGCCTTTATGTAACAAGGAAAGTCTTGTTGAGATTAAAAATCTCTTGCAGGGTTTCCCAGACCAAGACATGGAGCTGCAGCTTTCAGAAAACTGATAGCTGTTTTCCGCTTCTCGAGCCTTCAGTCTAGCCTTGACTTATTTTTATAAGAAATTTAGATTTCTGTTGATTTAAATTCTATTTCTGATTCATGATATGTACAAATGTGTACCCAGAAACTAAGCACTCCACATGTACAAATGCTACCTATTTAAATGTCATCATACTGCCTGGTTGAATACACTGATTTATCCCTTTTGTATTTAAAAGACAACACCTAAGATATCCTTTTTTTTTATAGTGGAGCTAAAATAAGACTGTTTATTCACTGTCTTATAAATACACTGTTTTTATTTGATGTTTTCTTTCTGAAAGAACTTTTAATCCCTGGGCAGTTTACTGAAGGCAAAGAAAATTCCGACTTGTCAATAGGTGACTTTATGGCTGCTGCAGTATTGACTGAACTTAGACAAGAAAGGAATTAACCATTTTTATCTTCTGCCAGCTGCTGAAGAGGAGCAATATATTTCGTATGTGCTGATTGTTCGATTTTATGTTTAGCCAACATCAGTTATACATGGCAGGGCGGGCTGACATCAGTGACCACAGCCAAATCAAAGAGTCATTTTTAAACAGGAGTGAAAATGGCCTTCATTTAAAATATCCAGATTTAAAATACAAACATTTGTGGGTATTTTACTCAGATTTGACTTAGTCTGTTAATTATAAACCTTGGCGCTGTCACCATTCATCTCCAGGGTTCACCAATTAATTTGAACCAAGATTCTGTTACTCTGTGTCAGCGGTTGCCAGACTTTGTTGCAGCACAGCCTTTTGTACACAGTAATATTAGAGGGCACCCCCACGTCGATTTACATTCACAGCTATTGGTTTAAATCATCACAAATTTAATTTAAATGATTAATTTCTACAAAATTAGTATACCTAATAAACAAATGTATTAAAATGAAAAGCAGACCAAATATAACTGAAGTTCCTTTTGGATTCTGCTATGACTAATGAAACTTCAAGGCAGTTACCCTGTAGGGGGCAGTGTTCCCAACTTTGAAATCCAATGTTTTAAGCTTCTTATGTTCCCTATATCATTGTGGAACAATAGCTGACACTTGGACAGAGAATGTTTTATATTCCCTGATAGCAAGATGGTTAGCATATTAGCACTATGTGTATGTCAGGACAAAAACCAACAGCCATATGATCCTCGACATGCTCACTGCTATTCAATACCTATTCTTAAACATCCATTGTAGAACCCCACAGGGGTAATTGTACGTGCAGAGTGCTGAGTGCTAGCTGCGTTCTTCTGTGAAATTTGAATGATGGTATTTTAGTGAGACTAAGGTGTGCACAATTAGAAAATTGTACACCTTTTCTTAGTATGACACCTTTCATACCAGGCTTTTTAGTATTTCTAATGTCCACAGTTTGTCAGATCATTTATTGCTCATTTCTTTTCAATTATTGTAAGAATGTACCGGATTTGACCTTTTTAAAAGCTTTTGCTTAGAACCATAGGGAAATTCAGCAAGGTCCCAGTCCTTGCTGAATCCTTGAAGATCAGCAGTAATGCAAGGCACAAAAACTTCAGGTGCAGGTGCGGATTGCAAAGATGCCCATACTTGTGGTTATATGAGAATCAAGAGCAATTTTTTAATTTGCTAAAAGATAATTAGAAGATCTTAAGAACCCACACCCGCTCCACATCAGTCTTAGCCACACTAACACAGGGTTAGTATGAAGATCAGATATGAACACTGTATATTCATTAATATTCAAATAATTTTCTCATAGACAAGGACAGTTCTTCAAACAGATTATCTTGGCTGCTCCCTTCACAGCAGCGGCAGTTGATGGTCTGTGAAACAAGGGGAGCTCATATTAGGCCCAGCAATTTTACAATTAAGTTCTGTTCCCCGTTGTATTTGCTCTGTTAAATTTACACTGATGCATATCCAAATCGTCTGCAGTTTTTTTTTAAATGAAAAAAATATTTTTTGGCAACTGTTGTTGTTGCAGTTCTTAATAATGGGTGGTTGAAGTGAAGAAGGTGTTGCTGCTGCTGTACTCTGTAACCATCCAAGCTGTGTTGTCTTGGCTTTCTCACTGGTCATGGCACCATAGGAACTCCCTGTACTGATATATGCTATAATTTGCTGGCAACATTCACCTGAAACAACTATATTTATATTTGATGGTACTATGGTGTATTTATATAAATATATATATATATATATATAACTGCAGTTGTAGGACAGTACCTTGTCTGCTCACATATGTATCGGCAAAAAGGAATGTCACCTTTGTCAAACCCAAGTTTTCTGCTCAGTGCTGTCAGAATTGGCTCGGGTACTTACATTTCGATGAATCATTTTATCCTCACAGTAAGACTCAAATCTGTTATTTGACTGCCTTAGTCACTGCAGTTGGGAGAGTGCTGCAAGGCTACTGTGACACCCAATGGTGTCTTATGTTGCAACTTGGAGCAATTTACCAATAGTGTTAAATCCACCTTCAGTCCTTCAGTTTTCTGTTTCTACGTTGTGACTGATTTTATATGGAATGCCACTTAACTGTGTGCAACGGAAGTGTTGCTGTATATAAGTGTTGTCCTGATACCATATTTAACACACAGATACAAGTAGGAGTATTTGAATTTGTTTACCTGCTGAAACCTATTACAAGTACATATACTTTTATAGGTTTATAGGTTTCAATAAATATGATATATATTCGATTGTTCACACATACAGTACTACCTACAGCCAGTTTGTTTTTCTTCTTTGTAAGACTGTTAATTTCTGTATCAAACAAATGGTCTTCAAAACACATCCTGTCATATCAGAAAACACATCTCTAACAGTAAGGATAAAATAAAAAGTAATATTACAAATAAATAAAAATGATATTTAATAATTATTATTATTAATTATAATTATTATAATTATTATATTATTATTAATATTATTTAATTTTATCATTGTTAACACTGCTATCTGAACAGAAAGTGAGCAGAGCTTTTTATACCAATTCTGCAATTATTTAACCGTCTCCTGCTTTATGGTATAAATATATCACATTTTGGATTGGCTGTTTTCTTTGATCCATTTTAAATTTTGTTTAAGTCGGTAGTTTTAGACTAAGATTAAGATTAAAATTAAGAACTCCTTTATTCATCCCACAATGGAGAATTTACAAGTCACTTAAGATATGTACATGATATGCTGCAGAAGGCATTAGCTGTTTATTTAAGCTAGACTGTAATTACTAAAAAATAAACACTGATTTTCTCACTGTAAAGTATTTAGCAGATTGGAAAGAACAGAGAGCGGCAGAGCAGAACTCTGCTTCCGTTATTTGAACTTAGTTATCACTGCTTGAATAAAATAAATTAGCCTTGAAAGGGTTCTATTTATTCAATATATACACAGTATATGTATATATATAATGTTTTATTTATTACTTTTATAGGGCCTGTGTGATCTCAGTGCTATAAAAACATGCTACTAGTCTAGGACTACGCACTCACTGCCTTTCATGTGTGCGTGTCTTCGTCGGCATCCATTCACATCACGCTGCATTCATTATTAAAACACTATACCTTGCATTACCAAGCTGAGCACAGGGAGAACAAGTGGATTGTAACAGCCTGAGGCTTTCTTTCCATGCAGTCATTGTTGTGTGTCACCCACTCCCCCATGGCTTCATCATTGCTTGGCAGCCTGGAGGTTCGTCCATACAACACATGGTTGTTTAATGTATTCATAACAGTAAATTGTCCTTTTAATGTGTAAGCTGGTGGTTGGTTGAATGACGCACATAAGACTTTTTTGTCTCATAAGAATGGGGTGTAATCATATTTGGCTGGAAATTACGGTATAATCTCAAAGAAATGAGAAACATCTTCTAAGTGTTTAGGGAACAAAATAAAATTACATTAAAAATGATCATCCCATCCCAATATAGTCCCTTAGCAAAGTGGAAGTTAAAATATTTCTTGTAAATCTTAAAACTTAAAAATGAATTTAATCAAATCAAGAGTAATTGGTCAGGATCTACTCGCACTCCCTTTGCGATCTACTAGTAGATCCCGATCTACTAGTAGATCCCGATCTACTAGTAGATCTACTAGTAGATCCAGTAGATCCCGATCTACTAGTAGATCCCGATCTACTAGTAGATCCCGATCTACTTATTGGGCACTCTTGATCTAGGGTTTAAATCCTGCCCTGCTTGTGGTATATTGAGAAAGCATCAAAAACTCCAGCGCCCACTCCTCCCTAGGGAAATTAGTTATATGTTGGTATAGTCATTAATACACATTCTACATGCATTCATGAGCCGAGGAATATTTAAAACAGGTTCACTTTTAAACCCTGCTTTCATTCAGTCACACTTTTACACACAAACCCTCGCTGAGATTCTGTGTGAATGAACAAATACAAGGTTTCCTGTTTTGGTCATTCGTGCCCTGTGCCACCGTCCAGCTCTGTTTGATTCTGGGTGTAATCCAAACACACGTTTGTGTTGCACCACAACATTTTCTAACTTGTCACCTTGAGTGTGTGAGACTCTTTGAAGTCGCACAGTGTTTAACTTCACTGGATAGCTGTTCAAAGCAAAGTCTTCATCCTTTGACTTGTTAGTAGGTCAAACCTCTAGCCAAGCCATGACCATAGAGCAACAAGTGTGTTTCCCTGTGTCCCCCCATGATGCAATGACTTACTAAGGAGTCCTGCTTTTGACTGACAGATCCCCTCAGATTGAATCCACCATTGTTTCACGCCATCTCCAGCTTTTACCGTACTCCAGCTTCAGTTAATAGTGAAGATATTGTAGTAAGTTATAATATTGATGCTTCAGCTATTATACACAGGACCTTTCTTGTTTCACTAAAATTACTCTTGATGAAAGTTGAAATATTACTTCTAATATTAGTATTAGCTGCATAGTAACAAATCACAAATCAAACCCACAATCCATTGGCAAACTTTCCAGGGTGTGTACACCGCTCTCACCCCTTGGGAGGGGGCTCCACTGAGACCATAAATACAATTAAGTGGTCAAAAATGAATGGATGATTGGAGGGTTTAGTATAAATGTGACAGTAGTACTGATAAAGTCAGTAAAGTTTTTACTCTGTCAGCAAAACACTTAGTTCACAAGATGACATTTCCTACTAGGGCACATGTAGGAGTGATGAACGCCATGAAGTGCTCAATATGTGCTAAGCTGAGTGTGATTGCAGCCCCTCAGACAGTGACAGCAGTCTGAGGGTGTCAGGAAGTGATTTTCACAGACACATCCTCTCCCAACTAATGCTGGATGCCTGTGGGAGTCATGAAAGTAACCAGTATGTGACAGAGAATACACGAGAACTGCAAATATACAAAACAGTAGGAGTAGTTAGTGAGTTTTGCAAAATTGTTTTTTATTGTCTTTGTTTAGTGGGATACAGATATCTGCTGGTTGGTTTTAGAGCCAACAGAAACAAAAGTTTATACTGTAAACAATCATTCACACTGATTACCTTACAGATTTAAACATAAACCTCATATTGATATGTGGTTACCACTTTAAAATTGGTAAATGATTGTTGGTATCTTTCACTACATGCGACATTCAGATTTGCCATTGCTTTAACGGACTATTTAAGTTAGAAGTCTATTCCACTCTGTAAATATTTTAAATGTTGGCTCCTTCATGATGAGTTGATAGTTGTTTGTATTTCATCTGTTAAATCATCCACTATGGGGTCTATAACATATCCGGCTTCTGTTGGCAACCACAGCACATGGCTTTTCAAGCGAAGCCAATGAACCATGCTGAGAGAAACATTGGAGACATGCAGACAAGATGGCAGATACCATGGGCAGAACAAGTCCAAGGCTCTAGCTATGACTCCTCAGACTGTGTGTTTGAGTCCATCTTGTAAGTTCGCAAAATGTCTTTGGGCTACAGTCTTCCCTGTTTAAGGTGTAAGTAGATGCATATTCAAACGTATTATACATGTCACAAACTAAACGATTTTCAAAGTTAGTAGTTCTGGTTTTAGGAATCAAAGTGGCAAACACAAAGTGGCATATGTGATCTTTTGGACTTCTGTAACGAACACTGAAGACGCTTTTCTTCAACAGGCTAATAAACAGCGCTTCAGCTTAGCATGAAGGCGGCAGGCTGCGAAACAGGTGGTATAAAAAAAAGGTGCCCCATATGAGGACAGGCAGTTTGGCAGCCCTTTTGCAGAGTGTAGCAGAACTGCAACTGTGGCAGTTGTTCACTGTTGTGAGGTACTGCCAATTGCCAGTTGTTTCAATTCATGTTAGCACCTAAAACACATGCTGTTAGCATAGGCTTGTAAAATGGCCAGGGGAAACAGAGCTAGTGGAAGATGCAAGCTCTGGAGAACTACATTTGCCTTACCATAAAGAACCAATTATACATAGTTTTCTATTGACCACAGTTTTACAGTGATTGCTGTGTGCATGTATTCTTCCCAATTTCCAAACAAAATGGCCAAAATGGCCTCACGCTTAAAAGAAAAGCTTCATGAGCTGAGGTGTAGTTTAACAGGGATCAAGGGCAGAGCAGCAGTCACTACAAAGGTATACAGGTAATTAGCTACCACTAAGAAAGAGGTGAAGTGGAGGCTGCAAGCAAGGTGAAATGGAGGGAAACAAGTGTCGATGTGACGCGTGACATGTTTCTTAAAGACTGGAGGTTGAACTTGAGGCTGACGATGCTGAAATTTAAACTAGCACCAGTGAAGCGGATGAAAATAATGACAGATGAGATGAACGCCTTATGTTGAACAGGTTGGACATAAAGTTGAAAGGCAACGATGAGATGGTTTGGACAAATGATAGGGGTTATGTTAGAGAGGATTTTGGAGATGGAGCTGCCAGGTAAAAGAAAAGATGACTGAAGATGTACTAATGTAGTGAACATCGACATGGAGATGGTTGTTGTAAAAGTAGATGAGAAATAGTGAGATGGGGGGCAGATGACCCCGAGGAAACAGCTGAGGAAAACAAAGACAATTTAGTAGAGTTTTTCTTTTCTATGTTTTATGTGCATTGTGAATTATACTAGTACAAATGAATACTACAATATTAAATACTGATACAGTATTGAATAATACAGGAAATATATTTCATATTTTTTTAATATATTCTGAAATGTTTCTCTGTTTACATAATCAGTCTGCTTACATAAATTGTACAGCTACGTATAAAGCAGCTATAAATTCAGAGAAATACTACCAGCCCAGGTCTGGCATATCAAGAGCCTTGATTATTAGCTTTAGTCTTCCTTTTCTGTAGAAGTCCCCCAGGATTGCAGCCTTGAGAAATAGAGTAGTCAAGTCTCTGGAGGCTAGTCCTGTCCCAGTGTCTATTTTTACAGCTTAGTCTGTGATTGGCCAACACGGCTTGTCTGTGTGTGTGCATGTATGTGTGTTTGTATAAGCCCATGTTGTGTCATAAGGTGTCTCTGTACCATCTGTCGCCCTCGGTGGAGCCATTTGTGAGGACAGACCACGCCTCTCCAAGAGAATGCAAAACACAACCTTGGGCTTTCCTTGCAATGACAGCTTCATCAGTAACACAAGAGAGAAACCTAAAGGCTCCACCCTCAAAATGACGCTCCTGCTTTTTAAGCAGGTTACAGTTGATATCGTGCTGTGAAATTCAGCAGAAAGTCTGGGTTTGGAATGTGAAGAAGAAGATTTTTTTGGAACGGAACACCCAGTGATAGCCACATAAACAGGGAACAGGTTTGCTCACAGATGCACTAGCAGGTTGTTTATGACTCACTGCTCGTCTTCGTGATTCAATTTATGTTTATGTCTTGCAAAGTGCTTAATTATTGAATTCTGATTGTGGAGCTGCTCCTGAGACATGGTAGGAAATAGGTTTGCTAGATGTCACTTGCTGTTAATGTCCTTCTCTCTAACCTTTATAATCCTCCTCTGAACATCGTGGTGGTAGAGCTCAGTAAGTATTCCACTTGGCCTGCAGCTGCAGGGTTGTGGGTTCTATTCCAGACTTGGTAGGTTATATTTTCCCATAGATAAGCTGTCAGTAGGTAGATGGGAAAACCTCCAGTGAAAAGTGCTTTTCTGCAGTTACCCAGACCACTTTGCATCCATTCATTTTTTTTGTACCTGTAGCCCTCCAAATGTGTTCAGTTTCAGCAAATTTCTAAATCCAACAGAATGCAAAGTATCATACATCTATTAAAATTGGTTCCAAGACGTTGATGGAAGTAGAGCCTACATACTGTGAATGTTTTTGTTTACTTTACTGCCTATGTTGAGACAGACGCTCAGTTAAAATTATTCATGCCAGAATTTACATATTAGTGGTTGGCAATTCTAGTCCTTGGCTACTTTACAACCTTTTAGAATCAGTGATTCAAATTTTATAGCTACGATCTATAAAGCTCCAGCTATGTCCCCTCTTCTTGTTCTTCTTCTGCACCCTTTGCTTCAACTCTTTCACTGTTGTACTGCTACTTCTTGCATCTTTATCTTTCCATTCACCTCACTCTTATTTACACACACATTTTGACTTACTACTACTGACCTTCATCCATATTTAACCAAAGCACACCTGCACCTCTCTAGGTTTTCTACCACCTGCGCCCTACTCTCACCAAGAAATACAATGTCATCTGCAAACATAGTGATTCACGCAGCCTCTTGCCTGACTTCATCTGTCAACCTGTCAATCAACAAGGGAAACAAAAGGCGGCTCAGAGCTGATCTGCTGTTGTAGGCCCACCACTACCTTCAACCCACTCTGACAGCACACACAGTGAAACTACAGTCCTGCTGCTCTTATACACGTTGTGCTTTGCTCTTCAATTTTTTTCTCTGACTCCAAACTTTCCCACACTGCATCACAGCCCCTTCCTGTGCACACTATTATATTCTTCCTCTAAATCCACAAAGACGTGGTGCAACCCCTTTTGACTCCCCTTGTGAACTTTTCTACTAGCACTCTCAAAACATTTTCCTCATGCTCCTCATACACAGAATGTGCCCCCGAGTGGCTGGGTTCAATACGACCTACTATTCTTTAAAAAAAATATCTCAAATAGAAGCAGAATATTTTTTAAGTAATAAACAATCTTCCCAAAGCCTTTCAGATTATGAGAATAACAAGTGACTACAGAATGAATTTCATGTTTTATTGAAGTTGTATTGAGTCCATGCACCACAGTTGGTTACTCTAGTCTGCAAGATTAGAGATGTTATTTTTAAATGCGCAGGTTCTCCATCCCCACATGTTGGGTTCATGTCAGGAGTGGAAAGGGTGAGATTTAAAAGAGATTTATATTAGGTTGTATTAAATTCCCCCTTATTCTAATCAAACCATATATATTCAGTGTAATACAGTTTTGCATCTAACAGGAAGTGTTAAACGCCACTTGTTAACAACAGTGTGAAATGTTAATTTTCTTTTTTTTTTTGCAAAGTGCAGAAAGCAATGTGTGCAGGGCAGAAAGTAAGGTAGCATACACAGACATTTACAGTAGAGCTAAAGACATGAGTTTACATACAGTTGTTTGTTGGAATTGACCAGTCGATGCACAGACTGAACATGGAAATGTTTGTATGATTGGGAACAGATTGTGGACCACATTACTGGCTGGTAAATACTAAGGGTTTTCCAGCAGTTAGTTCGAACTAACTCTGTAACTTGGGAGGTTACACATCTTATAAAAAACAAAGTTGTGGCGTCTTCTAAATTTCTAACGGTACAATGACCAGATGAGGGAAAGGCTTCACAGACTCTAGTCAACCACACCTACTTCGACAGGTTTGGAACTGTGCTCAATTCTCCCTATAGTAAGGCACATGGTGGCTACTATTCTAGGACTAAAAATGCCTTAGGGAACACCTGCAGTAAAACTGTCCTTTATTAGGATGATATAAATGCCTTTCAGTGCAGCATCAATATTGTCACAGAGTTTTTATATTGGTATTGTTAGAAGGAGACTGATTTTTCAGCAGGGTGATTCACAGCACAGTCACATCAAGAAGATGAATGAAGCTGAATGTATTTCAGCAGCTGTCTGATAACTGAGATG
>NC_024310.1:14986559-14992419 GCF_000523025.1 Cynoglossus semilaevis
CCACAGACATCACACAGATGCACACAACCTATTCAGTAGGGATGCGCGATATCTTTAGTTGTGATGAATTATTGGTAAATAATTTGGTATATATATCATAAATGTACTGAGGTTTACACGCATAGCAGTCTATTCACTGAACAGACAGCTGTCAATCTCCCAACGAATGATGGACCAATACAAAGCCATGGAACATGTGACACTGGGCTGCACAGAAGAAATAAAACTTTTTTTTTTTATTCACATTTTTTATTAACATTAGTCTGCCTGGTAGTTTTCGAATAATCACTTCTATTTGCTCTTTTATATGAAATACAGTTTAGTATTATTGAAATGTATTCAGTTTTTTTTTACCTTAAGGTCTGTAAATAAACGTAAAGTATCAAACTACACCCTTTTATTGATGTTTTGAGGAAGTTGTTTTTAACTTGTCTCGCATCAAGACATGTGAAATCCTCAACTGTCAAATGATCCAAATTGCTATTTGTGTTGTTTTATGTCACAATTTCTTCTGAAAGCAGGAGATTTCATAGAGTTGACCTAGAAGTTAATCTTTCTCACAAGTGCAGTAATAAATCATTTACTCTGCTACAAAAAGGATGGTTGAGATCAGCTGTAAGGCAGAGAAAAGCCTTTTCACATAAAGCTCGTAGGTACAGGAAGAATACTGGTGTGGTATCATCCCTGTATCTGGTGTATGACTTTGTTTATTTATGGGCAAAGATGGATTTTATTGGCAGGTTGATACTTGGCAGGTGTTAATTCCAGACTCTGTTAGTACAAGGAGGAGGTGTAACGTCAGTGTGTGATTGACTACTTGCAGGTTTTCTCCAACTGCTCATCTTCAGCCAACTGTTTTCACGCCTGGGAGAGATGGAAGAAAAAAAATGTCCTTGGTGAAAACTGATAGCTTTTTTTCTGTGCCTAAAACTGACATAATAACAGTTTTTCCCCTCAGATCGGTAACCTTGGCAAAGATATGCTCATGGCACGATTAGTTTTCCGTCGGGCTTTCATCTAATTACTGCGTGCTGGACTGTCTGAATCTGTAATGGGTCTGCATGGTCTTTGTCCATTCATAAATGCCTGCAGAAGTAAGCAGCACACACACACACACACACACACACTGTCGCTCTAAACGCTATAATGAGTACTCAAGTGCTGCTCTGCCTCTCTGCCCTGCCCCTGCCTCTGTCTGGCTGCAGCTGAAATGTGCATTCCCTCCTATCGATCCGCTTCCTTCTGGAGTCACAGGCGGGCTTATCCGGCCCGTCCTAATTCGTCTAGCCCTTTCAAAAAAGGACACACAGAGAGCGCTGTGTGCATGTGCCAGTTGTCAAGGTTTTGTGCGGTCCCAGGCAGCTTGTGGTTGAGTGGTCCTTGTGGCTCTCCCTCTTTGCATAATCTCTCTCTTTTGCGCCTTTGTTGACAAATTATTAGTTACAGATACATTATACTCATATTTCTGTAAACACCAATGTTTCACTTTTGCTCTTTGTCTCTGTTTTAGTGTTTGTAGTAGTACATGTAGTACCCCATGTTTTTCCTTACAGTTCACGTTCGCCTCAGCAGTGGCCTGTGTTACGCTTAGGGGGAAAAGAAGGTTGAATAAGGAACATAAATTATTTTTTGGAATATATATAACATATTATATTGTTATAGGTTAGTTTTTTCCACCAGCACCATTTTGAAATCACCTTTTACATGACACTCGTTGCATACTCATTAGAGAAGCACACCCAACAGAATGGGCTAATGAATGAGGCACAGAGAGCTCTCTGGTTGCCTGAGCTTTTGTTTTGTACAGTCCCAAGCTGACGGTGCAGCTGAAGTGCACTCACATTAAATTACCTGAATGAAGTCAAATTGTGTTGTGGAGTGCACTGATGAGAGATGAGACTTGTAGCTCAGAGAGCCAGACACCTATTCTGGAGTTCATTTTAACCCTTCCTCTTCAGGCCATGGCTTCCCTGGGATTGAAATATTTCACTTGAGAGTTTGTTGTGGTTTGGTCATACTACTGTAGCACAGGCTTGTTCAAACAGTCCTTTATCCATCATACATTGTTACATAGAATTACTCAGTAGCTTGGAAATATTGTTTCTGCTAAAATGGGGAACATTGTGCTAAGAATGGTTGAGTCACAGATAAATGAAAAAAAAAAAAACTTTTGAAGACTTAATCACCGTATAAAGTCACTTCAGTGAGGCACCGCTGCTCGATCCAATCAGACAGCCGTAAGAGAGAGACGGAGAATGAGGTAGAGGAGGACAGCGGGGGCAGACGCGGTGATGTCAAAAACAGGGAAATGGGAGCGGGGAAATATGTTTCCATAGCAACTAGTAGACGTGAGTATAACTGTTTGAGAGATATGAGCAGCAAGCAAAAATAAGTATGTTTCTTAAAACTAATGAAAAGTGAGCGCTTCTGCTTCGTCTCTGTTGGTGTGTGGCATCACATTGTAAACAGTCTTCTGTTAAAAAAATAAAAAATATAGATATTGTTGTAGGTTTTAGTGTGATAGGGAGTTTCAGGGGGTCTTGGAAATCACCATCATCTTGCACATTGAAAAGTAAGATGCTACATGCTACAGTGTTAACCAGATGTGTTACAT
The DNA here is from genome assembly GCF_000523025.1 of Cynoglossus semilaevis. Lineage (NCBI taxonomy): Eukaryota > Metazoa > Chordata > Actinopteri > Pleuronectiformes > Cynoglossidae > Cynoglossus > Cynoglossus semilaevis. The sequence goes on from NC_024310.1 coordinate 14,989,174, forward strand.
TTTATTAGTGCAAAACCAAGTAGTGGGTAATTGAGAAATAATTGATAGAAAAGAAAATAGATCAACCTGAATTATTTTTGAAAAGATAAAAAAAATCTGTTTACAAGTAAAAATAAGGATTCTTTGTAAACTAGGACAGACAGTTCTTTCTCTCCGATTCAAATATCTGTATAGTAAAACTATAGAAATGAAGTTGTCACTCCTACTGTATATAATTGGATGATCAAATGGCTGTCAGGCTAAATAAAAGAAGACAGTGACCTTGGTCTGTTTACCCATAATCCAGTTTGGCGTTCCCTGAAGGCAACAACTGAAAGAGGAGGAATCTTGCTCTTAAAACAGCAGTTATACATTTTGACTTTTTTAATGTTGGGGTTGTTGTCCACAAGGCTAAATCATCGAAATATTCCTTTAATTCTAACTTCATTTTCCATGGTTCAGACTATAACATACCGGTAGTTATGTTCAAATATGTTGCGGGTCTTATTTGTTAATCAATCTGTCTGCTATAGTCACAAACTGCCTTCATCCAGACACGACATTGCCGATAGCTGCAGTGAATCTTACATCATAATGAGCTGTCATTATGCAAGGCTCCTCTCTTTGGATTCAAACTTAACCTGATGGGTTTGGTTAAAAAAATCAAACAAAAGCTCATTTATTACTGAAGATTAAAGAATGTTATGATGGAGAATAAACAGGGTAAAATCAATTGGGCAAAATAATTTTATTTGCATGATTCTGCTTTATTTATGGTTTGAATAGATTGCAGTAGCAGGAGCCATATGGTAGTACACCAGGATTTGCTAGGATTCTGAAGGACTAATGTTTGATGACTACACCGTGAGTGAATGGTTGTCAGGATGAAAATAGCTCTTTTTATGTACATATTATTTACTGCATCATTTTTTATTTTTTATTATTTTATAAGTATCCAAAAGGAAAGCCACGTAGTTTCTAATTTTAGAACACTGTAAATCATTAGTGATGAAGGAATTATGCTTTGACACCAAAGCAGTGTCTGTATTTATCAGGGAAAAATAGAATGGTAAGATGAGATGCAATGGTTGTGTTTTATATAATTCATCATCTCCATCACTTTGAGGCATTAGGTTTATTCTTTTAGAGACGGGCGGAAATGTTTTTGACACATTCTAGGATACTTCGCTCAATAAAGTCATACAAGGAGTTATAAAGACAGGTCTTAATGTAGGTGTTTATAAAATCTCTAAGTGAAGAGAGAGCTGTGCTCTCTATGTGTGAAGGTTCATTGAATGTTTTATACCTCTGAGATGCCAGACTTAATCAAGTGTTGAGGGAAACAGACGTCAAAGGACAGAATATCAATATGACTGTGAGAAATGTTTTCCAGCTGCAACATGAGTTCGTCAATCATTTGGTTCATGACTCGAACCATTTAAGGACCTGCTGTGTTTGTTTATTTCTATAGTGTCAATTACACAGAGTGCACTTTTCTGCTTTAAGATATCATGGATATCAACAGATTCTTAGGCACCATTTTTTAATGTTTCTAATTACCATTGACTTCTGGTTGATTCTATTGGCAACAATGAAGCTTAGTTTTAATAATTTAATAATGAAAATAAATTAAAACGTGTTCATGATTTCTTTTTCAAAGGGGAAACACTGAAATAAACACTAGAGACTGTGTGAGGAGTTTCTGAATGGTTGTGTCATTTGTGTAATTAAATGAACCATTGGTAATTAACGCTGTGAACTGTAAATACAGGTATTTTTTACCTTATTTTATTTTAAGGTGTCACTTTTATTTAACATTCTGAACAAATAGACAGGTCAGCTTTTATGTCAAAACATCTGTCTGTCCAAAATATGAAATTATGAGGTTTTCATAATTGGTAAATATGATGGTTGTTTTCTGAATTAATAGACCAGTAATTTGGTCTGCAAATACTGGTAGAGAGGATCTTGGATTTGACTTCAAGTCCAGTGTGTTATGACTGAGTTTGAGCTAAGTTGAGCATCAAAAGGAGTTCAGTGGAGGTTGAAGACCTGGTTGTTGGGGTGAGAGTCCAAGTCAAAGATGAAAATGTTCAGGCTGATCCAAGCATCCAGGGTTTGAATTAAGAAATGCCAACAAAGTGTCAAAGGTCCAAAGGTTTTGGGTCTAAGACTTAATCAGTCAAGAATTTTCTATACAATTTCCACATTATAATTCTATCATCGCGTTTCACCTTAGTAACAATACTGGAATGTTACTCCAAATGTTGAAAATCAAAAGAAACAAAAAAATTCAGTGGAAGTTGTTGAAATGTTTCATTTTATTAATTTAGCCTATGATTAGATGATACTATTATTAGAAGATTACTCTAAAATGAGGATTTCCAGATCAGTCACACTATCAGAGACTCTGCTGTGCACCTGAAAGTCCACAGTCATGTTTGTTGTCATTACCTTTTACATTGTTTAATAAATTGTGTGTTTGTTTTTCTCTGCTCTAGTGTCACTCAATGTGCAGATTGTACCCAGTCATGGTGAGATTAGCCTCGGAGAGTCCAAATTCTTCATGTGTGAAGGTAATATTTCTTTCTCATTTCAAGCTTTAATTTAATTTAAAAGCATGTCAAATAAAACATTATCCCAGTTATATTTTATAGTCAAGTTTAAATCTTATAGGTAAGTGAGGAAAGAACCTCTTGGATTGCTGTCAGTGAAAGGTTGAAAATGTTTAAACAAAAATAAATCTCCACTCAGTATAATACTGTGTTGATACTATATTAATATGTACGTATATATCCCTTTCACAACATTACACATTGTGAATTGTTGTTGTTGTTACTTGTTTCTGGCCTCAATTGTAGAAAGTTTGTAAAGAAGCGCCATATAACTTTAATGTAACAATGAATATTTATTAGTTTGGTAAACCTCATAAAACCTGAAACGAGTTTGTGTTTAATTTAATTAGGGACCTTCCACAGTACAGTGGTAATGGGGACCAACTTTGGCCGTGTGGGTGGATGGATTTTTGTTCTTGGTGTATTTATTATTGCCACCCACAGGGTCTGTTGTCACTTGTAAAGATTCACAGAAAGAAACGTCTTAAACACTTACAAAGGAAGGAGAAAACAGAACGCCCTGGCTGCAGAACATCGCAATACGCTTTTAGTCACCAATTAAAATGACTGACTCTTTCATGAGTTCATACACAATAATAATAACTACATACACAGTGTTTTAGGAAATGTCTGTATACACTACATTTAATGC
>NC_024310.1:14994602-15018606 GCF_000523025.1 Cynoglossus semilaevis
CCTGGGCCCCCCGCCCCCCCAGGACCCCCCGGAGCGGTGGCCACCGTCGCCTCCGGCACCACTGGAGGTATGGCCGCCGTCTCCTCCGGCACCACCGGAGGTGTGGCCACCGTCGCCTCCGGCATCACCGGAGAGGTAAGAGCCTCAGGAACCTCCGGGTAAGTGAGCGCTGGAACCACTGGAGACCCTGAATCCACCAGAGGACTGGGTGCCGCTGGCACTCTTGTTCAGACACCGTGGTTGCTCACGTCCAGATTGACTTGAACTATTGTTCCTTGTGATTTCTATTGAAGTTAACTTAGAAAATAAATCCTTGTTTGTTCACGTAACGTCGTCTGAGCCTGCATTTGGGTCATTACCAGTTAAAATCATGACACTCTCCAGTACTGCATTTGGGTCCTGCCTGCTCCCTGCGATGCTCGTACATGACAACCCATCATCCATCCAATTCTTTAAAATGTTTTTTTTCCATAACATTTTCCAACATATTATTCATACGAAATTACATTATTTCCTACTTCACTACTTTCATTAAAGTTACTGCATTACACCATACAAATTATACATACAATTGTTATAAATGTTGTCTATTAAAGGATGAATTAAGCAGCGCTTCAGTCGAAATACTTCCAGTATATTTAGCATTAAAGATACGTAAACTACTCTAAATATGTCTGTCGGCCATATGTTAATGACATCATATTTTGATATGTGCTGAGCAGGTTGCATCACGGAAGGTGTGAATTGTGCAAATTATTACGTGTATCACGGCTGTGGAAATAATTTGTGCACCTTGAAAATAACACAGAGTCCATGAAGGGAGAGCCGGGGATGTAGATGAAATAGAGAGGAGCGGTACTTTTAGATGGAGAAGGTTTACTGCATGTTAGTCAGAAAAGACACCTGTGAGTAATTACCCAGGATCCAGAGACCCTTTGAACTCACACATCAGCTGTAACAAAGAAGCATCCATCCCTAAACTCATCAGCTCTGTGACCTTGGGTGCTTGGTGTTTTTACATCAAAATGAAGTCAATATTCTAAGATATTTCTGGCAGTCAATGGCGAGGCAGGTGTATAAATAGACCGGGTTTCAAAGACAGAGTGTTTTACACGGACGGAAATGAAAACTAAGTGAAATGATAGAACAGTGACAATGGTGCTATTAGTTTCATTGTTAGAGTCAAAGACATTTGGACTCTAGGTCAACTGTGCATCAAGATTTGGACTTTTAACGGCTATATATGTATATAAACACATACATACATACGTATAGAGAATTGTTTGAGTGTAACAGACATTATTTACGTTATTTAAAAAAAAAAAGTAACACTGCAGGTTATAAGTATTTGTACAAAAAGCCCACAGTGAAGGTTTGTTTTCTTATGCTCTTCACTCTGCTCACAGTTGAAGGTGTGGCCAAGCACATAGACTGGTTTGGACCCAGTGGAGATAAGATTGAACCCTACAGGCCAGACATAACTGTGACCCGCAACGATGAGTCATCGTCCACCCTGACTCTGTACGGAGCCAGGAATGAAAATGCTGGGACATATAAATGTGCTGCCACCAACGGGGACCAACAAGGAGAGGCAACTGTCAAAGTGAAAATTTTTCGTAAGTTTTTCATACGTTAATTTGACAAATATTAGGACTGGAATCAACTTTTTTCAACTCTTCAGGTGAGGAGGGTTTTCTATCAGTTCAATAAACTGTTAGAGGAGTGCTTGATAATCCGTTTGGATTTGTTTTATCACATATTGTTCTGTACTGTACTGCAGTACTGTATTGCAGTACTGTAGTGCTTATTTATTTTTCAACAACTTGATTAATTTAGAAGTGATTTTTATGATAACCTTACACATTTCTCAAAGCACAAACTTGTCAACTTGAGAACTCTACCATAATGCCCCAGCCCTCAGGGCTGCCCCAGATTGTCTGGATCCATTTTTCATAGCCTCCCTAAAAAAAGTGCTGTGGAAAATACAAGCAGATTTGTAAGGGTGGGGGCTTTGATGGGGTCAGGCCAATAATGCAAATGATGCCAGCAAATCATGACTATGAAAAAAGAAGTGCTGGCTAAGTGGGTGTGATTGCTTGAAGTCTATTTTTCTGGACCACTGCTCTGGCTGTGGCTGTGACTCACACAGTCATCAGGCATTTTTTTTTTGCGTACGCCCAGGGGGAGACAGCAAGTTTTCATGCACCTACAGAGAAACTGAAGACAATTATCGACCAAAATTTTACATCTACTACTTCCTGGGAAAGTTGGGACTGCAAAACATGAAGGAAAAAAAACAGGAATTTTTCTATGTTTTTGTGCATTGGACGTCACATTAGTGATTGTTACACAAGTGGTTGATAGGCATGTTAATATCAACTTCATATCTACTGTATTTGTTCCTCTTTAATAATTATATATTTTTCTTACAAAAACATATTGTAGTTTTACTGAACGTGATGTGGTTTAACTAAATGACTGGGTGACTATGGTCACACCACCTTTGCATGTAGGGTAATGTGAAACATACTCTTATAACATAGCAGCCCTTCAAACAGCTTTAAAAGATAAATCTGTGAGTTTAACCTGTGTTCTTTTTTCTCCTTTTTTTCAACAGAAAGAATCACATTTACAAATGTGCCTTCGCCTCAGGAGTTCAACGAAGGCGACACTGCCAACATTATTTGTGACTTCACCAGTTTCCCTCCTCCAACAGTTCTCTGGAAATTCAAAGGGGCAAAAATACAAATTGAAAAGGATGGTGAGGATTTCTCTTTTTAGTCAGTAACTTTCCTGGAGTGTTTTAACCATTGTTTTCTGTTCACTTGGTGCCAAACTGGTTATGACAAAGAAGCTACTTAAAATAGTCATCGAGGCAAAAAAACTCCCCCTATGTCTTTGAATTGTGTTAAATCAGGTACACCAACACTTAACTAGGACCACTGTTACTGTGGAGAAAAGACAAAAGGCAGAGGAAAGAAAACAAGAGGCAGGAACAGGGGAGGAGTTAACAAGACACAGGTGAGAGGGTAAGGTAATCACTGTGGAGGGAGACACAGGAGGCAGGAAGAGGAGGATTAGGGAGCATGAACAAAAAGACGAGCGGTGAGACACAAGAAAACAACCAAAAAACAAGCATAAACTAAAAGTCAAAGAGAGAAGAAAGCTACTGAGTGTGACCGATGTGACAGTTGGAGGAGGAAATAAAAATAGATGAGATGTGGAAATAGAAGGTTTCAAACGCAGGACAAATGAATACCTTGTCAGTGCAACTCAATAGATTTGAATTATTTATAAAAAGAATCATAAAACCATCTGCTTAAAAAGAAGAAGAAATACTTTAGCTACTTTTTGAAAGGACAATTTAAAAACCAAAAAATGTTGAATTGAACTCTTTAGTTTCTATTCAAAAATCAGAATCAGAAATCAACGGATCATTTTCTAATTGATAATTACTGCTAAAACAGTTATGAGTTAATGAGCAAAAAAAAGATGATTCCTCTGATTCCTCTTGAAAAAACAGTTATGAGTTAATGAGCAAAAATGTCTTTGGATGATTCCTCTTTTTGGGGATCTGTTTTTTTACATAAGGTCAAAGCCTGCTTCTTCTCTTCATCCAAATCTTGTCATCAAAACTCTTAGAACTAACCCTGGTTTATTGGCAGGTGAATTGAGTCTGACTTTTCCACCAGCTGCAGTTTATCATCAGTAATCCTCCTGACATGGTATCACACTTTTGTCCATTTTCTGACCTTTTTTTGTTCTCCTCCTTGCAGTACGCTTCAAGGTGCTGAGCAACAATCACTTCCAAATTCGAGGAATCAAGAAGACAGATGAGGGCCCGTACACCTGTGAGGCTCGCCTAATGTCACGTGGTGAAATTGATCTGAGGGTCATTAAAGTTATCGTCAACGGTAGGCTGCCCACACATACGTTTGCTGTTTCTGTTTCTGGTGTAAAGTTTTGTTTGTTCTGTAGTTACTAGAACAGTAGAGAGTTTTAGATGCAGCTAAGTTTGACATCAGTCTGGACACGGTTGCTCAGAGCGACGGCCTCTGGTAGATGTTTCATGCTAATGAAGTCTGTTTCCTACAATGTCTGAGCGCAGCACATAAACGTGCCTAAAATAAATGGTCTAAATTTGTTGTTGCTGAATCCTTATTTTCCAGCTGTTTATTTATCTATTTGTGAATGTGCTCGCAGAGAAAGTCTGGGTGTGATTCTTGTTTATCTCACTGTCTGTCTTTCTCCCTGACTTAGTTCTCCCGACCATCAGGGTATGGCAGTCAGAGGTGAATGCCACAGCAGATGTTGGGCAGCCGGCCATGCTGACTTGTGCTGTAGATGGCTTCCCTGAACCCATGGTGACATGGACAAGGTAAAGGTCTGCTAACAACTGTACAGATTAATGCTTCAGGCTTCGGCTGCAGCGGTCCGTTTTTTACACTGAGGCTGAGTGGGACGTGTGTCTTTAAGACAGCGGCACCGTCAGAAAGACAGACGACGTGGCTGTTTATACATAGACCAAAAAAAGAGAGGCAGGATTTATTAGAGAGGGAGATTCATTGTGGTGAAGAGAAAGAACACGGCAGCCACTGGTGTTATCGTCGGCGTAGTGATCCTTTGATGGAAACATTCAAAGAGGAGGAAGCTGATTGGTTGGATTAAGACAGTATGCTGCCGCTGAACTACGTGTGTGTTAAATTATGTCTCATTTAGGATATGAATCATTTAGGGTCCAACATTGTTTTTGCAATGTAGCTGTAACTACTAAAGCATTTTCAGAAGGAAGAACAAACACATTTATTAACATTTACAGTTGATTGAGACCTGGTGCAAAAACAGAATTATGAGCCTCCTCCACGATAAGTGAATACACGGTTGAATTATTAGATGTCACTGCCCTTGTGTAAAACATTAGTTGACATTCTTTCAATCTGAATAATTTAAATTGTTATAACACTGTGTTAATTTGAACAGCCCTAATTATTATGTATATGATCATGTATGAGGTAAAGCAGAAAAACAACCTGGATATACAGTAAAGGACACATTAATTAGCAAATCGTTCATCCAAAGCTGAAAACAAACAAACAAACTAAAGAAAACCTAGAAACTGATTTTATAACAAAAGGTAGAATAAACAAGTTAGCATTAGTTATGTAAATTAACCAATATTTAGGGAGACAGCTTCATGATTTCCTCATCCATCTGTTCTAAAACCTGGACCTTATATAACAGAGATGAACATAAGGCAACAGAATGGATAATAAAAGAAAAAATTAAATAATTAACACAGACATCATGTCATAGAAATCATTGCTTTAAACAGTTTTGAAGCTCGTCTATGTTTTGACACTCTGTGCTCTTACCTGAATCCATAAATAGAAACCAACTCACACTTTTTAATACCGTTCACGTCTGATTGACTTGTGACTCCACAATCCTCTTATAGTCACCTACTCACTCAGTTTTCCAATATTCTCCTGTGGTTGTTTGTTTCTTGCTGTGTGTATAGTGAGTGTTCTGATATTTAACCATAACAAAGAAATATTTTTGATGTTTTTAATGCCCTGCCCTATGGAGGATTCTTATTTACAGTAGAAAAGCTACAGTGTACTTCCAGAGTTCTACCAGGGGAGAGGACATGACATGCGAGCTGTGGTTACACTACAGTCCATTGATTGGACCGTGAGGTTCCATGAGGCATCAACTAGAAATTCCTGCTTTTACTGAAGAATAGCTCTGATTGTAACGCTGAGGTCTGACGGTATGAATGACACATTATGTCACTCATCTGGATCTGGTAATGCAGCTGTGTCTCTGGACACATTACTACCACTAAATATGGGTGTAGAAGGATTCCACTCTTTACAGCGCAGACATTCTCCCTTTGTGGGCGGAGGAGCTGCAGCCACAGTGACACCGCGAGTTCCCACAGATTTCAATCTAGAGTCACTAAACTACTGTTTTCAAAACTAAGATGTTTAACATACTTCTGCAACTACTCTGCATTCTACTGCCCCATAGTGGCAGTATATCCAGTTATTCCACCATCCATCAACTTACGCTTGATGTTATTCACAGTTGATACACGCATTATTATTCACACACTGCAGTAGCTTTAAATAACGTCACAACTTCCAGCATGCATTTGTGGATGCTGACTTTAGGTCAGACAACCAGCTTGCCTCAGACCACTCTCACTAAGGGGCTGTAAACAAGTCTACAGCTGTGTGAAATTAAGATAAAAAAAGATAAATCTACAGATAAAATATACATTAATTGGCGGCCCTAATACATACTGCATGTAGAATTGTTGAAAGGTACTGTGTATGTTGTTAGCCATTTGTAAAGTGCAGCAGAACTGTTTGTTATTATACAATATATTTAACACGAGTCGTTTCAACTCAACGTAAGATTAAGGTTCAACGCGGCAGAAGTCGCTGCGAAACAACGACCCATGAAAAAGACCTGTGACCTCAGAAGACCTCCGTCACCTCAGCAACACACTCTACTCTGCCCCCTGCCTGTACAGGGCAGTGACATGATCAGTCCAGTCTTCTTCATTATTGAAGTGAATACCCAGAGAGCTATGGGATGTGACCATCTCAGTGTCTCCTCCCTGAATGCACACTGGTGTTGGATGTTAGGTTTTTTGAATGGGAGTTTTTCCTGTCTGATCCGCAGGTGATTTTCTTGGCACCAGTCCATAACAGTCCAAATCCTGCGTTAGCCTTCAAGACTGTTTTTCCCCATTTGTAGTGAGACAAACAACTGTCATCGAAAACAGCTCTAGTTGTCAAGTTGGAGAGATGCACAGAAGAAAAACTCTTCTGTGCCAAGAGTTAAGGGGAGGAGACAGATTGTCAGCTTACCCATGTCTCCTTCTCCACTAGGGTCTCTCAGTGTGCTGTGTTGTGGTAAGTGGTAAGATCTGGGGTAATAAAGGATCGTACTGAATGGGGCCATGTTGTCCATGTTTGAGCGTTCAGAAAGAAGAGAGAAAGTCAAAGAGAGCAGAAAGAAAAAAAAAATCCCTGAAGTCAGTCAGAGCTGCTGTACCAGGCTGCCACTGGGGGCGCCCTTTGACAAGTGTTTAAAAAATGACAAGACACACAAACACATGAAGACAACAGAGCAATACTTAATTCGGTAACACTGCGGCACAATCTGCACTTGCAGTAACATAACTCAACCTGAGAGGCAGAATCCAAGTGTAGTCGGGGTGTGCAGCCTCTAATCTCCACAGATTAGGGGAGATTGATGGAGGGTTGCCCTTTCCTGATGCCCCCGAGGGACGGGATGTTGTTAGACCGTGCTTCAACTGTGACAGGTTTACTGTGATTCCATTGTGAAGGCTGGGAAACTACAGATATACTGAGAACGTCCCTTAAAGGATCTGTGGAAGTGGTATTATGAAATGAGAATATATATACTGTATATGTATATATGTAAATACATTTATATATAATTTCATATTACATGTGGATTAAAGTATATGGTTAGAAATTAGAAAGCACATATATAAACCTGTGTATATATGTTTATATACATACATATTTTTTATTACAACATTATTGGAGTTGTTCAGTCACACAACCCTTATCTCTGGCATTTGAATATAGCATTGCATAACTGCTGTTAAAGGCTTGTTTTGTTCGAGGTTCATTTCTTATTAATGCAGATTTATTACTGGGTTACAGGCTAAGATTTCACTGTGACAATTATGTTGTTCTTTGAACTGGTGAACACAGGGCCGTCATTCATTTGTAGCATGGTGTTTGTTAACAATGGATACGAATCTCTGGGTACTCTCTCTGCGACTGAATGTCTGATGTAAATACATTGGGACCAACATCAGGTCTGGGTTTGGACTCAGGGCCAGTTCAACACTGAACTGTTTCTATTGGACCTCTGCTAACAGCTTTATTCATTGCAACTGGACACTTCCTCACAAACTGGGAGAGGCATGTGTGTAATTGGTGAAACCTGAAGAGCACAGTGACACAGAGAGCCATATTGTATAGTGCGTGTCTGAATGCAGGCATTGATATGCCCAGCCTTTGTGATGCTAGTTCTTTTCAGCCTGTTTCCAGGACAGTTGTTAGCTTTGTAGACAGATTAGTGGGTCATATCGGTGCGTGAACCTCGGCGCCTCTGCTGGTCATGTTGTTATCCTGTCACGGTGCACAGTGAATTTGGAAGACAAAACAAAAAATCAAAGAAAGTCAGGGGTCAAGAACATACTCTGCTTTGTACTTGTGGCAGCCTTGGTGGCAAGAAACACTTGAGACTGCACTACAGAAAAAACATTTGTTCTAAATGGCCATTTAACACCAGATGTCTTGACCGAGATGCCGGGGAATAAAGAAAATGTCATTCTGTTACTGAAAATCAATTTCTCTGTTTTCATTACCACAGACCTACTTTATCATCTGCTCCTGTTTTTCCAAATTGTGATACATCAAAAAATACAACACATTTCAAAGGCTATGATGGTTAGAAGTAATACTTTTTCTCAACAGCAGTTAATCTGTTAAAGGAAATGTAGCTTTGTCGCAAAGCAATTTGGTAAAATTAATGTTTGGTGTCTCTTCTTTTTCTACCTCAGGACTGACGTGGTTCTGGAGGCAGGAGAGAAGTACAGCTTCAATGAAGACGGCTCTGAAATGACAATAATGGATGTTACCAAGCTGGACGAGGGGGAGTACACCTGCATCGCCAGGAATAAGGCTGGAGAAAGTGAGCAGGAGTTAAGCCTCAGAGTGTTCGGTGAGAAGACATGTTTTATTAACATACTTGGAATATTAACCATATGGTTTTAAAAATGACAATTTATGTCCTCAGTCATTTTAGATTCAACCTTAATTTACCAGGAACTATTGCACTGAGATTTAGAATCTCTTCTGTAAGGGGAAGCTAGTACTATGCGTGCTGTTAGCAAGCAAAAAAACCACAGCGATCACAGACAGATGGAATAAGTCAGAGTGTAAAGTGCGAAGGTTCGGCCACAGCGATCACAGACAGATGGAATAATCAGAGTAGAGATATCAGAGTGTAAAGTGCGAAGGTTTGACCAAGTATAGAATCACTTGTGTGACATATCTGAGCATTTGCACCAATGAGAGACACACGCGTCTGTGAGGTCAAAAGGTCAATATGAAATGGGGTTTAGCACAGTGACACCATCATCAAAGTGATCCACTGACCACAGAACACGTACAGTAAAATACTGCATTTGTCTTATACAGTATATATATATATATTTATAATATGTATAAATATGTTTCAATTACAACTCACTGTCAGACAATACTATATATATATTACACAGTCCTGTGTTCAACTTCTATCTGGTTTTCTGTGCATAGTGGTGCTTATTTTCCATGTGTTTTGGTTTCATTTCTGTTCATGCAGCTCTGTTGAAACTAAAGCCTCAGTGTGCAGCCTACATATGTTATGTAGCTTGTGGATCACCGACTATTCCCCTCCCCACATATTGATTAACTGATTTTTTTTTAGCTCCCTGCTTCAGGTACCTCGACCATTGTTTTTTTTTACATGCCTTTCTGCTTTTTTCTAATCTTGTGACTATAATAGAAATCCTATACAGTATAATTGAAGGTAGTTATTTGTGTGGAATGTGATAATGTACCTGGAAATGTGTTTCCAGAATGGCCTTTACTTGAGTTTTAGGTGGAATATAATTCCGTCTTAGACATAAAGTGCACTTGTCATTTGTCAGTGACTGGATTAGGAAGGAGCTTTGAGTTTGTCTCTCCTACAAAATAAGTTAAGACTGAGCTGACAGACGACGATTTTCTGCACAATTGTTCTTCAGCAAAACACTTCACTCACTGATACCAATAATGGAGGCTCTGGCTATTGTTCCTTTCTTTGCGCCTGTTCCAATAATCTTATAGTGGTATTGGTAATAGTAGAGAAAGGGATGGAGAACAATACAGTCCATTAAGCTGCTGCCGCTCTGTGACACCACTGCTTCTAAATTCAACAACAATAATTTATTTTTATTCATTTCCATTTTAAGAGCTGTGTGACAAGATAGATCTCCGACTGCTGCCATTTTTCTCACCGGTTGGGATTAGCTTTTGGACCAGATTTGAGTTGCTCCTGTGGCTTCATTTTGTAAATTAATTAAGGAAAATTGAAAAGGCTTTTATTTTGAGGAAACTTAATTAATTCTTTTGTTAAAAATCACAATAATTCCAGCACAGAAGCACACGTCCTCAGGCTTATGAAGAGCAGCTCCTGTTGGTTGTCCTGTACCCTTTTCATAGCACCCTGCCACACAGGTTAACTAACACTGTCCAACAATATAAACAGAAATGAAACAGTTACAAATTCCTGGACTGAAGTAAAGTTTGTCAAAGTTTCTCTTTCCGTTTTCTCTGTGTGTTTGTGTCATCAAACCATGTCACCATCTGCTCGGCTGTCGATGTTGTGAATATGCTAATCACGTGTTTCTGTCGTGCAGTTAAACCCAGGATTACCTACATCGTGAATCAAAGTGCATCAGAGATGGAGGAGCAGGTGACTCTGACGTGCGAAGCCTCCGGAGATCCGACGCCCTCCATCAACTGGAGCGACGGCGAACACGTTTTCATTGAAGGAGAGCAGGTAAAATAATAAAGGATAGTCACCGTTAATTAACTAATTCCTGTGCACTCAGTGTGAATCCTGGAGGTCCACTGCATTGTTGAAATGTTTTTTAATTTCATTTTGGAGTTAATGAACCATTCTGTGCATAAAGTGGACTGATACTGTCTGGGTCCCAGGCGAATTACTTGAATTCTATCCACTTCACACGTGCTTCATAAAGAGACCTTAAAGACTGTAGCTACGACTGAGAGCCGCGGAAACAAAGTTGTAAAAATAATTTGACAACTAGAGATACAGGCAACACAAAAGGACCAAAGGTCTTTCTATTGTTCGCAGTAACATGTAACCTGGCCCATTTGCCAGACACCACACAAGGTCTGGTGGTTTGGATTACAAGGATCTCCATATGACACAAAGCTGCAGTATAAAAGCTGTAACAAGAGCTAACACATGTTGATACAACCATGTCTCAAAAAATGGAAACAGTCGACTTCTGGTTAGTCTGCCCTGACCTGGTAGTTGAGTCAGGCCAGTGGTTTTCTTTTATCAAGTTCATTGAGACTGGGATCGTTGATTCTCCACTGACTCCACTGTCGCTCAGTGATTTTTCCTTTTCTTTTTTTTCCATCAAACAAAGCAGAACGAAGAACCCAATTATTTCATTCAATTTACTAAATCATCAGATTAAATTGTTTTATGATGTTGTTAGAATTTTATATGATTGTAACACATTTTAACAACTATCATTTTGGTAGCAGTACTTACTGGTGTCAGAGTTTCATTGTTGACATTTCTGAACTGAATATTGTGCTGCCATCTTTTGAATTTGACCTGGAATTGCACTGGGTGAAGGTGAGCCCTGGTGGTTCTTTACACTCTTACTTACTCTTGTATGCCTTCTGCAGTTACTTCTATGTTATGAATAAGTTAGGGAGTTAATAAGTTACTATTAACTATCTGCCATGTTCCAAACAGTTACAATAAAGGTCATCAGACAATGGAAAACAAATCACAAAAATCAATCTGCTCTGGTGAGGTTTTCAAAGGTTCTTATTGTATAAGCCACTTTAAGTCTTTTACTGTAGTCTCAACACATTTTAATAAGTAAAAATACTAATATAAAATTCTATTGTTGTGTCATTGGTATGACATTCATGCAAAAATGCAACAATTCAAACAGGAAAGGGTTGCAAAAAACGGTGCCTCAGAAAGTCAGTGACATGAGAACACCACCAGGAGGAGCTGGTCACAGTGGCACAGAGATTGAAGGGCACCTGTATGATGTAGGACCAGATGTGGTCAGCCAGTGCTTCTGTTGTGGTCAACGTTTTGTTCCTTTAGTATCACTGTGCACCAGCTTATTACAGCCGTAAACTGAAGACATTAAAGTTTAATACGTTCATTTTTATGATTGGTATTGAGAATACCAAAGCAGTTTCAAAATGTGTTCATAAATTCTTATTAATTTAATGCCAACCATTTTCATTTCCTGCAGAGACCCTGAGGGTCATGAGATTAACTTCCATTACATTGACAGTCCTCCCATACCTTTTCTTGCATTCAATCACGTGCAAGCCATTGAAATCAATCAGCTCTTGATTGATGAGCTCATACATCCACCGCCTACATGGTTTGGTTTTTAAATCCTCTGTGTCCTGCTGCACCTGACAGGTAATGACAGGGAAATGCTGTAGACTGTGGTGTAATTCTGGAGTAAATCCATTACATGCGTAAAATGTTCTTCTTTACAGGCACATCACAACAGGATCTATCAGGTATGAAATCTGTGTGGCATCTAAACGTGCTAGTGTAGTAAAGTCTACCTCCACTTCAAATAGAATTACTCCTCTGTTGAGGCACTTTCCAGCTGTTTCCTCCAATCACTAAGAACTTCTTAATTCAATGAGTTCAACTATTGCATGCTGTCTGCCTGTAGCACACTGTAACACTGTGATCTCATGGTATCGAGTGTGTATGTGTGTGTTTTTGGCTCTCATGAGATCTGATCCAACTGTTGAGCATCACAACAGTGAAAAACATCATTTGTGTCACTGTCACCAAACCATGTCAAACCATGTGGTTGCTGAGAACCAATTCTAATTCAGTCATTTTTTTGACTCATTTTCTTATTTCCGTCGATTGTCCAACATGTACTAATCAGCATCGTCTGCACAAATGGGTGTTAATGATTTCGCCTCAAATCCATCTCTTGATTATCCAACACCTTTGTCCAACAGCTGATATGAACATGAAATATTGGCAGTAGTATATGGAGGAAATGAATACAACTATTACATAGAGTCTGTGGGTGCCGTGCTCTGTGAGAAGGAGAATTCCACACCCACCCACAGGACTGGGTGTTTGATATTGAGAAATAGATTTTGAGTGCACCCTCACAAGCGCAAACCACTCCACCGCCAGATGAAGCCTGTCATGAACAACTCTTATATCTGTTTTTTTTTCTCCTCTATAACACTGGACGCCCACATGTAGCACACATGAAGGCCTAGTAACAGTTTGTTCCTCAGTCCCTCTCTATGGTCACGTGTAGATGAGAAGTAGCATATTTTTTCAAAAACTGCTTCCCCTAAACTAGCTGTTAGAGCTGCAGCAGTTGATAAAGAAGACATTAAAGGTGATGAGTGTAGAAAAACTCATCAGTAGCTGCCACCAAAGACTGGAGTGAAATACTTTTGTCGGGCAGATGGTCTCATTTTTAGCTTGTGTAATTTCTCCATATTATAGTATTATGGTAAATATAGTAAAATCTGGGACAGCTACTGCTGTTTGTACCACATTACACTAATAACACTTATACAAATCACACATACTATTAAGGGACAATTGTTGACACAAGGGAAAGACCTTGGGTCGACATCTGTATCATGTACATGTTAATCCAGCTTTAACGTGTAACATTGTAAAATCATGATGCAGTGCAACATGTTCACTTTAATAATAACTCACATTCTGTGCATAAGAGCCCGTGTCACTCACCCACGCTAACACAGTGATGACATCATAATCTAGCAGATAAAAACATCAGAAGAATTTATTTTACGCCATGAAGGAAAAATAGCTCCCAAAGAAACAACCCCAGTGTAGCACAAGTCAATGTGTAGGGCACAACCAGCAAATGAAAACCGAGCCGGTGATGTTCAGCCTTGATTTTAGTTGGTAGGTAGGTCTGGACCTTCTTAATAAATTTATGGTAAATGATGACGTAACCTTGAAATGCCATAGGGTCGTACACCAAGGAGCTGCTGTGTTAGGTCATTTTGTAATGTTAACAGAAACAGAATAAAACTAGCCTGAAGACAGTTACTCCCATTGCTATGTTCCAGTTAGATGTCAGGGTTGAAGTTCAGGAAGTGGCTCTGATGTTTGGATGAAGCTCCAGCAGTAAGGTCGGTGACCCTGATGGTGATTGGCTGTGTGAGATTTTGTGCTCTCAGAGTCAATGGAGAAGCTGAGTATGGAGCTAAGCTGCTATGTATGCTTCATCATACCTCATGCTACAGGTGAAGTTCCACAGCTTTGTCTGAAGGACTCAGGTCTGTCACTGTCTTAACTAACAGCGTTTTACTAACCTCTGATTGTTTACACTCACACAGTCACATCAAACAAGGGCTCTGTTGTTTTAAAGCACTATTTTGTGCAGGTTAACATTTCAGAGAACTAATTGGGTGTGGAAACAAACCTCCCCTTTGGCTGAACCCTGGCTAGCAAGAGCAGACAAATGGTTACAGGAAACTGAATGAAGATAACCTTAGGTTATCCTGTAGCTTTCTTTATAGAAACTCAAAACTTACACCAACCACACTAGGAAGCACATATTAAAACGTTGTAAATTCCCAGAATCCATCCAGCACCTGAAACTCAGGTCAGAATTGCTTAACTAATCAGTTTTTGTCCACAGAGGATAAATACCAAGAGTTTCACTTAATTCAGCAAAAAACTAAAAAGGTTTCTGTGATGTGGTGTGAAACAACTTGAGCAGATTTACATCCCAGCGTTTCCTTCTACAACACGGATGAATAAGAGCTGTCACAGACAAGACAAATCAATATTAAAATCTTCGGAGAGACAGCGAGACAGTTTTACATTCAATTTCCAATAAAACTGCCTCAGCCAGTATCACCAGGGGGCCGACTGAGGCCATAAACCAGTTTAGCTGATGGACTACAGCACAGTGGTCATGTGACGTGTAGCCATCCAGGTGGTGTGTTTTGCGTTTAGCTGTTGTGTCTTGTCAGTTGCACCTACAGTAATAAGGAGTCTTCATCACTGTAGATGATGGTGCTACAGTCCACTGACTGCATGGTTGGACTTCACCAGACTGTCATTTTGCTTTGTTTGACCATTTGTCTCCATCACCACAACAGCTGTGTTTCATCAGTACTGGGCGTGGACCAGTGAGACAACGTTTGCGTATAGTTTGAGGACATTTGTCAGTGAAGTCCCATGAAGTGTGTTTGAGATGGTAGCAGCACTGGATGTTTGTTTGTAGTTATTTAGAACCTTTGGTCTGTTGATGATTTTTATTTTGTAGAAAACAAGAACTTTTTTTTTTTTTATCAAACCACTTCCGTAGAGGAAATCTAATGTCAAAGAGCAGCTAGACTCCTGTGTCTTCTGTGTTTTTGACAGTCCAGGAGAGCAGCGTTAGTTATAAATAATGTCAAAGAGCAGCTAGACTCCTGTCTTCTGTGTTCTGTGTTCTGACAGTCCAGGAGAGCAGAGTTATAAACAAACTTTGAGCAACTAAGATACTGTAACTGTCTGTTCAGAAACTTTAACTTGACAAATGTCAGCTAAATATATTTAAGGCAATATAAATAAACCAAAGGATAAATAGTCCCTGTCTCTTTCATTCACAGCCTCACAAACGGCAGCGTATTTTTGATCAACAGAACTGAAGCCAGCAGTTAAATGAAATAATTCCATCTTAAAGTGAGGTTAAAAGTTAAGCTCTAAAAGACAAAAAGAGCTGTAATTAATACTTGACAGCGGTGTCGACCGTCTCCCTGTGAATGAAAAGTCGAATAAAACATTTGGACACAAGGACAAAGAATATCAAGAATTACTTTTGGGACTAAATTGCTGAGGTGAATGGTTTGTTCCAGTGATGCAAAGCAATTGACACAGGCAGCCATTTATGACACGACACCACACAAAGACAGATAGGACTGTTTCTCTTAACACAAAAGAGCTCTTCATTTACAGCAGCACATATGCTGGAGGCATGATGTCCCCGTTCGGTTGCCAGACCACTCAGAATTAGTGGTTTTCCAGGCCCAGGTTTTAGACTTGTCTACATTTGATTTCTTATTCTTGACTCTCACCCCGTGTGCCTCTCCTCAGCTCGTCCTCGTGTGTTACCCTCCTCTGTGATTATCCACTCTCCTGTTGGCTGTGTTCCATCTATGTCGTCTTAGTTTCCCCACCCTCTGTGTGTTTCTGTTACCATCGTGTCCTTTACCTTTTGTCCCGGTTTGTCTTCGTCGCCTGGAATAATCGAGCCAGTGCTATTCCTGTGATCTACTCTGTTTTCTACACACGACATCTGCGCTGTTTTTCCTTGGACATTTTTTGGTTTATATCTGACTTCCTGATGCTTGATCACCCAGTTATTCTGACCACATTTCTCACCCTGATCTTGAGTCATCTCCTTGTTAAGTTCTTACCTTAAAAACAAAGTATAGACTCAACCACATAAATCTTCTTTACAAAGCGCTCTGTGACCAAAGACTACGGATCACACCTACACCACTGTCCACCTCCTGTGAGACGTACAGCCCTCTACGATGACTTCCTCCACACTTTATAACATTATTAAAGACCAACTCTCTCCCCCCTGACAACCCTTTCACACTCTGGGCAATAAGAATTGCCAGGGTGATTGCTGATAGAGAGAGGGGCTGACCAATGTCAAGGGTCAGCCTCCCTGTACCAGTGGTGAGTTTTCTGTTTCTCTACTCTGCTTCTCAGTCTGCCCCAGAGGATCCTGCTGTGGACAGACATGTTCTAACCTTATGTCTAGGTTTAACAGCGCGGAAAGGAAAACAAGCAACAAGTGTTTTTTTTTAGCTTAGGTAGCTACACTTGATGAATTCATGTCTGAAGGTAAATGAGGAGTTCTGTCATGGTTGTAAAAATGATATTTGTGGTCAGCGGGGACATACAGTATGTTTAGGCAGGAACCTATATGTATGTGAGGGTGTAGCGGTGGCTGCTGTAATGTGGAAGAGTTGATGGAAGACTGAAAGTGACTGTTTTCAGAATGTGAGTCGTGAGTAGCCGTGACAGAGGAATCTGGATCTGTCTTAAAGACAGGGTGATGTCTGTGGAGATTGTCAAGTGGAAGTGGAGGAGAGATTGTGGATATAGTTTATAAAGGATGTTAGTGATTTGTGTGAGTCAGACAGGACCAGTTGGTGAGGAGTAATTCATAACGGAAAAGGCAAGGGATAAAGGAGGGTTGGTTTTAACTGAAATGTCCTCCATAAAGAAAATGGTCGGTCATTATATACACACGTAGACACGACGTCCTCGAGTAGTGCTTTTATCTGTAATTAAGTTTATTAGTCTTGCATTAAGCTGTCTCTGATTCGCCTCCTCACTGACAGTTGTTAGCTGATGTCCTGCAGTGGCTGCACACCACATGCATAGAGTGTGTGTGTCTGCTTCAGACCATTAGGTTGCCAGTTTTAATTGGGCTACCACTTTGTTGCAGTACAGCACTGATGTGCGGTCAACTGCCGCTTGTACAGTAATGACATAGTCTGTGGGTTTATGGAGGTAAATAACATCCAAACGTGTGGTGAACAGTAGCTTCTCATTCTGGTAGCTTCCCTACAGATGATTATTTTAGCAGTAAACAGCTGTCAGTGGAATCAGCCAGTTGAACTCAGGTACACCTCATGTTTTGGGTTTATTAGCCTGCAGTATTGATTACAGGAAAATAAAGCAGGGCTTTGATGTTGGCTCTTTCAATTATTCCAGCCGATTGCTTTCTTTACAGTTTTCTCGTTGTTGCGCCTGATGAAATTGCTGTTTGTCATTCTGCTGTAATGCTTCAGTAGTCTTCCACCGTGTAGGCCGTCATTACACCGCATGCTTAACAAATGTGACTCGGCTTCATGAAATCTATAGAGCATGCTCTGGAGGTGGGCTTCTCACTGTTTGTAATTTAACCTGACATTGCATGTTGTCACATTCACTGTGAATATGATCAGAGGTGTAATGTGATGTGCTACTCCGATTATTTTTTTTATCTGATCTTATCATGTTCATTTGCTAAGAACAACTAAGTGATAAGGGTGTTTATTCAAAAAATATTAGTAATTAGGTGTATTAGGAAGCATGCTAGTTAGTTATAAATGATTAAATTAAGGAGTTTCTCTCTGTTTCCTATGATTGAATTCTGACCCTGTTAGATGATACATCTGGTGAAAAGCTCCATGTCCCAGATGTACAGCATATTCCTGACCATTAACTCCCTTGGGACCTGCGTTTATATTTACTGATTTGTCAGTGCAGTAGGAGGTTGAAAGCAAATAACAGGATTTGGAATAGCCATCAGAGAAGAACCGATTACAATTATTTTGTCCTGTTTCGAGTTCCTTGTGTTAAATTTTATTGTCATTACAGCTAGATGTGAGAGATTTTTCACAAAATCTTACAGGTTCTCGCTTCATCTCACTAACCTTGATAATAAAGTGCTTTGAGAAAGGAATGAGGTACTAAATGAAAATGGGTTCCTGTGCATCAAACATCTGAGGACTAAAAGCGTGTGCCATCGGTAAACATACTCTGGGTCTATCCACTCAGAGCAGTTAAACTCAGCATGG
This sequence comes from Cynoglossus semilaevis, assembly GCF_000523025.1. Taxonomy (NCBI): domain Eukaryota; kingdom Metazoa; phylum Chordata; class Actinopteri; order Pleuronectiformes; family Cynoglossidae; genus Cynoglossus; species Cynoglossus semilaevis. The sequence goes on from NC_024310.1 coordinate 15,013,079, forward strand.
ACATTAAACTTACGCTACTTGTTTAAACCTCAGTTGTTAAACGAATTGCTACTCCAGGGCTAGCCTGCAGCAGGCCGCTAACGTAGCATGACACAACTGGATACAGCTCCAGTAAGACTGCAGCTGACTGGTTGGACTTTGAGGTGGCGTCTCCATGGTCAACCTTTGTGGTGCATGTATTACAAAAAAGTGAGCTTGAAGTGGAAGTTTTTAATGGACTTATCTTACTTAGGGATGGCTCTGTCCGATACTCAGGATCAGTATTGGTCTGATATTGGTCAAAATTTCAGGATCAAAAATTGAAAAAAAAATTGATCCAATACCTAAGCCAAAATGCTCAACTTTTTGCGCCATGCCTGTAAACAGGGTCACTATATTCATAGTTCAAAGTATTTTCAAAGTTTCAACGTTAAAATTCTACTTACCAAGTTGCCAGTTCCTCTGTCTCTGCTGGTGAACATCGACACAGGAACCCTTATCCTCCTCTTAGTGTTTAAGGGGTCAATAATTGCTGTACGTTGGCCAAAGTGGGCACTACATCTCTGCCTCTTCAGTAACGTGTGTCTGGTAAACAAACGACCTTCTTATCTGTAAGCTGTTGTCTTAGTTTGTTGTGTGTGCAATTAGAGAATGGAGATTAAATAATAATGGCTACAAAACTATATTCAGTTGTACCTCTAAGAAACATTAATATTAAACTGCGAATACTAGACTTGCATGCAGTATGCATATATTCAAAGTGTTGGATAAGGATTACTCTCTAAGATTTGCTTTGGCTGTGTCTTTTTGTTCTGTTCTCTCTGTCCTTTGCAGGCATCGTGGACCCGCCCTGAGCAGCACAAGGTATTCTAAATGCATGACGGTTTTTCTCCTTCATACACTCATCCATCTTTCATGGCAGGGACTCTAAGTCATTCTGGATGGATGCAGATGTAAACTTTTGATTAATTGTGGCATTTGGAACACATAAACTTTTGATTAATTGTGGCATTTGGGAACACACACAAAAAAAAGAAAATCATAGAAACGATATGCGAGCTGAATACATCTTCTGAAATGGTCTCGTTTTATTTGTTTTGCTGCGTTACCGACCCGTGCGGGGGTTTACTTCATCCAAACAGTTACTGTTTTTTCTAAGTTTTATGGCTGTTTTATCCTGTTATTACAGGAAACATCGAGGTAGCTAACTCCACTGCTGCATTTCTAGGATGGATGTTGCACTTTAAAAATATTTATTAAAACGTTTTATGCAGCAGCGTTGAATGATTGTGATTTTCTATTGCAACGAAATGGTTTCTAAAGCAATAGAGTTTGTTTTTTCTCAAGATTTGAAGAATCTTGAGAGACAATTATCTAGTAAAAAAACTAAATAAAAAGCTTTTGGTAAATCCTCCTTTTATACCCAGTTAGAATCCATTAGTCAGTTAACCATACTGGTTATTGATTCATCAGGTAGTGTAAAGTTACTACGCTACTTGCAGTAGTTATAGTGAGTTGGTAACATCATCCTACGAAGGTCTTCATCTGAAACCACCCCACTTTGAAAGTTATAAAAAATATTCTGCCCATCCATTCAAATGACACAACTTATGCCATAAAACACACTGTCTGCCATTTATTCTCATGGATCATTTTGCTGCCATTTACCAGGTTCCCTGAAACAGGTTTCATATCACAAAGTTTTCCTTTTTGAAGCCTTGTGATTCACAAATTAAAAGAATGGTGTGATGGTTTTGAAAGATAATGGTTAAAAGATGTCAAAGACTTTTTCTTTTTCCTTCAAATTGAAATCCATCCGCACTATTGACATCTTAATTTTTCAAAGAAATCCTTAAGGGAATCCACTGAGACATCTTCATGAAGAACAGTTTTTGATGGTATTTGGGAGGTTGATCGAATCAATCACTCGCTGTTATAACTATTATAATATACTACATTTGAAATTTGCTCTTTAAAAAAAGCCTCTGACGCTCGATTTTTACATTTTACTCGTTTCTGTCCGTGTGTGTACGCTAACCTGGAGAATACATGATCTTTAAGGGTTGGTCTATAAATACGGTTGGACAAAGAGGTCAAAACAAAAAAATTCTCATGGACACATGGAGCCAGAACTTGAAATTGAAATGATTGTGCACCTGAGTCCAGTGTCATTGTTGGGGTAGAAGGCAGCAGCGGTGCTGATGCTCTGATGTCGGTCTGAACCCAGTGGAACTTCCCATGAGCCTGTTTGTTGTTTCTCTCTCTTTCCTGCGATGATTATTACCTGTTGCAGCTCTTTTTCCTCCTTCTGAGGCTCTTAAGAAATCAGCGTGTGGTGCTGTGCTCCGAGCCACTGTCTGGGTGGCTGGATGATTGAGTAGGACCCCGGGAAGAGTTGGCATGATGAATGGATCCATCTAGTCTTCACACTTTATCCTCCCACATCTCAGGTTCAGACAGCACTCGGACTTTTGCCAGTCCACCGCATGTCAACAATTAAAGACAAACACACCATTTACACACACACATCTCCATCATTTTCAGTTAACTTTCTGCCCTATCTGCAAGCCAGAGTAGAAAGGCAGTTTTACGCTTTTCTTCTTCCCAGTGAAATTCACACCTTTGTCTCAACACCCACACACCCAGACAGATAAATCTCTGTCCTAACAACCTTTTGTTCATCTGCTAGTAGTTTCACATCAAAGACAACTGAACATGTACTACTGTACATACTGTACGTGGGAGAAAATCAAATGTACTTTTTTCACCAGTAGCCAAGATTTTCAGTACTTTATAGACTTTCTGAAATGTAAAAAATTGGCAGAAGAAAGACCTGCCCACATAAGCTTTTTCAGTATTATCTTAACGGTGAAAAGTCTTCCTACATGTGTGAGAAAACTGGTGAGAAATGCACTTCTGACTGGCACACTCATCCAGACAGTAGCCTGTTGTGAAACCACTAATAGAAATATTTGATTCTCAATCTCAAAATTTGATACATTTTGACAAATTATTGGAGTAATGTTGACTGAAAAGAGTTAGGTTTCATAGAGTGACTGATCAAAGAACGTAAAACAAAAAATCTAAACCCTATAGGTGAGATTTTCCCATCCAGTTTTGACCAGTTCTCTGGTCTGTGCACTGTCAGAACTGTGCTCAGTGTACTGTGATTACTTCAGCTGTGATTACTGTTGAAGTCCACGTCTACACTGCCTTACTTTGGTCTCTGTGCTGGTTTTAACCTGCTTTACCTGCTTACAGTATTCTGTGTGCTGTGTTTGTGCACTACTTATGTCTGACAGATACTGTCGACGCACGACTCCTCCCAGCAGACAGGTGGGAAGTTGTTTCACATATTTAATCGAGGCCTTCCAATGCCAATAAAACCTATCAGAGAGTCCCTGAACACGTACTTTATCTTCTCAATTAGATAGAACAGAACCACCACTCTGCCAACATTTAGCTCGCAGGGCGGAGGAGAACTGGGAGAGAGAGATGCTTGTTTGGAATGCTGTCATTTTGTCACCATCTAGGGCAGGGTTGTCAAACATATGGCCCTCGGGCCAAAATCGGCCTGCCATGGGGTTCAATCTGGCCCGCTTGATGAACTATGAAATTTAAAAAAAAGCACAAATACTTCATGTCCATGCAGTTTTTTCAAATGATATATTTTTAAACATGAATATTTCTAATATACTTGTACTTCTTTGCATGAAAACGAAGAGGAAAAAAAAAGTACTTATTGTTATTTATAGGTAATTATGTTACGATTGTACTGGTCCGGCCCAGTTGACATCTAATCAGGCTGTATGTGGCCCCTGAACCAGGATGAGTTTGACCCCCCTGATCATGGGGACAAAAGTTAATCCATATACAATCGTTTGCATTACCTGTAGTTTATTTGCAAATATAAGTTAATTAAATGTTAGACTGTGATCATCAACTGGTGGCCCACAATTCAAAAAGGAGCATTGAATAATAAATTAGACCAAAGTTTTATTTTTGTGTCATTTTTATATTTGTGTGTCTCCGGCCCACAGGTGTCTGTCCAGAAAAGGTCTGTCTCTCTGACCGTCTACACTTGTGTAGAATAAAACATCTGAGTCTGGATCATCCAGAGAGTCACCTACTTGACTATGTGGAGAATGTAGCTGTAGTTACTGAGGCTTTGGTTATCAACGTGAAGGCATTATGTTTGTAAAAAAGTATAATGAAATGACATAAGGTCATCTTCTTGATCTCCTCGCGATCACAGGTAGGGGGCACCGCTTGCATTTTCTATTTGTGTAATGTTATTTGTAGCTGTCTTGGCGTATTATTGCAGATGAAGAGGCAGCCAGACTGTACTGTTCTTGTACAAGTGTCACCGAGAATTAAGGAGGAGCTGTTGAACTTCTGTGTACGTCAGAGAGTGATGGGTTAATTAAAAGTATTGTATCCAAATTTGCAGACAGTTTCCCTAATACTATTTGGAAAGACTAGAGCTTTTTGTATGTAAAGTGAAGGTCATAGTTTTGTCTCTAATAACCTGGGTTGAATTGTTGGATACTAACAGGGAAATATCAAATAGAGTAGAGTTGGAAGAGTCTTCTGACTGTGGTGGAGAATACTGAAGTGAGGAACGTTAGAACGAATGTCTTCTTTGTACTATCTGCTGTAATAAGGCCAGCTGTGCTGTAGAAATTACATTAAATTATAAACATCAAAATGATACAGCTGAACAGAACTGGAATAAAAAGAGAAAATTAGAAACATCTTTATTAAGTTACTCATCCTTCAGCTTTGTGTTCCACTGGTGATTTGCCAAAAAATCTGCTGTTTCCTCTGACGACAGGAAAAACCTTTTAGTTCAGTCTGGGAGAGTAATCTGTAATGAGGTCACCACGTCATACGGATGGGCTGAGATCCAGATTATTTAGCACATCCTGCCATAACCTTTCAGATGAAGTCTTCCAAGGTTTTATACTGGTGAGCTACAGTAAGGAATTACAATTGATCATTTTCAACATTCTTCTAAGATAATTTGGTCTTTGATGTCTTATACAGTTTGTGGTTTTGCTATAAAAAATACAATATTCTAATGTTATTGTTCTGTTTAATATACTGATGACTTGTCAGCAGCAGTGAAGGTTGTTTTGAATTTGGCAGAGAGTTGGTCTGTTGGCTCTTTACCATGTTCAGTTGACTCTGGATATTTCGATATTTTGCAGACATTTGACAAAGCCTTCAATAAGTAGATAGAAAAATCGTATCATTCGTCTTTCTGACTCCAGTCTCACTCCGTTTCAAAACAAGTAAAATATTCCTGTAAAAACTCTAAAAATAGACACTTCGTGACGAACTAATCTCAGCTCTTATTCCCTGGTAGTATTAGAGTAAAATGCCAAAAAATATGATGAATTCTGCTCCAAAAAAAAAAAAAAAAAAAAAATCAAAAGAGAAACAAACTTACCAATGTAGGACCCATTGAAAACATTTTAATCTGTTGTAAAAACATTTATAGAGAAAATCGGAAGATGTGGTTGTAATGTGGAGACGCAGAGAGAAAT
>NC_024310.1:15018662-15089214 GCF_000523025.1 Cynoglossus semilaevis
CGCATTCAATCTTTTATTTATTTTTTTGCTTTGATTTGGAATGACTACTTGATGCCTGATTAAATCAACTTTATTTTAAAAAATAAATAAAAGAAAAGATGATTAAAGCTGTCGTGTCCTCCCCAGGAGAACGCATCCTTTAATTTCTGTTCTAAGAAATCAAAGTTAATCATGCAGTTGTGTTTGCTGTGACACTTCCTGGAATTCATTAAAAGTTTGTGGACAGTTCCGGAAAGTAACGGACAGATGCAGCGTTGAAGTTAGATATAAATGATACCAGGCGATTCAGTAACAAAGAGGAACATCAGGCCTAGGACTGACTGACCGCTCCAGGTGTCAAGCGGTCGTCAATCACTGGACGCTCGACTAATGAGGACGTCTCCTTGATCTTCTTGCAGTTTTTAAGGTTGTTTGTCTTTTTTGCATATTTTGATGAAAAGTTGGACCTCATTCAGCGCCACTCTACGTAGACCTTGAACAGAAACTGAACGTTACTGCTCGGTTTTACTGTCCGTGTTTGTCGTCTGATGTAGGAACAGTGGTGGGGTTGGTAAATTCGAGGTCATGCCCCCTCCCATTTGTCGTCATGTTGAACACAATTGTCCTTGCAGTATTATGTACCCCTCAGGGTAAATACTAGGATCGCTTAGCATGTTCTTGTTAAAAACATAGTGTGGCGTACATACGACTGTTGGCAGAGAGGAGGCCTAGACAGGAAGGAGGACCAGTCAGGTTTGTATTGCTTTGACTTGTTCCCTGTGTATTCTCAAGGTTGTCTTTATGATAATGTAGTAGCACAGCTGGGCTAACTGCCTCAGAGCTCTGCTGTCTGTCGTTAGATTCTCAACAGGAGGCGTCCCTCATTTCTCTTGTCTGTTTTACACAGATGTTTTTCGCCCGTATATTAAAAAACATTTGTTTTGGAATTCTAACGTCAGGTACTGTACGTTCAGAGTTGGTGATGGAGGAAGTCGCCTGAAGAAACTCGCTCTGGTTCATGGTGTTGTTCAGGAAACCATTACCATGAAACATTAATGAATCACAAGATGAAACTGCTGAGCAGACGTAGGTTTCCTCTGGTAGATGATCACATTTCATTACGAGCAAACATAAAAGTGTGTAAGTGGATGCAGGCGCACAGAAATGGTATGAAACGTCCTTTCGCTTCCAGGACTTTTTGATGTTTCAGATGAAATGGATCCCAAATAATAAAAAAAAGAGTCAGTATTGTAGACGTGCAGAGCCATCGGGCTGTGATGGGCCGCACTCTGAGGGCATGAGTCACTGGAAGAGGTTTCAGAGGTGTGTGTGTGTGTGTGAGCCTGATAAATCCTCGGTGCGTTTTTTAAACGCATCATTTTCTCTCACCATGGCTGAGTGTGTGAGGTGTCCAGCAACAACACCAGCTGCTTTGATTAGTTATTTTCTACTGGTTAAAGGAACCTGAACCTAAACTCAACCTTTCAGTTGTTTTTGTTTTATTGAAGTTGTTCTCATGTTTTAAATGAATGATCTCAGGTGAAGTGTCTCTAGAGCAGAACAGTTATTCACACACCTCATTATCCAGCTGTGATTTTATTAATTAGAATAACTGTGAAAACACCTTAAGGAGGAAACGGTAACTGTTGTTGTGTGTGGTCTGTTAGTTGGTCTCTGATAGGTGGAGTAATCTGAATCAGATTATTTGCCCTCGTTGATGAACCTCTCATTGGTCACTGAGTGGTCCCTGTAGTGTCAGCCGTGTCCTAATGTCCCCACGTCTTCAGGCAGTAGAATGTCCGTGTTTTATGACTCTGATGTAGTATCTGCTCAGCTCATTAAAGGCCCGGCTCCTAAATATTTTTCTTTCATCTAAAATGTGTCTGAATGGTTTGTTTTTCTTAACAAAGCATTTCTTTTCTCATCTAGAGCCTGGATGGAAGAGTGGTGGTAAGAAGTGACGCTCGCGTGGCCTCCCTTACTGTAAAAAATGTCAAATACACAGACGCCGGTCAGTATTACTGCACAGCACGCAGCGCCATCGGAGAGGACAGTCAGTCTACGTACCTGGAGGTCCGCTGTGAGTAAAAACAAAAAACACACTGTTTTTACCTTTTTATTTACTTATTTAGAGTCAAAAAATTGAGCTACCCAAAAGGTAGTAATTGGGAATATTTAGAATTTGGCAAAAATATTAATAATAAGTTTTAGTCAAAATAAAAAATAGAATATGGTCTTTATATGAAATACAATTTTTAACAGAAGAAAAAAAGCTAGACGATACCTTATTGGTCCACAATAAACACTAGGTTAGAAAGTGATGATGTCATTACAACAACCACAGGTGGTGACACAAAGCCTCAACGAGAACATTGTTCTAAAAATTAAATTCATTTTAGCGTTACTGGAAAAAAAAATGCTAACACACTCTACAGTCGGGTCTAAGAGATAATCTAATAACTCTGTTCACAGCCTGACATTTAAATGAGTTTTTAATCCGGCACAAATGTAGCTTTGAGACTCATTATGTATTTTTCCCAACGATTAAACCTCTGTGGATTTTCTTTGAAATATCAGTGTAAAGAGTCAAAATCAATTTGTCTGAGAAACTGTCTGGCCAAGCATTAACCATACTGAAATTGACTGAAAGAAAAGTCGAATTTTTCTTTTATGGTGGAGGTATTGATTTAATGTTGGATCGTTTTTGGTAAAAAAAAAGAACAAAAAAAAAAGAAAAGAAACAGACACTGTAGAAATATTAAATAATTAAATAACTAAATTAAAAAAGTGCCAAATGTAAATCAGTCTCTTTTAGACAACTGCTAACTGCTTAGTTCATACATGCTGCTTCAATCTAATTTCCATTAATTTTTAAAGAAAAGCAAACAACGTCATGACAAACACTACTAAATGAATTTCTGATTTAAAAGAAAGTGTGTTAGGGAGTGTACGTGTAAAACACATTGTTTTGTTGATTGTGACTCAGAATTCAGTTGGTCAAGGCTGATATTGTCAGGCCTGTGTGTGTGGGAGTTATGAACTTTTGGTTATTCGTATTACGTCAGTGTTGCTCAAACCAGTCTGCTGACCTCTTAATCTGTGAGCTGTGAAGCAGCAGGACCTCACAGATTCACTCAGCCTGAGGCCACATCAAAATAAACAAAACCCCTGTTGTTGAGCCCTGGCTTATTCAAGTTCTTACTCGTTATTGTTTGTGAAAATCAGATACAAAATCTATGTTTTTTAATGTATAAAATAGATTCAAGGAGAATGGGAAATCCATTTAGAAATAGTTAAGTGGATTTTTTGTTATTTCCCCAGACGCCCCTAAGATTCATGGTCAGGCAGCAGTGTTTACCTGGGAGGGGAACACCGTGAACATCAGCTGTGAGGTCAAGGCTCACCCCAGTGATGTGTCCATTTTTTGGCTGAAAGACGACCTGCAGCTGCCCAGCTCTAACCTCAGCAACATCAAGGTCTTCAGGACTCCATCGTCCAGCTTCCTCCAGGTACACACACCAACACCACAGTCATGAACATTCCATGACTATAGACTTTAGGTCAGCCATCATCAACTGGAGGTCAGCGGGCCTAAATCCAGCCTGCCAAACCTACACTCTTTGGATTCCAAACTAAACATCAAATTATAATGTGAGACAAAAAATGTGATTTTTATTCATTTTATTTGAGTGTTTTCTTCATTTCCCTTTGTTTCTTTAAGATAACCCCTTGGTCTGACAATGATTTCGGGAGCTATAACTGCACAGCCTCTAATGACATGGGAACAGAGTCCAAGGAGTTTGTGCTGATTCAGGCCGGTAAGTCATTACCGTAATATTCATAATATGCTACACTTTGTTTCTGTTTTTTTTCTCTGTTTTTTATTTAGATCCCCTCCCATTTTCTTGTAATTATTATTTTTTTCGTTCTGACCTGATGCTGATGTTCATCTACATGAAGGTTGTATGATATATTGGGGGGTGGGGGGGTCTGAGACCAGGGGGCTTTCTGAGAGTGCAGAAACTGGTGAAGTTTTTCCAAAAAAAAAAAAAAAAAAACCAAATGAAAGAGAAACAGCAGCGAAGATTACTCTTTTCTGTACTGGTTTAGAACTAAAAAATACAAGCCATGGAAACCAGTCTGGTTGGCACGATGACGACGAACATGCGAGGCTGAGCAGAGATGTAAATACTGCTGATCAACACACAGGTGCTGAAGATGACGCAGCATTGCTCACTGTCTGTCAGTGCAAACCGAAACCGTAAAGGTTAGAATGGTGAGGCATTAGTCAGTGACAACAACTCCCACACTCAGATGGCCAGTGGCTCCTTCATAATATCTTGGACCTGGCTGCAGGAATTCCTTTATAGTCAAACAAACATATCAAAGACAGGGTGACAGGGAGACGTCTCATCACAAATCAACTGCATTTGGACCACAGGTATTTACGTCTGGCTTTTACCTGTCATGTGTCATAGTTCACACCAACACTCCATCTATCTGCTCCTGGCCCGGCCCCCCTGTCAACTTTTAGAACCCATTGATGCCCGTGAATCAAAGAGTTTGACCTGCCCTGTCCTCTGATCTTAATGAGTGTTAGTCCTCCTTCATTAGAATGTGAGAACTGCTTCTTATTTGTGAACATGGTGCAGGGTTTCTTTTGTTGTTTTTTTTAATATTAATACATCATTTCCTCACTGTCTCTCTCTCTCTCTCTCTCTCAGACATGCCATCAGCTCCACTCATCAGCGAGGTCAAACCCTTCTCCACGACAGCCCAGATCCATTTTGAAGAACCAGAGTCCACTGGTGGTGTTCCGATCCTAAAGTACAAAGCTGAATGGAGGACGCAAGACAGAGGCAACTGGCTGCAGAGGGTCTACGAGGTCCAGAAAGGTGGGGGCGCGGGCCTTGCTTTAAGGTCTTACTTGATGTGGAGATATAGAGCGTCCTCTTTCCTCAAACTGATCCAGGTCCAGTTTTTTGGCAGCACCACTTGTGGGGTTTAGGTTTGTTGTCAAGGCCAAGGTCACACACACACACACACACACAGGTTTGTGTAGTGTAAACAGCTGTTGCTCTAGGTCACAGACACCACACACTGAGCCAAATGGAAATTCTGGTTGTAGAAAATACATCTCTCGTCATCTTTCTCCTCCTCCATATTTTTGTCTTCTTGGTCTTCCTCTTTTTTTTCTTTTTCTTTTTTTTTCTTATTTTCCAGTTATTCCACTTATTTTCATCCTCTTCTTCCCATTGGCCTCAATTCTTCTCGTCCATGTCGTCCCTCTCAGTTTTATTTCCCATCTTCTTTTCCTTTGGAAAACATTTTCCTTTGTTCATTTTTTACCATTTCTAATTGTTTCCCCTCTGACTTTTCCAGCTTTCTTTTTTTTAACTACTACTTGTTTTTGTCTTATAGTCTGTTCTGTTGATAGACAGACTGAGGTAAAGACTGTACAATAAAGAATACAAACGTATTGAATTTATTATGTGTTTCCGTGGACACGACTAATGTCGTGAGACCAAAGGACGTTGAAAACCCACACGTTGCCCCACACACGCCTTTGGCAACGTGACGTGAACAGTCACGTCAAGATGAAGGAGTCCTTTGATTCTCCTCGTATCTTTTGTTTTTTTTTCCCTACCCACCGTGGCTTATTTCAATCATGTTTTGTAAAGAAAGAGTGAGAACCAAGTTATTCTTCTACGTAAACTCCGTGTAGGAGAACAGATCTCACAGCCATCTGTTATGAAGGCCAAACGTTTGAACTGTAAAACACATTTTGTTTCAGCAGAACAGATAAAAGTAGAATGAGAAAGAAGGAGCTTTGATCTGGAGGAAACGCTCTTCACTGACAACACACTGTTGATCTCGGTGTGAGAGTGTTTCTGTCGTTGTCTTCGTGATGTCTTTAACACAACACTGCTAGTTTGTTTGTCTGTTTGCACAAACACACACACACACACACACATTGATCACATGACCATTATTCTGCGTCTGGCAGATTGGTGCTCCGTGCCTCTTTTGAAGACTTGGCCATCTGTTTTTTCCTTTCAGACCAGCAACAACTGTTATGCAACGTTTTGTTTTTCATGTGTGAATATTTGTGCAGTCCAACAATCAGACAACAGTTTCAGCTCAAGTACCGGGGCTCCCGGACTTACCTACAGTGTGACGTAACTCTGTAACTGTACTAATACTGAACACAAGGTCACTCAGCTACGCTAACACAGTGCTAACATCATAATCTAGGACAGAGAAAAACGGCAAAAAGGTCCGCTGTATGACGACATATTCATTCACATTCAGCTGTTCAAAGATCATCTTTTAAACCAAATCTAAGATTAAGAAAATGAAATAAAAAAACATTGTTGTCTTAAAACTAGATGGTGCTATTGATTGAATGAAATGAAGCTGGGTTTTCATGGTCTCCATTGACTTTTTCCAGCCTCCATTATTGAAGTGACAATCACAGGACTGAAGCCAGAGACCAACTATGAAATGAAGCTGTCTGCAATCAATGGCAAGGGTGAAGGTGACAGCAGCTCTGCTGAGGTCTTCAAGACACAACCTGTCCGTAAGTCATCTGTCCTTTTTAGTTCAAAGCTCTTTGTATGAACAAAAAACAAGTCTTTGTATGTCTGTGCCAGACAAAATTGCAACTCCAGTACCTCGTTTTCAACTCATTTTAACCATCAACACGTTCACTTCAGGCTTTGTTTCTGTGAAATCTGACAAGTTCTAAACTGTTCTTTTTAAATTGTTTTGCAAAATCTCTGATTTATTCTGACGTCTCTTCATAAATCATTGTTAACTGGGAAAAATTTGCCTCTTAAATAACAAGGCTTACTCTACACTTTATCGCCCTCTGTTGATAAAAAATGCATACTTTCCCTTTGCATTTGTATTTACAGTATTGATCCCCTCCTGCTGCCCATCGACTCACAGTCATGTAATGAACGCCTTTGAATTGAATCAATTGTGCTTGGAAATAGAATGCGTCAAACATCACATCAACATTATGTTCAATAACAACAACAACAACAACAATAATAATAGCAATACTTTAAGCAATGTTATAATAGAATAAATAGTACATACCTCTCCCTGGGCTCTCAGGCTGTGCAGCCCACTACTGCCCCCCTGCTGTGGTGATGAGTTAAAGCACTTATCATACTGTGCAGTGTCACAATGACCATAAATCACCTTTACTTATCTGAGAAAAGCTATTATTTGAACAACTGTAGAAACCAGATAAAAATCTCTGGAGTTACTTTATCAAAATAAATGATCTTGACATAGTGGTTGTAGTGTTTTAACATGTTTAAAAAGTCTGTGCCAACACTGGACATCTGTTAAAGCCGTGTCTTAATACGATGTGTGTTCATTCCGTGTGATTTCAAAACCATTCCAGGTCAAACACTTTTCACGTTTCCTTCTTCACCCGTTGAGTTTCTGAGTCATATTTAATTATGCCAGAGTTTCAGGCTCTAATTACCTGATATCTTCTCTCCCACGTCCTCAGACAACATTTCTCATTATTTCTCTGAAGACACAGGTTTGTTTTTAGAGTGTGAGTAATAAAAAGAGTTTATTAGGTTTTTATTATGCTGTTGCTTTTTGCTATCTCCTCCATCCCCTCGTTAGTTTGCCTTTCCTTTGTAATGATGCAGCTCTGAGTTTTTTTTCTAGTCTGTGACCCTGGAACTGCCTCATTATCTTCTTCTCTTTATTTAATTTACATGACGTGAGATAACAAACGTAAACTTCAGTCAAATCACCACCTAATGAAAAAGTCAGACAGGTGACCTCAGTCCAGCATTTTAGAGCCGAAAGATCAACGTTTAACAAGTTTATATTTAAACAGTCACTAAGAAAATTCTACAGCCTTTAAAATACAGGGATTTTTAGAAGTGTCACATTTTGACAATAGAAAACTAACCAGGCCTAATTGGATTTAACTTTATAAATATAATATATAAATAGGATTCAATTTCTATAACCAAGTTCTTACTTCCTGGGACATTTCCAATAATATCCATGTGAGCTGATGTGGTTCCATGTCCCATCCCTTCAGACAGACTACATAGGAACAACAACAGAATTCCAGTTGCTTTCATTTAGTTGCTGGTTAATGTAGTGGAAACCCGTAGCTCCTGGTATTTCCCAGAGTCGTACCACAGTTAAAACCCCGACTGAACTGTGTTCTCCTTTCATCATCCGTATCCATATCTGTCGTCTTCTTTCATCCATTCTTGTTTGGACATAATATGTGACTTGACTTTGATGGAGCTGAAAGTCCTGTCCAATCAACAGAAGGTAATCCTACTGCTGTTACAGAAATGTATTGTTGTCCAGTAATGTTTTCCACTTGTGTGGGACAATGAGCACATGTTTCCATGATTATGTCTGTCCTCACTACGTTGTCTTTTGGTCATGACTCACAGCTGATATAACGGCCATCGTGATTCTCTGGGGCTGACTGAGTCCTGCCATGGGGTCTTTGACATTTTTCAATTTAAGGACCCCAAACTGATAGCCAGATGGAGCGGGGGTGCCTCACTGAGGGAAACATAGGGTTAGGATTAGAGCAGAAGTTCAAGTTAGGGTTTACTTCTGCTATCAACAAACTGGTTCACACTTAAAATAAAAAATAAATAAATAAATAAAAATGTATGTATGCATTTATCTATTTACTATAACATTTCAATTCACGTTCACATTTATAGAACAAATGGTAGAAAACCATATGGAAAAACTATAACTATACTATAAAAAAAAACGAATATAATGAGAATGTCTGCCCCTACAGCACAGTCTCTTACTCTCATGTTCATTTCAGGTTTTTGAACGTTATGTTTTCATTCAGTCTTTTTTAGATTTCGTCAGATTCAAATGCAAATGGTAATACATCTGTTACATTAAAGATGTTATTCCCAGAAATATTTGTATTATATTTTATTTCCTAACTCAATGAGAGTTGCGATATAGAATTATAGTGATGTCGATAATAGAACCAGAACTGTGAAATTTTCATTCTCTTCCGTAAAGGTCAGAAATGCGTCCTTTTTAGGCTACTCTGACACGCTAAGCTACATTTTCTTTAGTTCTTGAATTAATAGGATGTTATTATGTCTGTTGTGTGTGTGTCTGTAGGAGTTCCCAATCCCCCTAAACTGGAAGGATCAGGTTTACCTAAAGGAAACTCCCTCAAAGTCAGATGGATAAAACAGGATGACGGCGGATCGCCAATTTTACGTTACCTCGTTTCATACAAACCTGTGAGTATCCAGCGGTTATCGTTATCTTTTGCGATGTCAGTCGTAGTTTTAAAGAAGAATCCCTTTGTTTCTCCCTCTTTCATAGTGTTGCCTCAGTAAAACAGCTCATGTCCTTACACCTCATCATCACTCTTCCTACAGAGGTCCCTAAAGTCCCTAAAACCAGCAAAAACAACCTCTCATCTCTTAACATTTCTGTGACATAGTTTTGATTAGAAGTCCAGGGAATTAGCACCAAAATGAAGAAGTTCTGCAGAGAATTAAATAGTGCAACACTAAAATGTTAGTCCATATCAGAAGCCAGCCCCGTGGTTAGTTCCTCTCCTGTGTCAACAGATTCAAGCCACTGAATGGAGACCAGAGGTCCCTCTATCCAGCGACAGTGAGTACGTGGTTCTCAGCGGCCTTGAGTGGGACACGGAGTACAACGTCTTTGTGGTTGCAGTAAATCAGAAGGGCAAGTCCCAGCCAGCGACCATGTCCTTCAGGACTTCCTCACAGCCAGAAGCCATTCCAGGTACATGAGTCTTTAGAGAATAAGAAAAAAGGACACATCTGATTGTGCTTCATTACGTGTGTGTGAAAACAGATGAAATAAGATCAGAAATAAGAAACGATCTGGACAGCATTAGGACGTTTTTGGACATAAATCGTTTTGACAGAAGCAAGTAAGATTAGAAGGATCATCCAGTTAGTTTGTACATGTGGTTGTAGTAATGGACCAGTGACCAGGGTGTCCAGGGTGACCAGGCCCCTCCCCCTAAGACACAGAACAGGGCTTTTTTAAGCATTCAATTTATTTATAGAAAGTACAACTTATCTGAGAATAAGTTTACATTTCGGTGCCTTTGATTTTATTTATGACTGCGTTTTCGCCATTGTTACAGAAATCTTTTTCTTTTCATTTTCAGTTATCAGACCTAACTCATTTTCACTCTCTTCCTTTGTTTTCCCCGTCCCTTCTTGTGTTTCTCTCTTCATTCCCTCCCCTGTATTCGTTTTCTGCTCTTCCCTGTCTCTCTCAATTCTCCGTCTCACTTGCCTGAATCCTGGACGTTGGTGTGATGGACCATGTCAACATTTTCGTCCCGACCTGAGTGCACTTTTCATGGTGCTTTTTTTTGCTGTTCCTTTCTCCTCTCATCAGCCATTCAGGGCTGCTCACCTGTGACGTGCTCTTCGCTATCACTCGTCTTCTCACTCCTCACTGTCCCTTTTTTTTCATAGTAGTTTCTGCTGTTGCTGCGCAGTGTGTGTAGCAAAGCAGAGCTCTCTCTCTCTCTCTCTCTCTCTCTCTCTTTTGCCATCTTACTCTCTGGACAGTTTTTTTTATTTAAAACTGACTGTTTACAAGACTCAAGACTGAACAGGTTCTGGCCAAGAACTGTCTCTGACACAGTGAGAACCGGATGAATAAGACTAACACGTGTCCTTTTAACATGAGCACGGCCCTGGCACATTTCCAGTTCGAATTTCTGCTGTCGTATTACCAAGGGAAACAAAAGGTTTTAAGGACAAATCCTGCTGGTTTAAAACCCTAGTTGCCCATTGCTAAAACTGTATTGTTTTCACTTCAATGTGTTACATCTTTCAGTCATTTATGGAGAGAAATGAATTCATTTTTATGACCACCAGCAACGTTTTTTATACCCTCTCTCTGTATTGGATGTTTTGAAGTGAACAGGACGCCCCCTAGATTAAATGTTTTCCACTGCTAAAAGCCCAAACCAGCAGTAGGGTGTTAGCTAGGCTAGCTTTTCCTAGCTTGCCACACTGGAACCAGACTCGAGAAATAATGCTGTTTTACAAACATAACTCTTTTACAAGGCACTAACATGCTGCTTAATAGCCCACCGTTAATTCACTATGTGCGAGTGCGCCACCATAATGCTGCCAACATGCTAGCTGTTAGCATGCCGATAACACACTGAATGATGAGAGTTTTTACAAGTGTTGATTTCTAAATATTTTCTTTTAACTGATAAACTGATAAAAGTATTTTAAATTGTGTACTCCTGAGTACCATCACCAATACTTCTTTACGTTGGGTTTCAATATGTAGGCAACGAACTGGAAGGCAGTGTTACTCAGGTTGCACACCTCTGAAGGCAACACAGAGCTCAGTGTGAGCTCAGCTCTCTTGTTACACTCCGTTATTACTGATGTCAGTATTAATACAGAGAAAATGTTTGTTTCACCTGTGTATTTACATGAACACTTCAGGATGTGAAATACTTTAACCACTCACAATGTCTTAGAACTACACTGTAAACGTCTGAAGTATTCATGTCTACAAAACTGGAAAAGAAAAAGAGGACATTAATGTCATGATTAACACTGGACACAGAAATATGTCGTTTTGTTCAATGTTCACAATTTAAAAAAAAGTAAAAGTATCAAAAAATAAACATTTCTACCTTGGTAATCAGTGGTTATATTTTTACTAAATTGTCTAAACTGATAACGTGTTTGTGATCAACAAGAATAATGACACGACTTCAAAGGGCAGTGTTGTTAAAAGGAATATTATTTTTATTTACTTTTGATTTAATTCAGAGATATTTGGACTCGGACCTACAAACATGGCCCATGTTTAAATAAGAACATTTTTATTTAAATAAAAGCAGGACAATAACAAAAAAAATGTTTTGCTTTTGTTTTTCTGGTACCAAAACTATTTTGCTTATAAATTGCCTAAAACACAAACCACATGTTTAGACAAGTTGGTAAACTTCCTTGATTTTATATAAACAAAAGAACGTTGAGTTTTCTTGTGCTCTTCACTTGAACAACAAAAAGACAAACTAGTTTTACTGTTCTTCCTGAATAACAGCCAAAATCCGGAGTTTTGTTCCCAAATAAGAGGAATATTAACAAATAAAAGTTTCTGTTCTTCGTCTGTGTTAGGAAACGCGTGTTATTCACAGATTGTAGTTTCCATTTCCAATAGAAGTATACCAACTCTTTCTGAAGGTGTGATTTGTACATGTTTGAACAAAGTTGACACAAACACTCACAGCAGCGGCTCAGTTTATTTCATGTCGATGATTAAAAGCCATCGGTGTTTGTAAAAGGTAAGAGGATTTCTGTTTTGATGTGACAGTACTGTAGCAGCACGTTCAACGTGGATGTGTGTGTGTGAAACTTGTTGTAGCCCACTCGGCCAACACCCATGATGCTTCACTGTCTCTCCTGCAGATCTGGGTGAGGAGGCTGCTCTCTCCATGGGCATCATGCTCTGGGCAGGAATACTGGTCGTGGTTTTTATATTGTTGCTGCTGGCGGTCGACGTCACCTGTTACTTTGTCAACAAATGTGGCCTCATCATGTGCCTTTGTGGCAAATTTGGCACAGGGACCAAAGGTCATGACCTGGAAGAGGGAAAGGCAGCTTTTGTGTGAGTATTGCAGACAGTTTACTTCAGTTCAATGAACACCGTCTGGCCTGAGGGAGTCGTCAGTGCTGTTGACTCATGGCAGCATTAACATGAACTTTTTTTCCACATCTTCTCCAGGAAAGACGAGTCCAAAGAGCCAATTGTCCTTAGAGAAGATGAGTGCACAGCCAATCACAACGCAGCTGGGCCCACGGAACCTAGCGAAACCACACCGCTCACTGAGCCAGAGTAAGTCAATGCTGATGCACAGCATTGATATCATTTTACTCTTCCATTGTTTTGTTTTTTAGCCCTTTGTCTGCTGCACTCCACTTCAAAGAATGAAGACGTCATTCAACAGGACATTTGACCTTAATCCTGAACAGTCGATTCTTAAGTGGAGTCCATTCCTGCCACCACTTTTTACAACTTTATCCCTATTCAGGGGGAATTTCCTTCTACGCTAGTATCTGGATTTTCTTTTTCTTTTCTCATTACTAACAAAAAGGTGAAGCAATACCAGTTAAGAAACTAAACAGGAAGGGGTTTTCTTCCCTCTTCAGTGTGGTCAACTTGTAAAGCTATCCCGCAGCCTCTGCAGCTTCCTTTGACATTAGTGCACTCTAGAGAAATCAGACAGTCTGAGACGCACACTGGTACTGTTTACCCCTCGTAGGTGTTTTGGCGTGGTTCTGTAGAAATACTGAATATTCCTTTAAGTACATGCGTTCTGTGTGTATGTATGACTTTAATGTTCACTCACAGCATGCCACTTTCTTTGTTTTTCTTTTTCTCACTAGGTGTTAATGTTACTGTTCTTAGACGTTATGTTCTATGTTTGCATAGATTCTTTTTTCTTTTTTTACTGTAAAGTTAACTTATCTCCTCTGCATGCTTGTTTCCAAGCCACCCTTCCTCTGTCACAGTCACCCTGGCGTCTAGTCTGTGTGTCTCTGTTCTCTCCCTGCTCTCTCAGGCTGGCAGCTTCCACTGCTGCTCTGGCACCGGAAACGCTCTCCTCCGTAGCTACCAACTCCGATTCAGGCACCGCGACTAATGACCCTGCTCAGGACAGCCCCTCTAGTGAAACCACTACCCTCACTTGTAGCCTTTCCACCCCAGCCAACGACCCCTCACCTGCCCCTGTTCCAGCCCCAGCACCTACTCCAGAGTCTAATCCTACACCTGTCCTCCCTGCTTCTGCACTTAAGGCAAACATGGCTCCTTCAGTAGAACAAAGAGCAAGTGAAGCCCCACAGGAGGAGGAGACAGTGAACAGCACGGCTAGTACCCCAGAACAGACTAGACCCCAAAAATCTGGGACACCGATTCCACCTAAACGCAGGTACTCTCCAAAAATGGCTGCACTGAATGCTAAATGCAGTCCTCCAGTGTCTCCCCTCGCTACGTCCTCACCCAAGAAGTTTGCTCAGAGCCCACCTGTGAACAAGCCTCTGACGCCAGATGACAGTGTTGTCATAGAGGCAGAGACACCAGCGAAAACTGCCAAGACCCTGGAACGCACTGCCCCTCCAAAACCAGACCCAGATCTGAGAGCCACTGCCCCCGACTCCAGCGGGCTTAACCTTACTGCCCCTGATGTGAACAAACCAACAGAACAGTCTGTTGACAACATTCCTACTGCCAAAGATGCTGCCTCCGACTCTTCTTCAGTGTTTAACGGTGGTCTCGCAGAACCAGATGTAGATCATTTAGTTGCAGAAGTAGCTTCTCCCCCTCCCCTAACTTCCGTTCCCTGTTCCTCCCCTCCTACCTCTGATAGCCTACAGCCGCCTGCCTCCAACAACCTCACAGATCAGGCGGACATGTATGACAATATAACCCAAGACGTGGGACCAAGACGTATGGATTTAGACTTAGAGCTGACACGTGACACACCCGCTGACCTTATTAGCTTAGACAGCCCGCCCTCTGCCCCCACTTTGCCCAACGGAGACGGAGTAGACCTGACCCCCTCAGGTCCAGTTGTGGAGGCTTCAGAGACTCTGGCCAAGACTGCTGTCAACCTACTGTCACCTACTGTCAACGATGAGTACGGCTCCCTCTAGAGGTTTCTCTCTGTGTGTTAATGAATGTGTGTGTGTGTGTGTGCGTGCGTGTGTGTGTGCCCATTCATTCACCACCGCATCTTGCCATTGACCTTATAAGATACTGTGATGATGAGTCTGTGGTAATTACAAAGGTATAATTATTATCAGTGCGATGACCTGACGGTACTGTTACTGACACTGACACTTTCCACCGCTGCTACAGACCCTACTGGGAAAACAAACAGCCTCAAGACACGCAACCAATTATACAGCACTCACATGCCCTAAAAGCAACAGTCCATCGACGCAAAACACAAATGGGAGGAGAAATATTTCACTTACAAAAATCATGGCTACCAACAAGGATGGATAGAAAATGTTTGCAGCCATTCAAATGCAAGTTCATGAAAAAAACTCACAGATTTCAAAAGGAGTTTATGTAATTGAAATTCTACTGGAAAAAAGAATCCTACGCTATTGAATATAAATCCAGAGATTAGAAAATCAGGCAGCAAACCAGTGCCAACGCAGAAATGTGTGGATGGCAGAAACAAACGTAGATAAAGAAATTGGTACTTCTTGTAGGGAATTTGCAAAAAGCAAACATGTTGTTCACTTTATTTTTTAAGAACATCAAGAACAGTCAAAGAAAATCCTGTCATCAATCTCAAAAACAATTTTAATCTTCAGACAGTCCTAATTAGAAATAATTGTACTTCCTATCTATTTGTGAGGCAGCTTCCTACTTGATTTGTGCAGCGCTGTCAGTAAACATAATCTTGAAGAGTAATAGATGAAAAAAACAAAATATAAAGCATTGCTTTTTAGCGATGTTTTTATCATCAACCTTACAGAACTACTCAGAAAAATTGCAAAAGTAATTCATAAACTTTGAAGGAAGGACAACAAATGTGTACATTAAATGTTGTTCTGACTGTGTGACCTCCTGTGTCCAGCAACAGCAGTCAAGCTAATAAGAAAAGCACTTGGTAAAACGCTAAAAATTCACTATGACATGCATTACTGTCACCTACTGGGGCTTTTTTTTAAAAGAGGGACGTATCCTTGCTACTAAACAGAACTCCATTTACTATTAGCAACCCATAATAAAGACTCAGGAGAATAACGATTAATTCTACGAGTAATTAGCTCAAAAGAACCGACCGTCTATGCAGCCATGTTTTCACTGAGAGCTGGGATTTACTCATGCTCTTTCAATGTGCTAACAGAAAAAACACACATTAAAAAAAAACAAAAATCCTAACAGAAACATGCATGACTACACACAGAAACACACACACTCTCAGACAGAGTGTTTTCAGACAGAGGTTGAATTTAACTGATGGTAAGAAATGTTTTTCATTATTTGTTTGTCTAACTTGAACCGTTGTCGTTGAGGTGGTGATGAAATATGTAAGAAGACATTCAGCTTGGTGTTTTCCTACATATTGCGTGAGATGTTGGTGAGAATAAATGGTTGTCTGTTTTTCTTCCACACAAAGAACAGCAGATCTTTAAATTCAAACTTCCCCTTTTTTCCCTTCTATCTACAGAAAGGTTTTCCCTGACGAGAAAATCAAAGTGGACGAGGCAGCGGCTTCATCCATCGCCTCGACAGAGACCTCACCAGAACACAACAATGGCGTACTGTCAAAATCCACCAAGAGCAAAGCATGATGGGATGTAAAAAACACCCGCAGCCGTAATTCCCCCCAAAAAATTCTTCACAGCAACCGGAGAAAACACAGCAGGAGATTTGATTTTCTGTGCGATATATTCAGTACTTCCACTGCGTTTTCCCATACGAAATATTTAGTACAATCCTGTGGAGTTCATCTTTAAAGGTCATTAAGATTTATATTATTTTTTTATTCTGATTTGATTTAACCAGTCTAGGACGTTTCAAAAGGAAACTCTGAAGATTGCTTGATAAATATAAAGAATTTGACTTTTTTATTGTGCTGACAGTTTACCAGATGATAAGTATTGTAAAAATGACTATATGAAATTATTTTTTGTTATTTTAAAGCTCAGATGTAAAATAATTTCCTAATGTGTTCGTATGTTTAGGCTAGCCATATCACTAGCTTGTTCTGCATGTTTGACTGTGTGTCAGTTAATTGTGTGAATCCAGGGACATTACATTTCTCACAGATATAAGCTGACACAGACTTAATAGTACCCTGATTGAATAGTTTGAATCATTTTGTTTACAAATTGATGAAGAAAGCTAAGGGGTGGGACAGTATAAAAATAATTATTGATTTATTTAAAATATTTTACATAAAAAATAACTCTTGGTGGCTTCTCTCAAAAAACAAACAAAAAAACAAAAAACCAACCAACCAAAAAACCCCAGATAGAACCTTGTTAGTATTTGTGTTTTGATTGGTGTTCGGTACATGAGTCAACACGAGTCATAAGATGGATGACTTTAAACAGGTATGATATGACACTAACAGGATATAAGTGTTGGAATGTTGTTAAACTTCTTATTAAGACTAAACACGTACAGTGTGCAGACTTTCTGCCAGAAATTACCTTGTAGAATTCTGGCTAATGGCTGAATTGAGTTTCTTTCTGCTTTGACAAAAGAGGTAAATCCCATGGAGCTAGATGCTAACTGGCTAACTGTTGAGCTTTAAGAAAATACGTAGGTTTCTATTCACTTTTGGTTACACATTTATTGTTTGCTCTGGTTTCAGAATTATTCATTTCTGACGGTTTAAAAACTAGTTAAAATGTGTGTGAGAACTTAACTCAACACTTGACAAAGACGTGACACAACCAGAGAGACGTGTCTTTATGTCCTTTGGTCATTAAAACCGGACACCTTTGGAAATTAGAAAAAGAAATTCTGTGTATACTGTATGTGAACTTCTTTACCTACATGTTATATAATATGTAACTCTGTAGAGTCACCGGTGATTGTTTGTATTATTATTATTATTTATGTATTTATTACAAATATTCAAAGGCTTTCTTGATGCAAGCGTTCAGCCTGTTGCCATACTCGGTGCACGTACGTTGACAAAACCGCCCCTGTTTTGGTCTTTAACCAATCACAGTCTTGCTGCCTCGAACACACGTTGTATTGAATTATTACTTGACAAACCTACACAACACATTTACAAAATACATAAACTGTCCTTCAGACAATGGTGACGCGCATCCAACTATTTGTCTCTATCCTTAGTCAGTGTGTCCACAGCTGTGGCGTCAGCAGAACATAGACGCCCCCGTGTGGTTTTTAAAGGAATACATTTGGACAGGGCAGCTGTGTGTAATATCACGTCGCGCGTTTAGAAATGTTGCATGTTGACTTAAATTAATTGAAAGAATCTTAACATTAAACAATTATTAAATAATATCTACTAACACTTCCTTCAAGTTGGACACAATTGACGTATTGGTCAATCATAAAAATACAATTAAATACAACATTTTACACTATGCTTTATCAGCTTTTTCAACGTTTTACGCTTTTGTTACCAATCTGGTTCTAAATTATGACAAACCTCATTGATAATATCACGATGATAATGAAAATATATTAAGTTTAAGTTTGTTTAGTTTTTTTAATTGTACTTTATAGCAATAATATATATTGTCCCACCTCTTAAAGATAGAAAATCGTTATATAAATATACGCTAAATGTGTTGACAATTAAACTTTGTTTAAACGTTTTTAAACAATACATTTATTTAGCCCCACACAAAACTAAAAATCAATGTCATTGTATCAAATGTGCAAACAAATAATTGTTAGTGTTTTTTTAAGAAAGAAGCTAGAACTAAGAAATTAAAAATGATGAATTCTTCCTGACTACAAAACATCAAAAGGGTCTCTTAACTAATGATTTTTAAAGGGAAAAAATAAATATACACAGTACTTGATTACTTGAGTACTTGTTTTTTAAGGGATAAAACAGAGATTTCCATTCCTGCCTGCGAGCTTGTGCACTGTGCCTGTGTGTCGGTAGACTGTCGTGTCATTGGTTTATATGATAAAGTGTAACCTTGTTGTAAGACATTATAGCCTCTTATTTTCTAAATTTCATCAGCTGCAGTAATAAAAATGAATCGTATGATGAATTGAAAAACATGATCGTTATAACGACTGTAGTTTGTGAACATATTTTTTTCTGGTAACGGCACTGAAGCTAAAGTAAAAGGAAGAGTTTTTTGACAGTTCAGGAAACACAAGAAGTTAAAGAAAAATGTAGGTGTAAAGACTAATGGAATCAAACTGATTTTTTTTCCCTTTTAAGCCATTGTATTTCGGGGTCTTGGAAATGCATGATAACTCATGAAACTTTGTTCAAGTTTTAAAGACAGAATCATTGGTTTTGTTGTGTGTGGCTGCTCCCCCCAGCTATAAAAAAAATAAAATATAGTGTGAACCAATTTGGGTCGGCATGTAACGAACAAAGGTGTGTTTTTGGAGCTCTCTTCTGAACCTCATGGGAAGTCAGCTACACTGTGTTCACTGATCAATAATAATGATTGTTGTAACTGTGAGAATTGGGGCAAAAAGAAGAACACAGTGATTCTTGATCTCAGTTGTTGCCCCCTCCCCCAATTAGGAACTTTCTGCAGCTGATGCACCGACCTTTAGACATATGTATCAGGTCAGTACAGGCAGAAAGTCTCTTCTCAACCCAACAAAACCTCAGCTGTTGAAAAATGTGTGTCAAATTTATCCACTCTGATAGTTCACCCTCAACATTCAGTGTCTGCTTCTAGAAGATTCATTACACCTCCTTATATTTTATTGTGTATTCTTTGGCATTTGTGTTTGAAAATAAAAAAATATATGCTTGGTTTATTAATTACAGATTAATAGAGTGTTTCAATTGATGCTTTGTGACTATTTGACTGACATGGACAGTATGTGCATGTATTTAACCTACATGCACAACTCGACCTACTTGACCAGTAGGAGGTGCTGTTGTTTAAAAGATCGTATACGTATTCCAGTTAAAACAAGTCAAATTTAAGTCAAAAAAGGAAAATACTGTTAGATTTTAAAGTCAATATTGAATTACCTTCTTCCAAACATTTACATGGGATAGAAAAAGAATGCATTGGCAAGAAAGAGCAAAATTTGTTCTGGTTAAAAGGTTACTGGTTGATTTTTTCGTTATGAATTAAAAATATAGATTTATGTTATAATATATAGTATATAACATTTTTTGAAAATATTTTTTGAAACATTGGCAATTGGTGACGACTTTTAAAAATGCTCTACCTGTTTGGTCATTTTGCTTGTTACCGCAACAGCTTCCAAGATAACTTTTAATTTTTTGATTTTTTAACTTTTTAAAACAGATTCTTAAACGTACGTATTACTGAGATTTTAAATTTCCTTTAACAGATTTATAATTGGTCGAGAGACGTTTCGAATGTTTTTCTTTTAGCCACTAGATGGAGACAAGCCCCCGTGTTTTGTTGGTTTAGCTCAGTGCCGTACTGACGGGAGAGTTGGCAGGGCGAACAGGTTGTGTTTGTTTTGAAATCCGTGAGCAGTGAAGTAAACACCTGTTACATCAGGAGTCGGGTTTTTGTGAAAGTCAAATTCCCGCTCAGATGACCTCCAAAATGACTGTGTGGGTGACATGGTGACTTTTCCAGCGGAGCTCTTCTTCCTCTCCAAGCCTCCGCTGTGACATTTAGTCTCCGGGCAGACAGCTGGTCAGACCTGACTGGCCACAGCCTGCTGTAGTCTGCCCGCTGCCCCCTCTGTCTCTGACCGTCTCTGGGTCACGTGACGTCCATAAAATGTCCTGTTCATTAAAGATAAGGTTTAGTTGTCTTTATTTCTGGCAGCTCACACTAATCACAATTCAGATCACACCCAGGTGCCGGTGGAGTCACGTGACTGTGGATGGTGATGTGACTGGATTGATGGGGTAAATGAAGTCTGGATGAAAGTCTAGCTGAAGTACGGATGTGTGGATGGCTGGGTGATGGATGGATGGAGATGAAGAACACTCACAGCCATGACGTCTCCACTGTGATGATGTGAAGTCGGCCAAGTCAGCAGCCGGCGACGGCGTTCACACCGAAAGTGTCAAATGGCCGCCTTCAAAGTAAAAGCTGAGACGTTGGCGACGAGAAGTGCATTAAGGACAAAACGCTGAGCATATTGTGTCCTAATAAAAACATTTCTACGTTTTTCTGGCAACTAAGGGTTGAATCAGAACTATTTATGGATTAGAAATATTAAAAACATGGAGACGGCAGTATTAGCAAAAGCAAAAAGTTTTTCAACTTTGTAAATGTTGTAAACCTATACATTAAAATAAAACGCAGGTTAAATGCAATTATATATTACTATGTATAAGAATATAATTAAGTTTTTTAAAAACCCTGACCATAATACTGTTCTTTATAAGCACACCACCACTCAGTATTAACATTATGCATACAAGGGTTTTAAAATGACTCTTTTAATTTTCTAAAATACTAACACAAATTAAACATTACTGAAGGTCCAAATATTCAAACAAAAATGTAATCAGTGTGGTGGCTCACAATGATGCGAAAATCTTTTGTTTTGTATTTGTTGTAGATGTTGTATTGACGTCCCCGCGTTCGGGGTCTCTTATTTTGAAAGTGTTTGCAGGAAGTATCGGGCACCTACACAGCTGCTGTGACAGTCGCGTCTCTGATGATTTTTGGACGCAGCAGCGCAGAGTTTCTGTCAAGTGTGTGAAAGCATGATGTTGCCTGGATAATCAGCGGAGGACGTGAAGGAGGACTGAGGTGAGACACTGATTCTTCATCACTAAAACCATCATCGTCATCATCACTCGAACTTCTCTTCAGTTTATTTTTTCTCTCTCTCGTACACGTGTGAAATGCAGGTCAGTTGTGTTGCGCGTCTCCAGACATTGACTGCACACGTGCGTTAAGTTCCCTCGCTCCAGCGTGATTTATTCCCGCGGGTGAAGTTAAGACGAAGACGTCTTTGAATGTGTGCATGTGTCCTTTGAACTGTGGCACTGGGCGCAGACGGTGACTGTGTGCTGCCGTCGCGGTGTGTGTGTGGATGATGAAGGAGCAGTTAGTGGACACCTGATGTTCCTGTGGCATCAACACACACCGGGGTCTGTGCCGCACACCGAGGGGGGACGTCATCCTCACCCACGGTAGAGGGAAAAAGTTGTTCCGAACATCAATTTATAACTGGCCGCTACGTGTCTTATCCCTAATATGAGCGGATTAATTTGTGCGTGCGTGTAGGCTAGAGAGAGAGAGAGAGAGCGGGAGAGAGAGAGAGGGAGGGAGGCAATAAAGTCAGAGGGAAATATATTTGATGAGCAACATGAAGACAAAGACCAGTCCTGTTTTTTGACCAGTAAGATTTTGGTTTCCCAGTTGGTTGTAGGTCACCAGTGTGAGAGGACGTGCAGTGGAGTGACAACAAACCTTAGATCAAAATTAAAGTAGTGACAGAGATGCTACTTTAAGAGCTGGCAATTGTTTTTCTCATTTTTTCTTCAGTTTTACTGCATTTTTGAAGTATTTATTTTTGAAGTGCTTGTGGTCCGAGGACATGTGGACCCTAAGATTCTGTCTCACGTCTTTTGCCTTCTCCTAATGAGACAGAAGCTCATATCTGAGACTAGGAAAGGTAGGAAATGTCATCTCAGGACAACAACCTCAGTGGTCAGTAGTCTCTCTACGACCAGGCATTAATGACACTCATAAAACAGTGGTTCGAGGTCATGATATCAGGTCATCCCAGGGTTAAAGGAACGTCCTGAGGTCAAGCTTCTTTTAGTGGACATATTTACGAGGCTGAGTATTGCAGTACATGTATTCTTTGTGTACTGACAACTACAGCAGACGTTCTGTTCTGTAATGTTCGTGGCATTCTGTGGTAGACTCTGTCGGTGATTACCAACTGGTGGCCCGTGGGCCTACTCGGTCCGGTCCTTTCTGTAACTGGGTTTCAAAATAAACGTCAAATAATAATCATGTTAGACAAAAATGTGATTTTTATTTCATTTTATTTGAGTGTCTGTCCAGAACATTTCCGCTCCTCCACCGTTACAGCTGATGTCGTGTTGACCTGAGCTTTTTGAAACTCTTCTGAGCTTCTTGTTAAACTCAGGATTAAATTGTGAATGGTGTGATGTTTATTTGAGGTCTCATGTGAGCTGATTTGGTTTAAAAAAGGCAACAGCTTCATGAAGATTACCAACAAATAGTTAAAAAAAACCCTGTGTGCTTAAGTCCCTCTGCTCACATGCCTGCGTGTGCGTGTGAGTGAGTGAGAGACATGATAGATTGGAGCGTCACCTCTCAGTATGCAGACGTTATAACAGCTACGTGACTGATCTCAACGAGACCCTCAGAATAATCAGCCGCAGCAGAGACGGTTGTTTTGTGCTTATCGACTTGTTGCCAGCCTCTGGTTCTTAATTACAAAAAAAGTCATCAGCCTCATCAGATTAATCTCACAAAATGATCACCACGGACTGAATGTCTTGGTTGATTTCTCAAGAAAAGTAAATGTTTTCTTCTTCATTGTAGACTCACAGTGGACGACTGAGTCCGACCTAAGGCCTAACACTGCTGCCTTCTCCTCTCCACCTCCACAGACCTACAGCTGAAGGCAGGAGAACCACACCTCATGCTCGCACTCAGCAAAACATCCAGTGGAAACGGGTCTGACAAACATGGGTGTGCTCCAGCTCCACAATCCCACTCACCCCAGCACGCTGCTGCAGCGGGCCAACCAGATGCGCCTCACCGGAACCTTGTGTGACGTCATCATCACGGTGGACGGCCATGAGTTCCCGGCGCATCGCACCGTCCTGGCCTGCACCAGCAAGATGTTCGAGATCCTGTTCCACCGCAGCAGCCTGCGGTATGCCCTGGATTTCCTGTCCCCTAAGACTTTTCAGCAGATCCTGGAGTACGCCTACACCGCATCGCTCCAGGCCAGCGCCGAGGACCTGGACGACCTGCTGTACGCTGCCGAGATCCTGGAGATCGAGTATCTAGAAGAGCAGTGTCTTAAAGTTCTGGAGACCATTCAGGCAGAGGAGAATGAGGAAGTGGCCATGAGGAATCAAAGCTCAGCCGATCACGGTGACCACGGCCGGGCCCGGCACTGGAGGCACATGCTAATGGCCAAGAAGCATTCCATACATGACAGAACCACGCTAACTCCTCCCACCACTCTGCACCACCTGGCGCTCCATCACATGGCAGAGAGAAGCTCTCCTGCTCCAGACTCTAAGGGTGTCTCAGGATTGAGCCCCAAACTGGATGTGGAGGTGGACATGGAACAGTGTCGGCAGCAGCACCAGCAGCACAGGGCAGCGATGTCCCGGTCCATGTCCCTGGAGCCCACCACCAGTGTAAAATCAGAAGACATGCAGGTGGATGAAGTCCACAGCTGCAGCGGCCTGTCATCCAGCAGCTGTAACAGGAGTCTGTCCAACCAACCCAGAGAGGAGACCCCGGGGACACCCCTGCGCGGCAGTGTCATCACCAGCGCCCGGGAGCTCCACCCGGGATCTGAAAACGGAACGCAGGTGCTGACGAACTCCCTCGACTGTTTTCCCTCCATCTACTCCGTGCCCTCCCACCAACTGGGAGACGGGATGGTGTCCATTTCGGTGACCCCATCCCTGGGCATGCCACTGGACCCGAGGACGTACGGCGGCCTTCTGCACCAAGGTGTGCTGCACAGGGAGCTGCTCAGTCGACTGGGCCAGTTTGCAGCAGGGATAAGGCAGGAAGGCCAGACTCAAGGCCAGCAGTGCTGCAGCCAGTGTGGACTGCAGCTGCCCAGCAAGCAGGCCATGGAGCAGCACAGGTAAAAACAACAACAACAACAACAACAACATTATCCCTAAAGTCCACCATCTACTAAAATAGTCATTATTTTACATTTGGACCTCAGTGTTAAAACATATTCTTTTTTACATTTGAAATCTAAACACATTTCTACCTCCAACACAGTTAATGAAGAGCAACAGTTTGGACACCTGTAGTTTCCTGACAGGTTGTTGCCCCGTTTTTAAGATTCCAGATTTTTTATAATACATTTGAACAGGTGCAGAAACAAATGTATTTTTATGTTTATTTCTGGCACAGGTACAGTAAAATAAAACAGTCCTCTATTTTTGGTTACTTTTAGTTTTTTTCTAACAGTACCCCTAAATAATGGGCCCCTAAATAATAATAAAAAAATACATGTGTATATATATGGGCATATATATATATACATATACATCTGTATAGAATTACAGTGGGGACCCTGAGATACGAGTTTAACCCGTTCCACAGCAGAACTTGTATCTCCATTGCATTTTCCTCATTAAAAATAACTAAAAACCAATGAATTTGTTCCAGCCCCACACAAAAATATATTATTCATTATTTAAATGAAACCCCACATCTGAACATCAAAAACCTAGATATAACCAACAATATTGATAATATAAAATAATAATAATTGAGAAAACATTTTATATTAGTGTTATAAAAATGGGTAAAATAGCCCAGCGAGGGACGGTGAGTGAGACAATGCAACAGTGGAGCCCTCGTATCACAAAAATACCGTTTGTATTTACTCTGTTGCCTGAGTGAGTGTTGACTGTCGGGACCAAGGCTCTGGATCTCGAGGTGCAGTTTTTCATATAGAAGTTGTAGAATTGTTTGACTTTGTCAACACATTGAGATAAAGGCAGAGTTTAGATAATGATGATGATGATGATGCAACAGCAGAAGTGTTAATTCAGTCCCAGGGACGGCCGCAGCTGTGGAGCTCACAGTTGATTAATTAGGACGCATTTGAAATTGAAAGTGTGTTTTAGTGTAGTGTAGCATTGTGCTAGGTTGTCTGTCAGGCTATTAAATATGCACTTGTTGACATCGGTGGAGAACAGCCAGCAGGGACCGGACCTGAGTGTTCAGATCAGTGTGATGTTACTTGAACCATTGGACTGTCATTCGTTTGATTTGACCTCTTAGTTTTATCTCAGCTTCAGTTTAAAGTCATATATAATAATACATGGTGCAGCCCCCCGTGGAAAGACCAGCACCAGTTCATGAAGACTAAAACTAAAGGGGTTTTTGTTACAGTGAACTTTAACGTTTGTGTTGTCGTCAGATGCTTGGATATTTAATACTGAGAAGGATAAAAAAAAGTCAAACCTTGGAGACCATTATGACTCATAATGGAGAACAAACAGACAAACTGTTGACACAGTGGCCGCACCAGTGGAACACGAATCTTAGCGGAGCAGCCCTAACAAGTAAAGCAGCATCTTTCTTGTAAGAGCAGAATGTGTAAGAAATCAACTTTATTTTTTTAAACCCTATGAAACCATTTGTATCATATTGGCTACACAAGCTTCAAGGGTTATATGTTTTCAAAATCTTATGGACAAAATTCGTTTTTTATTTCTCAAATAAAGAAGAGGAAGAAGCTCCCTGAAAATGCTCAACCTATCAAATAACATACAAAGAAAATATTGTTAACAAAAATATGTTTTGAGTAACTGTAGTTTGACACTATACAGGTGAAAGGAATGATGTATATGAGTGAGTCTAAATGTTAAAAAAAGTGACAGGTGGTGAACTTAGCCATGCTAATAAAAAAGAAATTAGCAGGAACTTAGCCAAGACGTTAGCTTGAATTAGACCTAGCAGTAGCTGAAAGTTAACCAGGAGATCAGCCATAATGAAACGCTTTGAATCATCATTCATGTTTAAAAACCTGCTCCTGACGCCCGTGCTAATCCTGGTCGAGCTGTTTGCAGAAGTCTGTCCAGGTACGCTCCACTCAGAGACTGACTCACCTCTCCTCCTTTGGAAGAGCGTTGTAATACGTGACCCACTCACGATTCTGGTGGCAGCCTCGTCTCACTCTGTGTTTGCGGCTGACATTTTTAAACGGTGATGAGTCTGTGCAGTGAAACAGAGCATTGTGGGGCATATTTAGTGAAGCGCGTCCGTCCTGCAGACAGACACGCCGACGTCCGCAGGTTGAAGAACTTGCCATGACAGGCTTAAGTAATGGAGTTGCTGCAGGTCTGTGGACAGGTCACTAAGCATCGACTGTGCATTGTACAGCTGCGTATGGTCCTTGGTCAGGTAATATCGCCATCTACTGGTGGAGTCTGAGGAAAAAAGAACTTTCATAGGAATACGTAGTAAAAGATCTGAATGCGAACATTATTGGCGTCACCTCCCTCTGTAGGTCTTTTAATAATATCAATAATAATCATTTGAACTTTATTAATCCCACAGTTGAGAAACTCAAAACTAAACTTGTGTTATCTGATCTGCTGCATCAGGTGTCAAGTGTGTGGTTTTTCTGGGAATCAAACCCAGGACTTTCTGCATGTTAGGCAGGCCTGCTGACAGCTGCATTATGGAACCAATATTTAGAACCAGTTTAATATTTCAATAGTTCATTTCAGACTTTTGCTGTTGCTTCTTGTGTCCTTCAGACTGACCATGGACCATTAATGGGTCACAGACCAGAGTTTGGCCATGATTGAATATCATGTGTTTGACTCTACAGTGGGTGATGACATGACCATGTCACACACAGATACTGTGATCTGATCATTTATGCAGCCCGCAGTGTTTTGTCAAATCTTTCTCTATTCTTTCCTCTCAGCACCATTGTTTTCTGTGCATGTGTGTGTGTGTGTGTGTGTGTTACAGGGTTTAGCGTGTGTTTCCATGTCTGGCAGTGCTGCTGGGCAGACGGAGGCACGTGCGCGTGTCTGCACTCTGAAATTAGCCAGATATCCCATTGTCTGTGTTCTTTTAGCATTCATGCGTAGTGATTCACAACTCTGAGAGCCTCTTTACACTAATGATGTTGCATTCACTGCAGAAGGATTCTTCTGCTGGTATTTAACACACACTTCTCTTGTCACAAGGACAATGATGCCTGTGGGTTTGGGAGACGTTTGACTGAAAAAACAAGACAGTTTTTTAAATCCAGGAGTGCATTGTTCTTTTTTTAAAAAACTCTTTTCCTGTTTTTTTTTTTTGACTCACATTTGTGTTTGCTGTTCACAGGAGGCTGCATAATGAAGAGAAGGGCCATGGCTGCGAATACTGTGGCAAACATTTCCAGGACAGCATGAGGCTACGAATGCACATGCTGTCTCACACAGGTACTCAGTAACTCTCACACTCATGAAGCCTTTTGATTGTTTGGCCTTTCACGTGCACCTGTTCACGCTACACCCCCCCGACCCCCCCACCCTCACCCCCTCTGCCCTCCCTCCTGCCCACAGTCATTGCTGTTCTAAATTCTTGGATCATGCTTCCCTTTCCCCGTCCACGTACCGCTGCCTCTCCCTCCCTTCTTCCCTCCCCTCCTCCCTCCCTCCCTCCCATCCTTTCTCTTGATGTGTTTTTGGAGAGACCCTGGCAGTTCACCAGTTTTGCCCCTTTTCTGAGTGATGACATCATCAGCTGCAGGCGGGCCTGGGTGTTCTGCCAGTGTTCCAGCGCGTGTGATGGCTTGCTTGCTCGCTCACTCGCTCGCTCGCAGATGTGTGTCCAGGAACACACTGTACCCAAACGCAGACTTAATCAGACCTGACTGCTTCTCCCAGCTACTTAATCCAAAATAGAGAAAGAGGAGCAGGACTGGAGGGGTGGTGGGTGAATCACGGACTAAAAATAAACTCCAAACAGAAATATCATATATTAAAAATGTGGTTCCCAAATGGAGGGTTTGGCCCCACAAAAATGATACGGACCTAAAATGAATGGATTGCTTAGCATTGTGACTTTAAGAAAACTGTTGGACTTAGAAATCCCATTTATCTCTCCACTGTTGCTGTTCTATGAAAATAAAAAAAATTATATAACTTTTGGTCCATTTTGAATGGTACGCCAAATTAATAATGTCCACATTTATTCAATAATGTGTTATTTTGATAGGGACCGATTTTGTGTAAAGTAGATTGTGTGAAAAACCTGAGTTTCCTCATAAAGTTAAACAAAGAAAAAGACATGTAAAAAAAGAAGAAAGTCTATGAAAAGATTAATTAATAATAATTAATAATTATTTCTCCAGTCTCCTCAGGTTGGGGTCACACAGCTACAGCTGTCACTGACACTGCTTTGACTTTACTGTTTCTCCTGTCAAGACCTTTGAGCTGAGCCCTAGCGTGAAGCCGTAGCACATCACCGTGCTATGACGACGGCCCAAAGTGACCTTGACTGCTGTAGAACAACTGGGTCGTGATCGAGAGACTCGGGTAGAATGAGGCCGCCAGGGCTTCAACATTTAAGAACCACTGATGTGGAAGATTTGTCGACAAGGCTGAGGCACTTGTTCTGGATTCATATGTAGCTGAGAGATGAAGAAAACAGAATCTATTTCTCTAAACTTCACCTGTGCCGACAACCTCACCCACCCTCCCAAATCCTTTTGGCTCTACCCTTTGCAGAACCCCAAAAAAAAAAAACCACAAGGTGTCTAGCGTTTGTCACACACCTTGACAACAGACGAGCCTTTTCTCTTTCCATCTGCCTTGACTTCCACCCAAAAAAACCCCACCTTAAAGCTTATTTGAATTTTCTGCGAATACATAAACTCTTCCCTTTCCTTCGACATGACATCCTCACACAAAAAAGAAATATGGATCTAATTTCTTTTGTCACTGTGTATTTGGGGTATAGCAGCCTTAGATCCTGCTGGTTGCTAAGGAGCAAGTGCGCCGCCGCTCTAATAGGCTGATTTGGTATTCAGCTCAATGCCGACTCTTATTTTGGTATGCCAGACAAAGTGTTTTGATGGAGGACGATTGCAGCCGCGTCTGGAGACAGTTTGATGGTTTATGGATGAGAGAGAGCACACTCTGTGCCTTTGACTGCACAAGACAATACACTGTGTTCTCGTCCTCCCTTTATCACCCCATCGCACACATACACAGGACATGCTACATCAGGAGCTGCTCTTTTACGTGCTGTCTTATTTTATTTCCTTATTATTGCGCAGTGTAACAACCATCATCAGCACGCGTAATTCCCGGATCTGAAGAAAGGAAATCTGAAACGACGCGACTGTGGGATCGTGTCATTTACATTTTATCAAACGAGGTCGGTGAAAAGACAAATCATGTGAACAAATGACCCCGTTTTCTCAGGCCACATTGACACCATTGTGGGCACGCAGGGCCTTGGCACCGGAGGAAGGTGACGAAGACGGATGGACTTCGGAGAGACGTCACTTTTTGTATTAACCTTGTGTTCCCATATTGTACCTTAGTATTTTTCACCCAATCATTTTTCATTTTTTCCCCCCAAAATAAAACATTTCGAGGAAACCTTGGTCAGAGTCAGAAGAGGTAAAGATTAAGATTCTGCTCCTGTTAGCGAGGGAGAAATCCCATGGTCACCTACTGTGTCACCATCGTCTATCGTTTGGCCGATATTATTTGACAGCCGTGCAGTAGAGTAATGAAAACAGATGTCATAGTGGTGGATCAGGACTGCATGGGGTAAACAAACAAACAGACTTTTGGAGTCCCCGTTTTCACCAGCGAGCATCGTCGGCCCTCATGATCAATGATAAAGGAGACGTTTTTGTTTTTGATTTTTGTTCCTTATTTTGGACTTCTTATGGCGCTTTGTCCCAGAGGCAATGTCTCTGTTATTGGTGTGGAACCCCAGGGTTCACCTCCTGGGCAAGATCGAATCCTGGTTAGAGCGGTTGGTACTTTCCAGTGGACTCACCACCTGCAGGAAGGTTGAGGGGGGTTGGTTCGGTGCAGTGGGATTTGGGTGGCGGTCGTGGAGACTGCTGCCCCTACCTGGTACCTGGTAACGGATAAGTGGATGAAAATGGATGGATGGATTTTGTTCCTTCTTTCAGTGGAGTCATTGCAGCTCCTTGAAATTTTGTATGTTGCACAGACTCACTACACCTCTCCACAAAGTCATCACAGTAGGTGCCTTTGACGTCTCCTTCAGAATCTTTATGGTACGTCTACCAAGATGACGGCTCTAGAACCCTGAACCCAGCTCTAAAACTCAGCCTTTTTTGACTCTAACTCTAGCTGTGTTTTCACTCAGAACAGATTCTTTACACAGTGAGCAGAGCCACCGTTTGAGTCGTCAGGTCTAGACGGGTCAAACCGACACTGGAAAGACTTCGGGCGCTCGTTCAGTCTTTTCAGTCTGAGTTTATGACATACTGTGAGCATGGCACAACAGTCAGATTAATCTGCATAATTATCACAACTCTGCTGCTTTTTAGAACAGGAGCAAACGGTCAGATAAGAATCTGACCGTTTTGTTGTGAATATTAATATTAATATTAATATGATATTAACAACCGTGTTGGGGATCACTGACGCTGTCTGTCTGTCTGTCTGCATCACAGGAGTTTAGAGGAGGACCTTGTTGTTGTTTTTTTAAAGGCTGTAGCACACAGAGTTCCCAGAGCCAGTGGGTGTTTTAATGAGTCATTTTAACTTCATTTAAAGCCAGCTGAGCAGAAAATAGATCAGTGAATAAGCCCAGGGGCCAGTATGGATCTGCAACCGATTTCCATCTCTGAGGGAAAGCCAGCCCACACTCAAACAGCTGTGTGTGCATGTGTGTGTGTGTATTGCTGTACATGTCGGTCCGTGCAGGTGTGAGGTGACGGCGGAACAAAGATCGCAAGAGTCTCTGTCGGTACTTATCGTCTCCGGGAGGACAAACAAGCGTGTCTTTAAGGTGGACTGGGACCTTTACTCTCGGTGCTAGCAGCAGCAGCAGAGAATATTCAGTCTGAGACGGTGTGCTGCTGCTGTTTTATTTGGATATAGGGGTGAGCTTCAGGCAGGAAGTGTAGAGAACAGCCAGTCCTTCTGTGGCCTCTCAGACAGACAGTCTGCTCACTGTTCACAGACTGATAACAGGGCACGGTAAATAAAATCCTTCAGCTGCGCTTCTTCTATCATGTTCCCCTACATTTCCTTGTAGGAACACAGGGCCGTAGCCTTTTCCCTCGCTCCTGATGTTTAACGCCGGTCGAACAAGTGTTTTTGGTGTCTTCAGAAACAGAGGCCACTCTTGATTTGATTCTCTGTTCACTTCATGTGTAATTTACATATATAAAAAGAGACGTTTGTCAAAATAAATAATTTCAGTTGTGATTTTGTCTGCAGCTCCTGCCGAGGCGCTGGTGTGTGATCAGTGTGGAGCAACTTTTTCCTCAGAGGATGCGCTGGAAACTCATAGGCAAACTCACACAGGTACCAGCCACACACACTCACACACAGACTGTCCCTGTCCATAATGTCCACGGACAGGGATGATAAAACACAAACTAACCCTAAAATGGCCAGAAACAAAATCCAGAGTTCAGGGGAGAAATGACCTGTTCCTTTGTGTCGTGGTAGGAAAAAAAAAGTTTAAAAAAATAGCTGATGTGTGTTAAAAATGTCAAAATCATCCAGGATAATTTATCAACACAATATCATCCTCCTGTCTGTCCAGTCCAACAGATCATCTGTCCTCGGCTGTCTCCCATTGACCATGTCTCTGCCCAAATATAAATGTCATGTTGAATGCCTGCTGCTCACAGACTGGATTACTTTCTCCTATCTTATGACTAATACTGTGTTGAAGTGAAGTACCGATTTAACAGTTTGAAAACAGTGCTTCAATACAGCTGGCACACACAAGTAGTGTTTCCACACAATGTATATTTGTATATATTATTGAAATATATAATGCTGCGACCATTGCCAATCCAGCTTATTTTATGTTATTTAACATAGGTTTGCTCTCCTGCAAAACCTTTACATTTTTGAACTGTTGGTGGGAAAAAAATGCAAAAAAAAAAAGAAATTATATATATTTGAAATCTTTAATAACAACACGTAAACCACTGTTATCATCAGATTCCTAAGTTTTCGATGGTACGTGAACGCACCATGTGTGACAGCTGCAGCTTCGACATGACAAGGCACAATCTGTGTAGGCCTGACAGTTCTGCTTCTTAGCATGTCGCTAGCTAGTGCATTCTTGTTAATACTTTTATTTTGCTTAACATACATAATAATTATTAAATAGTTAATTAAAGTAAGAAGAAACATTCTAAAGTCCCTAATGCTAATGCTGTTTGGTGGGGCATTGGCTTGGAAAAGTTTGGGAAGCCTTGGATTATAAAATAAATGTCTGAAGTGTCACAGTGACATCTTGAAATGGTCAGGCTGACCTGACCTCCTGAGGTTAGAAGACAGATTTTATTTTGGCTCCTTATGTTTATGTTTAGTAATTCCTTGGCACGGTGGCCATCTTGAGAGGTCATGGCCTCAATAGCCTGGTTTACTACGTGGACAGCTGTAATTTACACACTCCTAACAAAGTGAATCCAACCTGTAAATCAGGAGGTTTTGTTTCTAAAATAATCTGTCAAAGATTTGGTGGAAAGGGCTAACACCAGGTGTGAACTGTGTTTAGCCTTGACAGCATGCCCTGAGCTGTTGAGTAAACCGTGACTATGAGACTTGTGATGGTGGGTCTAAATTTGGTTGTCCTGCTGGCTGGGTTGAACTGTTCCTGTCACGATGCTCCATAATTTATCAAAGAGGAGGTGGAAGCCTCGCTCACATATGATCCGCTAATGTGTCCTGGCATCCACAGCCACTGTTTCCTGCTTCACCACAGCCTCGCGGCGCTGGCATGACACAGTCCCACAGCTACGTGACATCGTCATCCTCAGCTGAGGAGCTGTTTCCTTTACACACCCGTACAACAACACAAACAACAACAACAGTAGAAATTACAGCCCGCGACTGATAGAAAACTTGGAATTTGTGGAATTAAAAGGTCAGTTTCGAGGATTGTCTTTTCACATTCAGGCTGAGGTCATGTCATCAATGAGAGGGAGGGAAAAAAAAACAGGTCTGTCACCTGGACCGCATCTTAAAACTGTCAAAGTTTTCAAATTGTCTGTTTCTACATGACACTTTTCTAGTCCTGGTGAGCACTGAACACCACAGACATCACTGTCAACCTGCTGTCTACCAAGTCTGGAGTCAAACCTCCAACCCTGCCATGTTAAAACACCTGCACTGTCCACTGAGCTCCAGCAAAAAAATTGGTTTAAAGAACAACTAACTAAGTTTTATTAAGTATTTCACAAGTCTTGACTAGGTATTATAATATGGCTAAACTTTATATTAACAACAATGTTTTGTCCATGTTTTGCCCAGTGGACTGAACTATGAAGCTATGAACCCATAAATGTCTTAGATTTAAAAATACACCAGTCAGAAGGTCTGAGCTGGTCATCCAACTCTGACGTACTGGAGACAATGATGTGTTCTTGCTTTAACATGAGTGGTTGGTCACAGCTGAACACATGAACATTTACAAAAACAAAAACTCAACCAAACCAGCAGTGATATTGTTTTTTTTCCGATGGTGCGTTTGTCTGACAGTGTCTGAATCCACACCTTTTCTGCTGCTGTTAGAGAAAGGTGATAACCCTCTCAGGAGCCCTGGCATGTAACTGTAACTCCAGGTGGCACACACACACAGTATGAATAGTTAATGGCTGTGGACATGGAGGGGTGTTAGCGATGCCCAGAAGTTTCTACCCTTATCTCCCAAACTTGTAAACATCCCAAGCTCGGTTTCAGCTTTGGCACTGTATCCAGAGCAGGGTACAGGAGGGCATTACTCTCACATTTTGTCATGATCTCAGCTCTGCCTGCTGTGACGCACGGCCCTCTTTACTGACTCTCACACAGTCCACCACATGTGCCACAGGTAATTCAATCGCGGCGCCACCTTAAGGTGATCTGCTATAAACGTTCAACCCGGCCTTTGTTTCTCTCTCAAACTTGTGATCTTTCCTAATGTTTTTCCACGGCGGCCAAGTGACTCTGCGGGCTTTAACTTAACTGTTCGACCCACTGTGTTTCCTTTTATCAGATTAACACTTCACAGAGCCTCAGCGACTGCACCAGTGCTGTCCACCTTCACTGCAGGGGACGTAATAGCACTCGGGGGAGACCTTACTCCAACACCCGGAGATAGTTTGGCACCGGCAGCAGTTTACAGTTTACAGAGTCACTTTAGCCATTTCGATATGTCAGAGGCTAACGCCACGGGTCGCTGGAGTTGTGGAGATCAAAGTGAGAGGCGCGGGTGGGGGGAGGTGAGGATTAAGGACCGGAGGAGGGGGGGACATGGGCAGGGGGTACATAAGGACTTGCTGCTGCTGTTAGTGCTGGATGTCAGCACTGAGAGGAAAACAACAAATGTGCTGCAGTGTGCTTCTCACCACAGCACCGTCATACTCCCCTCTGACCTACTTGTCAGTGCCCAAAATAAAAAAAAATAGATCTGTCTCCGAACTCTCACAACAAATGGGTTTTGTTTCATTAAAGCTTGTCAAGTCTCTGGGAACACAGGCTTCCATTACTGAGAAAAAAAACCGAAGACTGTTGTTCTGTTTTCATTAAAATATATCACATATTTCATGCAGGGACTTGGACAAATCATATAAGAATCATATGAAAATAATGTGCTGAATTGGTTCAAAGGGAGAGGAAGTAGATGGTGTTGTGCTCATGACACAGGACTTTTCCTTCTGTCAGTGGGTTTCACTGTTTGTAAGATATTGGTGACAGTTCACAGTGTGATACGTACACAAAAATAAACCCAGACTGTGACGTTGGAAATAGACTCATCTGATAGGAGGAACTGACGGTGTGTCAGTTAGGAATTTAAAAAAGAAATTAAATTGACATTTTTGTCTTATAGGATACAATTAAACACACTTTGAGGCAAACGTAGGTTGACATCCAAAAAACAGCGAGGTTGCTGCTGATGAAGTAAGTGGATGATCCAAGTCAGCAGACCTCAACGTAAGACTTGTACCATTGAACTGAAGTCAAGGTTTAATTGTATCATAAAACAAAAGTGTAATTAACTCAACTCATTAAATAAGGCACTGAAACACACAGCACCATCTGCAGTGTAGAAAGGGAAACTGCAGGCTCTACAATGTGTGAAATATGGGCAGAGTCGAACTGGTTATACTGTTGATACACAGGTTTAGTTGCTAATTTTGATGCCCTTTAATTACAACTTAATTCATTAAGAAATTAAATTAAATCAATTTAAATTGACCTGCTCACAACATAACAAAATCCTAACCAGGAAAAAACTGTTTTGTACAGCAGCAGCAGCAGCAGCAGCTGCAGTGTTTCCACACATCACAGAGTGCCGTCCTCCACTGCAGATCACCTTCTGTCCACAGTCTAATTAAACAGTCCACTAGTCCGCCCAGATACAGCCCTGCTTAATAACACAGCCCTCCTAATGTGGACCTTTTAGCTCGGCTAACTAAGTGTCGATCATTAGCGTGCGCGGCCTCTTATTAATACCTGCTCATAATTTACACCTGTAACTGAACTGAACTGCACTCCGAGCGCAGACTGACTAAATACACAGTGTGCAGCAGACAGCAGAGAGCTGAAGAAATAACCGTAAACATTTTTGGGAATCAATGCGAATGAAACTCAGTGTGTGACCTGGATGAACTGGTCCAGGGATTGGTGGTTAAACACGAGCAACGTATCTCTTGTTGCATTAATTATTGAGTCAAGTGTTCCTCACTCGGGTAGATTAGGAGTCCACTGACGAGCGCCTGAGGTTGTTTAAGGTACTGTAGCGCTGGTGTGTTCGTGGAATCTGCCGTCGTATCTGCAGAGAGCTGGAGTCGGCCTGAACACGGTGGACTGAGTGCACAGGGTCATGTGAGGTCTAGTACATAATGTAGCCTGCATGAGTGTGTATGTTTATCAGCGTGATGTCACTGAGCCGGCAGACTGCGACTGTCAGGTTCATACACATGCACACAGCCGAGGCCAGAGTCGGCTAAATGTGTTCTGAGGCTGATGGAGCGCATCATTCACCGTTGACTGAGCCCAGAGCCGGTCGCTGGTGCAGTAACCTCCGTCAGGTTTTATTGGACATTCACAGATGTGGGCAGACTAATTGCACCTTTGATCAACAAGAGGTTCACAGCAAACTGGGTTCTGTTTGTACTGATTTAAAGAATCTTTTTTTGGTACCAAAAGTTGGTACCTAACCTAAAAATACAAAAAAAAAGTCAAATCTCTAGTGGTGTTGCAAATTAGTATTTAGTTAACAGCTTTCAGTTTAAGTAAAATATTCTTTAAGACTATTAAATTGTAGTATAAAATGTAAAATATTTTATTTGTTGTTGGTATATTGAACAAAATCACTGTTCTGTAACATCAGTTTATTATGATGATATATTTTTCGTCCAAAAACAATTTCTGTTTTTTTTTAAATAACATTATAACATGGCATTTTGGGATTAAAAAAATGTAAATCTTTGTTTATAAATATACAAAGTTACTTGTATAAGGTTAAAGCTATATTGCACATTTTTGTAAAAGAAAAACAATAATGTTATAAATTAGATAATGGATGGATGGAGGATCTAAATGCACATTTTAAAACTTATGTAATGTTTTGAACAAAAACAAAACATTTCAATTCAATTCAATTCAGTTTTTGGAACAACATTTTTTGCAATTTTTTGAGTATGACATTAGCATGTTTTTTGATGGATTTTTAAAAATATTTCACAATATTTCAATAAGTCACATAGCATGGTTACTGGCAATATAAAAAATATAAATGTATTACTTTTAATAACATAGTTTCATGTCCATTCACAAGTCCATTTTTTCTTTTTTAATTGCTTTGGTAAAGATGTTTTTTTTCCAAAATCATTGTCATTTTATATATTGATTTATCTATTTTTCTATTGTTATTTATAAAGGTGGTAATGTTTCTTTAAATTCAATAACAAATGTTAATTTTTTTACAACAGCTGCAGATTTTTTCTAAGTAACAATAATAACAACAATAATAATAATAATAATAGTTTGAGTCTGAATATATGCTCAACATATAGTGAGTATTTTGAGAGTAAAAACTGAATGATTGCCTTTTCTCACTGGCAATCATAAAATGCAGTTGATCAGTAATTAAAAAATAAACCACTGGTCAACTGCGGGAACACTGAGGTGAAGTTGACCGGAGGTTGTAGCGGCCGCAGCCATCAGCAAAGACGTGCTTTGTTCGGTCAGCAGCACGGTTTGCTCTCCACATCCTTAGGGTGGGAAAACTTTTGTTTGCTGCTTGAAAGGAAACAGGCTGCGCTTATTTGTGAATGAAGGGATTAGCTTGAACACTTCACCCCAACAAGGAGCATGATCCTATCTGGTTGCCTGGACACGTGGTTTTGTTTCTCAGGCAGCCTGAGAGCCTGAGAACCACAGTGGTAGTGAATGAAGCGGCAGATGTACAGATGTACGTAACGCACAACATGTTTAATCACACGGGACTTCCTGTCCCTGCACCGCAGATATTATGGAGTGGCATGAACCCATCCATCCTGGGAAAACTGTTAATCATTATTCCCACTGTTAGAGCTCTGCCCCACTGGACACAAAGCTCAGTCACCTCTGCGGCCATTGACCAAAGCTATTCGGGATTTACCCCATTCAGGGCCAAAGGTCAGGAGGTCATTTTCTGTTTTAAAAGCCTAAAATCCCAGGCCTATTGTCTGTCCCGGGGTGACAGAGCAGGGGGCGCTGACGGCCATCCTTGAAGCTCATTCTCCCGTCAGCAGTCTCCTCTGTCCCTCTGTACTGGAGACTCATTCACCGCAAATTTCTTTTCACAACATTTTCAAGCGTCGCGCTAACTTTCCATCTTCTCATTGGTGGTCCCGCCCACTCTTGTCACCTCACGTGAAAACCTCAGCGTCATCGTTGTCCTGTACAACAGTCTGTACTGCAGTCTGTACTACAGTCTGTACTACAGTCTGACATCCGTCGTTCCTTACACATGAATCCCTAACGTCTTCATCACGTTTCTGTTCTGTCTGTTGATGTGATGGTCGACCCACTATGTTAGAGCGCCACCTTCATCATTACCTCTACTTCCTGCAGCTCCACCTCTCCACCTGCATCAGTCGTTCCCTCTCTCAGTAAGGAGCAGGTTCTTACTCTGATACTACAGATTATAATCTCATCTGAAAACATTAAAGTGGAGCCTCCTGGCTGAAGTACTGTGGCAGCACACCTCACCCCCTGTCTCCCTGTTTTAACATCACCCCCACCACCATCATGTACTCATTTGCCACTCCTGACTTCCTTTCTAATTCATCATCTGCTCCTGGTTTTCTCTGGAATGTTCTACTGTCTCTTACAGCTGTTTTAGCTGTTTCAACCCTTATTTTCTAAAGAAAAAGACAATTTTACTCCAGGGTTGGGTCTAAGTTTAACCTTTTAACTTTTGAACAATTCTAAAAGTTCCTATTGGGTTTTCACCAGAC
Source organism: Cynoglossus semilaevis (assembly GCF_000523025.1). NCBI lineage: Eukaryota > Metazoa > Chordata > Actinopteri > Pleuronectiformes > Cynoglossidae > Cynoglossus > Cynoglossus semilaevis. Next base: position 15,057,747 of record NC_024310.1, read on the forward strand.
TAAATGTAATTATTATTATTATAAATGAAGATTTTTTCTATCCCTACCAAACTATCTTTTTTTTCATTTGGTATACTGTAGTTTATTGTAAATTTCCACAACAAGTAACACTGGATTTTTTATTTTTCTTTAAAAACAATCAAATGTTGTGGTTGACCCTTAAACTACTACTATGAACGACACAATTTGATTTATTATGATGAGCTTTTTAACAATCATTTATTAGATTATAAACTATGGTTTGCTAAATTGGTCTGACTGTTTCCTTTTTCGTTTCTTTTTGTTTGTAATATTATTTTTCAGTTTGACAGTAATAGAAACCAATAGAAAAAATTGCTCATCTACATCACAATTCCTCAAAGGTATTTGTTTGATATGTTGGTGTTAACATACAGTTTTGGGGATATTAATTATGTACATCATTGACTCACTACTGCAAAACACAAACTATAATAATAATAATAATAATAAAGGTGTAATAGTTCCAGAAGGAGAGTTGAGGATGGACATGTGAAGTAACTACTAAGTAGACTGGGTGTTGTTCCCTTAAATGCTTCTCTGCTGTTCTGTGCTGTGCCTGAAAACAAATCAAGCCTGGTAGATTTGAACAGAAAGCACTCCCCCTGTTGGCTGCAGAATATTAAAGCAGGAGAATTGGTGAAAAGTGAATAAGACCTTATTTTACACAGGCTGGTGAAAGGATTTTCAGGAACGGTCAGCAGGGCGGGGGAGGGTGGAGGAGAGGCCTCTTTTGTTTTCCTGGTTAAATGTTGTGATACGTGGGTGAGAAAGAGTGCTGGGTCATTAGACGGAGGCATAAAGGCAGGGGCATGTAGGAGCTGAAGCGAACAACCGAGATAATGGGCTTGGTCATTGAGGGGGGTGTGAGGGGTGAGGTGGTACGGGGGAGGTCTGGACCTCATTGTCCAAAAGAATCAGGAGATAAAGGCCATGAACAGGTGCAGTGCATTCCAGAGGATCACCTTTGTTGTCAGGATCAGGGAACGTCTTCTTCTGCTCTTCTGTCTGTTAATAATTACACCCCATTTATCAGAGGGGTTTTACCCCGGGGTCGGAGGGTAAATAAGAAAACCTGAAGCCAAGTCTGTGTTAGTCTGACTTAGTTATTTTGTTACATTTATAAAGTCACTTATAATTTGCTGTGTTTATTTGACTCACACAGTTGTCAAATTCTCTGCCGGTGCTAAATAAATTTTCTTTTTTTTAAAGGTAATTTTCAGCCAGTTTTATCTTTTTCAGCTATTTTAAATATCTTCTGGTCCTTCTGGAGTGGCCAACTGCTGTTTATTTTCTGGCTAATGTTTAAGTTTTTCTTTGTGGCTTCTTGGCTCGTTGATAGCCTTTTTATTATTTGGAAAACCTTTGTCAAGATTTCTTGTTTACAAACTTTTTTCAATTCAATTTTAACAATTTAATTTCCTCTTTGTATTTGTTTTAATTCCATCTAAAATGTTGTATTTTCTAGCCGATCCGCCCTTGCTTTTTGGCTCTATTTGAACTTTTGTTTTGTTTTAACAAACGGCCATTTTTGAAAACATTTTTCTTTTTGTTCGTTGCCTTCCTTTGATCTTGGCATCTTTGAGTAATTACAGAGCAGAATTGATGAAATAATTCCAACCAAAATCCCCTGTGCGTCACCGCTGCCGTATACGTTCTGCGAGCCGTCTGGGTTTTTGCCTGAGCAAATTGTGATGCATGGATTAGTGAAGACACAATGAGCGTCTCTGATTTAGCTCCCGCAGTGTGAATTTGTCTGATTTTGTTTCTCTTTCTCTCCACTTTTGGAACAAGCTTATCTGTTTAACTTGATTGAACCTAAAGCAAGTGTCTGTCCTTTTAGTATGGGTGTGTTGTATCCCCTTTCCCCGGCGTAAATTCCAATTTAATTGCCAGTTGCCTCAAGGCACTTCAATAACAGTAACAAATGATTTGATTTAGTGGACCTCATCAGACTGCATTTTAAATGTGACACAGCAACCCCACTTGAATTCCAATGAAGTGCTGGCACAGTCCTCTGTTTACTAATGATCCTCTGCTGGAGATGTCTGATTGAATCCGAGTCAGGAGCGATGGGAGCCGCTCGCATTGTAAATGATCTGCAACCTGAGCAGACAGACAAATAAGGAGCTCATAATCTTGCAATAAACGCTCGCTGCTGCCGTACCAGTGGTTCGGCCGAGTCGAGGTGTTTGACTCGTCCTCAGTTGTGCCACCTTTCTGTGTTTGCGTAAAAAAAAAAATTTACATATTTTTGGTCTACGTCGTGTGTGTGTGTGTGTGTGTGTGTGTGCGCGTGTCACTACTTGCGGACGTGTAGATCAAATGCTGTGTGTGACAGGAAGTGGATGTGTTTTACACTTCCCTCCCTGTTCCCCTCTTCACTCAGCGCAGCAGACACAGAGAGATGCCAGGTCACACGCGGGATTAAACTGGATCCTGGTTTTTCCTGCAGTCCCGTCTTTAATGGCTTGATGGCACTACTTAACATTCTGCACAGTGTGGGCGGTGTAGGCATCATTCAGGGTGGAGCTACTATCAGCTGCTCTTTGAGCACAGACACAGAGGACTTCACAGGCTGCGGTTGACTCCTGATAGGTGAATGAGGACAGTAATTGCACTTCCATCACATACTTTCATCTCACACACACACACACACACACGAGCAGCGAGCAGGCATTGATTCTTTGATTGGCATGCTCTGCATTGTGTGGGTAAAATTCTTAAAGAAAAACAATGACTTTCACGGCTTTAAAATAGAATTTCTAAAGAGTTGAAAGTGCCTCGGGGCTTTCAGCGGAGGCATTTGTAGGTAGAGTTACTCGCTCTTTGAAAGAAGCTTCTTCCTCTCAGAGGATTTGCAACAAAGTTGAAAAAGTGACCCAGTTTTCCCTCTCACTTACGGCCCTGTCTGCCTGTGTACTGGTACTGAAATAACCGTGCTGTCTGTGTCGGCGTGCTCTCTCTCTCCAGGGACCGACATGGCGGTGTTCTGTCTGCTGTGTGCGAAGCGCTTTCAGACCCAGAAGGCCCTGCAGCAGCACATGGAGGTCCACACCGGAATGCACAGCTACATTTGCAGCCACTGTGAGCGGCCCTTCCCGAGCCACACCACCCTCAAAAGACACCTGCGCTCTCATACGGGTAAGACGGAGATTAAAAAAAAAAGGTCTCTGGAAACTGGAAGTGCCTTAATCCTGAATTGATGTGTAACCCACCTGACATCGCAGTACAACATTTCCAACACGGGTATTCATTCCAACTAGCCTACCAAGCTATACTGAGATATGCTAGGCTGAAAACCAAGAGGCAGTGTGACAGCAGTGATGCCCAAAAGGTCCTAGGAAAAAAAATAGATCAGTGTCAAAGCAGATGAATCTGAATCACAGTTCAAAACACAAAGTCTGTATAACGATAACATAACGTAACATTTTTACCAAATCTCTGGTGTGGTGCTGTTGTTTTTCATGATTACAAGGGGCCTAGGGTTTGGTTTTGTGCTCACGACATCATCTCCCATAAAGTTGGTTCCATAGTGTAGCGCTTAGCACACCTGCCACAGAACGGAAGAGTTTCCCAAATATGGGATCAATAAAGTTTAATTTTTAATTTTTTAAAGAAAGTCTTGTTCTGTGTTTCCGACGTATGTCATTTAAACAATTTTTGGGGAACAAGTTGCCAAGTAGCTCTTTGGCTTACTTAAAACCTGAGAAAACTTTTAGCTCTTTCTTCTTTTTTTGCCTTATAGCTTTCACTTCTTTAATTTAAAATTCCACAAAACTTTTAACGGTGCACGAAAAGAAGCAGAACACATTTCAAAATCACTTTTCCTACCTGTCAGCGGCAGACGAGTGTGCTAAAGATTGTTAGCACATGTAACGCTTCGACTTCAAATGACAGGCCTGTGTATAAGGGCTGTGTTAAAGGACATATTCAGATATCCCAGTTGTATTTGGTTTCCTCTCGTTTAACTCAGATTAGAAACTGAAGCGGTTCTTTTTTGGAATCTGGGTTAATTTCCTGAGGCTTTTTGGCTTTGATGTTTTTGATGTTCTGATTTCCATGCATGCTCTCGCAGTCTTCCCTCCTTCATCCATGAATGACTCACCTCTCCGATGACAGCTCTAGTACGGACGCTGCGTATTTTGGGCAGTTTCATCCTGTTTATGTTTTGGCTTCTGAGGCTGCCTTAAGGCTTCAGCGAACTCACGTCGGTGGTTTAGCCTAACAGATAGAGGTAATCCAGATAAATGTTGAAGGGGAGGGAAAATGGGAGAGGACTGGGCTGTGTGCTCGGCTCTGCCCTGCACTGAGTCCTGACGCCGCAGGAGACAGAGAGACATTTGCTGAAAAGATGTTCCTCTTTCTTCTTTCGCCTTAAATAACACTGCCAGCTGTCAGGAAGGCTTCATGTCTAGACGGGAGAAATACATAATTGATGTGAAGAGGTAGAAGTGAGAGGAGTTTTGGCCACGGCAGCTGATCTTGTTTGTATGCCATTCAGCTTGGAAATAACATTTTGAAAATGTCATCGGCACCGTGGAGGGGTGGTGCAGATTGGGTCTGTAATGAGGAGAGCGATGTATCCTCCGACTTGGCTGTTGCTGTGGACACTGAGATAATGAGGCACGTAGGTCATTGGAGATGAGTCAATGCCTCAGTCGAGGAGACAGACAGATTAGCTACAGTAAAAAGAAGAGAGCGCCGCACGACTGCAGGACTTTTATCACACAGGTGTAGGTGTGGCACTGTCGTGTCATCATGGTAATTTCCCTGTTTTGTATGCATGTGCGCAGCGAACGAGCCATGATTTGACCTTTTAGAGATGAGGTGGGATACATGCTGTTTAAAGACACACTGCTATTCTGGCTAATTAATGGTGTATAGTGTTCATGTTTACATTTAGTAACTTCTCAGGATTTGAAATAACTTGTTACATGTAGCCCCAGAATGATGCCCAAAAAGTCCTATTATTAGTCCTTATTATTATGGTTAGGATAATTATTAATAATATTATTATTAATATTAACCTTTTTAATTATTATGTTATTATTATTATTATTATTACTACTAGTAGTAGTTTAAAAGCAGAGTGGCTGAATAACCAAATCAAACTATATATTTTTTATATATTTATATTTTATATATTATAAATAAATTAGTAAATAATAAATATGTGCATAATAAATAATAAAATATAATAATAATAATAATAAATAGTATTTTACACACACCCACACAGAAATGCAAACTCTCAACAAAAAAATTGTGGCACTAAATGGTAAACCAGTGATGATCTTGTTGTAAGGCAGAGTTACTAACCCACCTCGCACTGTACGGCCCTTGAAGTAACATGTCCAACATAATCAAATAAATAGATATTGTGTTTGTCAGTCTTTACAACTGCATGTCTCACAGTCGTTTTAAATCACATGTTCTGTGTGCAGACCAACTTCCCACCATGGTAACCAGGCACTTTTTTCAACGATGAAGTCAGTCTCACATTGTGTCACTAATGACGTGACGTGGCCCTTTTGTGCGTACAGGTGATCATCCGTTCGAGTGCGAGTTCTGCGGGAGCTGCTTCAGAGACGACGGCACACTGAGAGGCCACAAACGCATTCACACGGGAGAGAAGCCTTACGAATGCAACAGCTGTGGGAAAAGGTTCAGCCTCAAACATCAGCTGGAGACGCACTACAGAGTTCACACAGGTGAGAGTCTGGGGGCAGGAGGAGGAGAGCGCCACCACATGGAGCTGAAAAATACACCTCAAGTTTGAGCCGGCTGTGGGAAAACTGCAGTACTCCTGCAGTGAATAAACTAATTGATGTAAAGACAAAAATAGTTTTCAGACAAATGAGGTGAAATTAGATTATTTTTTACAGTCACGCCTGATGATCTCTCATGGTCTGCTAATGTTGATAATCATTAGGTCGTTAGTCTTATTGAAGGATGTAAGTATCTACAGGGTTTCCAGAGGACTGGATTTGTTTTTTTTACATGTACTGTAATACTACGACATTGAGAGTAGAGGAATTGTTCCTATACCACAGACAGCCATAACCTGTCTTCTCCTCTGTCTCTGCCGAGGAGCGATGCTGTAATTCATGATCGATGAATAAGACATCAAAGCATTGAAGTGATGCTGCGGCTCCCGTGTCACTATTACTAACACAGTGTTTAACTTTGACTCTGCTGCTGTCGATTATTACTCACATCAAAGTGAGAGTTCAGATTCACCTCAGGAACAACCTAACTGTCATGAATCTAGAACTAAACACTGAAACTGGTTCCAGTTCTTTCACCTTTAACATCCAGGATGTTCCGGCTTCACACAAACATCATTGGCCAGTCGAGGACCACTGCAGTCAGTTAGGTCTAATTGAGCGGCTTGTGACGTTTAAATTCAACACTGTCTTTATCATTATTCACACCAACCTCACATGCTCTCTGACTGTGACGTAATGATGTTCCTTCAGCTGAGACTGAACTGGTCGTCCTCCGTCATGTCACATGGACAAGGGAAAAACGCCTGCAGTCGTGTGGCAATATACATCTATATATTACATAAGAGTGGTTCTCAATCTGTGGTACGCGTACCACCAGTGGTACGTGAGCGCCCTCTAGTGGTATGTGGAAAAATTCATATTTTCACATTTTCAACTGAATATATTTGAAACATACCAGGCACAATTAATAAAACATTTAAACATAAACATCTTTATAAACATTTATAAACCTCTCTCCTGTGGTGGAAGCTAACAGTGAAGGCCTCTGCTGCTACATTCTAATGTTGGTCATCATGGTGGTACTCAGAGCTCAGAGTATAAAAAGAACCACTGCTATATAAGGTTGAATGGAAATAAAACTGCTATATTTCTATAGAACAGACACACACACACACACACACACGTGTGCAGGTATAGAATGTACAGATGGACTCAGTGGAAATGAATCCTGCTTCACCCTGGAGGTTTCTCTCTCACAGGGTCAACCAGGTTAACACTGCGGTGCTAAATTTTTCAGGTGAGAAGCCATTTGAGTGTAAGCTGTGTCACCAACGTTCCAGAGACTACTCGGCCATGATCAAGCACCTGCGCACGCACAACGGAGCGTCTCCGTACCAGTGCACCATCTGTAAGGACTTCTGCCCCAGCCTGGCTGCCATGCAGAAGCACATGAAGAGCCACAAGCCTGAGGAGGTGCCGGCCGACTGGAGGATAGAAAAGACTTACCTGTACGTCTGCTACGTGTGAACGGGACTGAGTACAGCCCTTCTCTCTCTCTCTCTCTCTCTGTCTCTCTCTCTCACACACACACACACACAGGTTTCGAAATATCAAAACTAAATTGAATTTGATTGATTCCAATCGCTAATAAAAAAACACAAAACAACACATTCTCCACAACGTAGAGAGTTCTACGAACCCCAAAAAACCAACTCAGTCACAGTCACATGTTCTACTCTGGTGCAGAACCTCACTGTGGAAATGTCAGTTCACACCACGGCAGTGTGAACTTTACTGGTTCCATCAATTATTTTAACGTGAGACTGTGGTTATAAAGAGACAAAAGACCCCCCCCCCCCCTACACACACACACACCTCCTCTCACCTCCCCAGGTGTGTCTGACACTGTAATGAATCTCACATACCCAGTATGGCTTTTCTACTTCCTTGTTTACACATACTTTACTAGGGGAAAGCACAGTCAGAAGAGCGGCCCTGTTTGAGTCAGTTTGTAGCAGTCAGGCAGCGTTAGCGGCAGCGTTAGCAGCAGCGTTAGCGGCAGCGTTAGCAGCAGTGTTAGCGGCAGCTGTAGCGGATCATATATATCTCTCCTCTCACCTGTTCATCAAGGCACTCGTTACTTGTTGCTCTGTGTTGATATTAAAAAATAATCTTTTTGGGATACATTCTGGTCTAAAGCTATAACAGCTTTTCTTTTCTTCATTTAACTTTTTAAGGAACATGACTCTCATGCAAATATGGTGATGTTTGTGTAGGTGTTGCTCAAAATAAATAACACATCTGTCAGTAATGTCAATTTAGAAGACGACAAAACTTCATATTCTGTCAGTCCAAACCATACAGAGCGAATAAGAGACAGACCTGTGCCTGAGATGAACCAATGGAAGAGATTTAATAATGTCCAACAGGACGTTGACATTAGGACACTTCATTACACTGTACTGTACTCTACTGTAAACCTGACCTCAAAATACAACTTCACTGTAAAAATGATCCCAGCAGGAACAAAGTGGAATTTGAAAGTTTCCCAGCACACACATACACACACACACACACACACACACCCAGTGTTACCAGTTGGTATGTAACGACTACTTCTGTTCGATCCACTGTTGAGTTAACAGGACGTTGGCTGCGTCTCTGTTCAGCTGCAGGTTTTTTTCATTTGTTCTTTTGTCGAACCATCGCACAGAGTTTGAAGTCTTCTGTGATAATCAGTGATGGTGGACTGGCAGACAGCGAGGACTCTGTCCTCCTGTGTCTCATCTCCGCACCTTTTCATTCGCTGGTCTTATTCTTTTACTCTGCTGGTTCCATTCTGCATGGTTTAGTTGAAAGCTGCCATGTTTGCCCCGATGAGCTGCCGCTCTCTCAGTTCTTTGTCTTCTTTGCAGTGGGTGGTTTTTGTTTCAGGTTTTCTGGCTTCAAAACGAGACTGAAATTTGTGTAATGTTTTTGGCTATTTATGTGCAGCTTTGTTTTCTTTTAATTACCAAAAATGTTTTGTCATTTCTCTCTCTCGCTCTCTCTCTGTCACGCACAAACACAAACACAAACACACGTACACAGATGTTGTTATTTATTATCCATTAGTGTGATAATCACAGCCCATGATCATAACCACGGATGAAGTCAGGGGTTAAGCCACAGAAGTGGACGTGTTGAGGGATGGCTCCGTACTACCGATAACTTCGGAGTTTCCGATACCAATACCAATCCGATACTTTGTTTTCTCCTGTTGCTGCTCCTGTTAATGGCATGTCTCGCAGAGTTTAGTTGAGTATTTGGGCTCAGGTATCTGCTCGGACAGCTACAGTAGTTTTTTTCACTTTTTGGTATGGTATCGGATCAGTACCAATCCTGAGCATTGAGCCATCCCTAGTAGCGTTAAGTTGGTTTTGGAAGTTAGTTGCTGTCAGGTCTTTATGGTATGTTAGACTAGTGTTTGTCCTCTGATAAAGAATGGTTGTTTTTTGTTTTTTTTTTTGCTGCTCCTCTTGAGAAGATATGACACTTCCTTGATTCTTGTGTAAAATTCCAACTTATGTACACTACAAACGTTGTGTAGCACTCCAGTGAACAACGCTGCATCTGTTTATTCTCATCCCTCATTTATCTCAGAGAGTAATGGCAGTCTTTGTCCAGATACCAGGGACAGAGGAAGATTTTAATGTGAGATCATGGTTCCATGAGTCCACTCTCATGAGCTCTGTGGTACCAGGGGAACTTTTGGTGCTTACTGCAGCTAGTGTGGGATTCACACCTGTTATTCTCCAGTTGGAAGCCCAGTTCTTGTATCACTAAACCAAGGGCTGCTCCTTATTTTTACTACAGCAAACCAAAACCAGCAGAAGCACAGTTTAAATTTGAACTCTGTGAAGGTTAAACCACTGGTTCCCAACCTTTTTTTTGTTTTTTTTTGGCTTGTGACCCAATTTTCACAATCATTACGAATCATTACTACTCTAAGAACCAATACGAATTGTCACTTTTTTTGGATGTAACATCCAAAGCACTTCCTCCAGTCTATTCCTGTGGCTCGACTTCAAGACTTCAAGAGTTTTAAGTCACACTCTGTACATTCATCCACTTCATTTTATTAACAGTCAATGACTCACCAGAGAGAATTTACCTCGCTTCAGTGTTTTTTTCGTCCACTGCAAATTATTCACCCTTGCAAAAAAAAAAAATTTCTATGATTAAAATAAAAACATTTTAAAATATGTGGAAAAAAATGCCTCAGCAAGGCTTTATGTGTAGTTTTTTAATTGTTGTCTATGAACAGACATATGAAACCAGTGATTGAGAATTTTCTAAAGGAAAATTAAAGAAAGCGTTTTGTTTTTTTTAACAAAACATGAAATTTGTCAGAAGTTGGTTTCGTCCCAGTGATGAGCCAGACCAAAGTTGATCACATGGCGAACATACATCAGTGAATTCTAGGCCCTTAAGGGTCTACATCTTGTATCCAGCGATCTGTTTTTTTTGTTGTTTTTTTTTGGGCTGTAACCTATTTAAAATGCCCAATATTTGAACCTGTTTAGGGACAAAAATATTTTTAGACCAATAGTTGTCCCGACCGACAGCTTTAATTAAAATTTGTGGCTCACATTTAGTACAAACATTTATTTTGTGGGCCACATTTGTTAAATCCCGTATGCACAGCAAAATATTCTGAATATTTCTTTTGTCCCGTCTTTGGTTTAAATCAATGGTGATGTGGACCAATAGAGTAAGCGACCCTTGGTCCCACATTGTAAAGGTGATGTAAGCCAAAGATGAAGCAAATCCTGCCCTCTTGTGTCTCTTCACTGGAACAATCAAACACCTGTCCCACATTCTAAATGTACTAACTCTAATTGCTGTAGCAAATGTCCTTCGCAGGATACAAGATGTCAGTCATGCAGGTCATGTTGTTCATTGCTTTATGTGAGCCAGTAAACAGACCAGGTCTGTCGTGTCTGTTCTGACGTCGAATCACTCTGGGCAGGTTATTGCCAGTCGTAGTGTAGCTGTTGTGTACCAGCTGTCCTTGTATGTTATAATCAGAAGTGAGCCTGACACTGGCCTTATAGATTTCAACCATGTTGTATTTTTGTATTACTGTAAATTGCTATTTGTTTACATTTGGTATGATTTGAAAAAAACATCTTTCAAGTGTGTGGTTTATACTGTAACTCCCTCAGTTGATTATGATCTCTCCCTTGTGCCTCTTTTTATAAGTAGAGCATTGATGTGCTTGAGTACGTGGGTATGTGCTGTTGGTGGTCGTTCCTCAGTGTTCGTTTCTCGTTGATTAAAACTTAGACTGCCATGCTAGATCTGCTTCGTCTGAACATTGCAACTGGAAAATACGTGATGGTGGTCGATTGAGTCCGAAGCAAGTCTCAAGCATTTTATCAAGTAAAAGTACAAACTCTGCCATCTCAAATGGGTTCCTTCAAAGATACAGTAACTAAGACCTGGTCCATTAGTGGGCAGATATTTAAAAACAAGAAATCTTCCAGTAATGTTTACTGTCTGTATATGAATGTCATTGGAAGGCTAGGTTTTGTTTTGTTCAGTTTGCGTGATGGTTCCTATTGGCTGAAATAGGAAGAAAAGGAAAGGAAATAAACAATCCTGTTCCTGCCCGACATAATATAACTACTTCCTGTCACAGCAGAAGAAATTAGAAAAATATTAAATAAAAAATAACAATAATTATTTAGCACAATATGTTAGTATGCAGAAGAACTGAGAAACATAACAGACTGTGTTATTGTCTACACAGCAGGCATTAAAGATTTGTAGGGTTTTGTACGTTATATCACCACCTGCTGACATGACCAACATCTGGTTGCATAAAGCCAAGTCTGTTTATTTGTATTTGAAGAAAGAAAAATCTCATCTTTCATAAATAAATGCATACTAGTGGACTGGGCCTAAGATTTCCCTTCACAATAAACATCATTTCAAACAGACCGTACATGTTAACATGTAACATGTTAAATACTGCTGAGTAATGAAAAAAAAAAAAAAAATAATGCTGGGGCTTGCTCGTACAAAGGAACCCTAAGAAAAAAAAAATTACGAAATGTGCAATGTCTTAAGCCACCAACAGTCAGTGCCATGAGAAGAAAAAACACACATTCACTGTATCTATTTTACATAAACATGCACTATTATTGTATTTTGCCCAGTGGACCAAAAGAACTGTTTTTTTCTTTGATCTTTCTATGTTGTGATAATGCAGGTGTCCTTTTATTTGATGTGTCCTTTAAAGGATGTGAGTAACAGCATTTAGATTATGTCAATGTTTGTCTACCTCAGGGCCAGATCAAAGCTCGACCTGGTGTCCAATCAGGGTTGTTCTCATTGCCATGCGTGCAGTAAAAAAATAATAATAGTTAAAAAAAAATCTCTCTCTTCACTATAGCTTTGTAACACAGTGTGTGAAAGTGTTTTCTCAGTGTGAATTTAGGCACAACTCTGTATGCGTCAGTGTTCAGTGGCATGGTTTAAGAAAATAATAAAATAATTTGCTATATTAGGCTTTTGTGTGTCATTTTTCATTCCAGGTTCGGTGGATAATAAAGCAGGAAAGGTTACACTTCAGTTTAGTCTCGCTTTCACTTTGTGTCTGCACAGAGAGTGGCTTTTTGTAGATGTCTGCAGGATTTTGTTTTTGTCAGGATTATGCATGTAGCTTCCTGTCTCTGACCTGTAGATGGTGCTATCATACATATTTCAAAACCCTGATGTGATATGCTGGAGCATAACTGAATTATGTAAAGACGGTCAGAACGTTTCCCTCAAGATATAAGGAAAACATTTGGGTTGACTGATTTGGAAAATTAATACTGATGAAAAGATTGTTATCAAACTGTCATGTAGCCTTTTATAAAGACAGAAAGTCATTACATTCATGATGTGTAGGACGACAGCTTTTAATGGTCAAACACAGACTGATGCACTGACCAACTGTTACAGCCCTGGTCTGAGGCCTGTCAGTCTCCCCCTCCGTCCCCTGTGTTGATTAGTGTCATCACACTCACCTGTGTCTCTCTCATCAGTCTCACTAGCGTCACCTGCTGCGTGTCCCTCTCCTTCACACAGGCCTGGTCGGGTCGTGGTGATTGTGTGACATTTTCAGTGTGGTGGTCATGTTCAGCGGTTCCTGTGTGCCTTGTTCCAAGTTCCTGTTGGTGGTCAGCGTGATGTCGTTCCTGCCTGGCCCTGCTGCCCAGTAAGTGTTTGGTCGTATGTATGTTTGGACATTTATAAATAAACTCTTTGCTCCTGAGTCTTATGAAAGGCAACACCTTGGTTGCCATTCATATGTAACAGATCAGGATTAGGGCTGGCACTGACAGTGAAAGAATACAGTTTTTAATCAAACATAATGATACTTTGTTTATAAAATATATCTAATGTATATATATATATCTAACCCTTCAATTTCTAGACATTTCAGGCAACCCCGTTTGAGTTCCAGGTGACCCCATATGGGGTGGCAACCCTAAGGCTGAAAAACGCTGGTTTAATGTCATTAGATAAAGTATAAAATCAAAGCTATACCCAACCACACAACAAAACAACAGCAAGTTAACAGGTGTGTGTGGTATCATCTAGACTCAAAGTACTGAATGACACCGCTTGTATATTATATTATATTTTATTATTAAATATGTTGTGGTACTGCTTACATGCATGTAGCTGTATGGCACAATATGATTTAATTCTTACAGTACATGGTCACTACTACACACTATAGAATGATATTAATTCTTATTTATTTCTTGTTTTATTTGCTATGATCTGTTAGTACTCCCTTTGCGATCTACTGAGTGGGCACATCTGTAATACGAGATAAACTATTTATTCACCCATTTCTTTTCTCATTGTGTTCACTTGTCTAATTGAAGTTGGCATTTTTTGGAAATCAGATTTAGCTCTCAATGACATCATGTAAAGTTGGCATTTTTTGGAAATCAGATTTCTCAATGACATCATGTTTAATGTTGCTAAAACAATTAGCTCTGCTTCTCTACCAGGTTTACCCAATTTTGTAGCACTGCACACACACACTAGTGTGATTATAATCTCCTCTGTTTAATGAGCACCAGCTTTGTGGGCAACTAAAGCAAACCACATTAAACACCATCTGGTACACTTATATCCACGCTGTATCATTAGCCTCAACAGGACAAGACACAAATGGTTACGTGACAGTTATTTATTTGTCCTGCCACTTTCAATCCACACTCTACTGAATACCAGTTAGAGATGCTGTCACGTCTGGAGCCCACCACTAATGCATGGCCATGTAATTACAATATGTTGAGCAACTAAAGTCAATGCTTGCATTAAGCGGTTGTCAAGAATTATTAGAGAAAATTAAATGTAACTTACAATTAAGAATGTCAGATGAGTTTTCTTAGCCAATTCAACACCACCATTTTAAGGGCTCAAAATTTTACCAAAGTCAAATTCCAGGACCATAAAGTTTTGCCTTTAGCACACCACAACTATCTTGCCGAATAGCCACAGACATTACATTTTGTGTTAGCCTTTAGCACACCACAACTATCTTGCCAAATAGCCACAGACATTACATTTTGTCATCTTTTTTGCTCTTTATTGAACAACTTTCACTGTGAGCAATGCTTATATTTTCAGGCTTACTTTTGGTCAGGTAAGATAATCCGTTTTTGAGGCGTTACAAAAATACTACTGTACATTCAAACGCAAACATATTTTGCTATCAATTTTGAAAACAACATTCGCATTTAAGCACAGGTATGACCCAAAACACGATAAACATGGTATAATAAAATGTATCTACCGTATTGAGTCGAATATAAGCGAGGTTTTTACGTTGAAAATACAGTGATCCCTTGCTATAACGCGGTTTACTTTTCACGGTTTCGCTACTTCACGGATTTGCATCGTGCATTGTGTTCTGCATTCTGATTGGCTAAAAAGTCACTCCGCTTCTTCTCTACCTGTGCGCCAATAACGTTGCGGTTTAATATGTACACGTACGTAAAACAGCTTGCCAAATTGACATTACGTACGTGCAAATTCTCTTGCAATTTCGAGTTTATCAAACCCCATAATGTCGACAAAACGCTCTGGACCGGCAAAAGTACCTGCGGTAGGGACCAAAAGGCAGCGGAAGATGCTGTCTATCGGCGATAAAGGAGAACTATTGGACATGCTAAATGAAGGTAAAAGCTATGCGGCTGTAGGTCGGCATTATGGAATTAATGAGTCTTCCGTTCGTTCCATAAAGAAGGAAGAAAAAAACATAAGGAAGACAGCAGCAATAAGTTTTAATAAGGATTCAAAAAGGGTTGCAACTGCCCGCAACAAGACCAGGTAATTTGTATTTTTTTCATAATCATTTTTAATTTTCTCCCGTTCACGGTGGGCGGTGCTAATCTCCGCAATTTGAAGCCTTCTGTTCACGTTGATGATTAAAATTATTATTTGACAGTACATTACAGAAGTTATTTGTTGAAACGTTTCTAAAGTACTTTTATTTTACTTTATTTGTGAAACAAATGGTTGAGACTGTAAAATGGTTTGTTCGTTCTTTCTCTTCTTTTTCTGAGTATTTAATTGTAAAAAAACCCAAAGATTTCTACTTCACGGATTTTGCCTATCACGGGTTCTTTTTGGAACGTAACCCCCGCGAAAAACAAGGGTTTACTGTACATTGGATTCGTCTGAAAACCGAGTTATAATACGTGCTAATTGTTGGCTAGGGTCGTTACATGACTGCATCAACAGAGGGCGCCAGAGATTCGTAAAGGCAGTGACCTCATTGTGGCTGAGGTTATCTGTCAATCAGAGCAGAGAAGTTCTGACAGTTTGCTTCGGAAAAATGCTTCATGACAGTGGTATTTTTTTGCGCCTTTCAAATTCAGTATTTGTATTTTCTGTTTCTTTGCTTTTCCCCGTCAAACTGCTAGACAAATTAATCTCACTGTTATGGTAATGAATAAGCAGTATTAATTCTAAATTGCAAAATGTGTGTGTTCTTTTTCATTTAAGTATTGAATTAAAATACAAATCTTAATTATTGTATTCATAGCCAAAATGGAAGCTGTGTAATTATTATTTCAATGACCTTCTCAGAGTTTCCATAAAAATAGTTTAATCAAAGTAACATTTTGTTATCAGTGTATTTGTCTGAAGACTAGTCTTGAAAAAAGGGGATGAAAATCAGCGTCCTTCTAAATTTTGGTAAAATTGTATCGGTTACATTGTTGGCTGAGAATGTGGTTAGGGTTACATCTACATGTAATTATTCAAATTGGCCACAGGAGGGCAGTATTCTCCCATAGTGTTCAACAGCAGACGAGAAAGTCTGAGAAGGTGCTGGAGCTTCGAAAGCAGTTAAGCTCAGTGGCAGCCAAGACAGCAGTGACACGATTACTGCCAGAATAGTAACAGGCTAATGTGACACTAAACAAAGAAAAAGACATGATAGGACAAGTTGGAAAAGAATAGGACAGGAAAGTCAGGACAGGACAGGATAGGAGAGCTGAGGACGTGATGTGACAGCATTAGACAGGACAGACCAGAATTTGACATCATGTATGACAAAACATAGAACAAGAAAATGTCAGATTAAAACGAATAGAGTAGAACAGGAAACTGTCATTCTTTTATCTTAAGGTTTAGAATAGGGCACGACTGCACAGAATACAGTTAAACATAAGGAAAAACAGCACTGGAAAGGACCAGGTGGGTACGAGCTAGGCTAGGCTAGGATAGCACAAGATAGTGTGGGTAGTGCTAGTATAGGTTAGGGTTAGGATAGGGTAGGAGAGGCTATGCTAGGGTAAGATAGGATTGGCTACGCTAGAGTAAAGTAGGATTAGCAAGGCAAGGCTAGTCTATGCTAGGCTAGGATAAGATAGAGTGGGTAGTGCTAGTATAGGTTAGGCTAGGATAGGATAGGGTACGCTAGGGTGAAGTAGGATTGGTGAGGCTAGGCTAGTCTATGCTAGGCTAGGTTATGATAGGATAAGATTAGAAGGGAGTACATGGACAAAGCAGGACAGTTTAGGACAAAAAAAAAGACATGATGGTGTAAAGGATGGTATAGTGGACAAGACAGGATAAATTAGGTACAGTTGAGTGGGTTATGATGTCTATGAAGGTTCTCAGTTATCCAGGTCATGGTCAAGTTTGAAAGTTCTGTTGGGCAACTGGACGTGAATTTTCTAAAAGAAGACGTTTCACCTCTCATCCAAGAGGCTTCTTCAGTTAAGTTCTTCTTCTTCATGTATGACTTCAACACTGTAGTTCTCTGTAGTTTATAATACAAGTCACACAGCAGTACAGAATGGTTGTTGATGAGCAGAATAAAATGCTGATCTCATGCCGTGTTGGTTTTAGTGTCAATTTGATCAAACCTTACGACACATGTTCCTCCTCGGGGAGTCATTTGGTTTCGCTGGCCTTTTCATTTCTTTTCTGAAGTGTTTTTCATCCATGTGTGAGTGTTAATGAAATGGGATGATGAAAATTTAAGACATAAGAAGAACGTCTTACCCTAAACATTTATTACATCCAGAGACTCTGAGGCATAAACAGGAAACGTGGTGGTTTAATTAGAACACCAGTGACACTTAGTTACTAATTTAGAGGCCTCTTTCATGAGGATGTCTTTACTTCAGAGAACCCCCACATTACATAGGCTTGCAGTTTCAGAAATAGTAGTGGTAGTACAAGTGCAGTTTATAATTCTTCAGACTTTTTAAAATGTTATTAGCATTCTTGTTAACATGAAGTTAACATGTGAAATTTGTTTTACATCATACATTGGAATGGATCAAGACTTTCTTTCAAGATATGGTGATGTAGCCACAGGGAACCCCTGTATATAGTTTGACAACTATGGACTAGTCTAAGCTGTTAGCGTATTAGACAATAAGAGTTTAATTACCCTGCAGGTGAATCAACCTTTAATGGTCATCCTTATTGACAGCCAACGGCACCTTCTCACTCTTAAAGCCTTAATCCACTGAACAGAAAACTTATTTAAGTCAGTTCTGACTCAACACAAAAAAGAGTCTTTCTTTCTGTTAATTAAGACCAGGAGACCATTTCTAACGTTCAAGGTTTAGACACACAGAAGTAAATGGTCTAATGACTGAGATTAGACAGAAGCTGATCAAATCTCACAGCAACAAACCTTCCTGGCTTCCTGTTAAGATGAAGAAGAGAGATAGATGACAGTGCTGCAGCAAGGAATCCTGGGTTTTCACTCCTGTCATGCACACTAGCAGCAGCAAGGAATCCTGGGTTTTCACTCCCGTCATGCACACTAGCACTCAGCCTCAATCCTTACACCTGTTTCCCTGTGTGTGTGTGTCTCTACCTCACACTCACATGTGTCGTACTTTACCTGTCCTTGTATTTTGACAAACCTGCCTTGTTGGATTTAGGTTGGTCCCTGTTTGTGATTGGCTTTTCTGGGTTGTTCTACTGAAAAAGTGAGAGAGAGAGAGATAGGCAAAGCCAACAATACTGTATGTAAATATTTAATCAAATTTTAGCAAATAATGTATTGCAAAAATTAAAGCCCCAAAATAAAAATAAAATAAAACATATCATATAATGGTGAGAAACGTTATAGGTCCTGCAGTTCTTTTCTGCTAATCTACTTCCTCGGGGTGTACAGTACTTTCTTCCTATTTGTGCAGGAGCCCAGCATATTTAAACATATCCACTCGTAATCGTGTTGAGTAATTTCTACTCAGTGCACGTTTGCCTTTGCTCCTGTGAGATTGAAAAACTGCGTCCCACTTTAACGTGCAGCGGTGTGGCAGTCATTAATCTGAAGACAGCCAACATGTCTGACTCTTTGGCAGCATCTCAAATTAATCAACAGTAAATCCAATTGTATTTGTATATTTGAATGAGTCCAAACATATCCTTTGACAAAACCTGTCTCCTCTGCTCTTTCATTCATCTCTTTAGAGAGAAAATATCAAACTCTGCTGCTATGAATACTGAGTGTTAATCCACCACCACCACAGCCGCTGACACACTCATTACCACCTGTTTGATTTCCAAACATTGCCTCCACAGTCACAGCTGAGATCGGCCTCGGCTTTGTCAATCAGCACAGCAGTTTCTTCATTTCACCTGTGCTTCTGACTTATTCCCCCAACACATCCATGTGAATGCATAAATAACCCTGGTAACTCGTGCTTCTGTTGCTGGCAGAAATGAAAAAAAAATGTTTCTAGAAATGAAATGAAGGCTGCTTTTCTTTCCTTTGAGTTCCACTTCTTAACACTTTCCCTTCATCGTATACCTGTTAAATACTACTACGATATCCTCTGTGTATTGCCACTACCTTTCCTGACTTTTTCGTTTGTTTTTCTCTCACTGACCTTTTTTTCCCTCTTGTCAGGTGCCAGGTCTTTTTTCTGGTCCAGTTTCTTTGTTCTCTCTTTCAGTAGAATATAAAGTAGTAATGTCTTATAACATTTAAAAAATAAGGTATAACTAACGTTCTGCAGTTTGGTCATTCCAAACCATAACCATTAATAACATGCAAATACATAAACAACATGTGCACAATATTATTTTTGATTTTGATTTTAAGGATTGGCCTCATATACCACTGGTGTCTATACTTATATACTAACTCAAGCACATAGTTAGTGTACTTCATCCACCACTGTCAATTTCAGAGTCATATTTATCCTCCATTACATTAGGATCAAAATGATCAAAAAGTCCATTTTCAGTTTTGAGGTTATGTTTGGAAAGACGTATCCATGTTTCCCAAATTGTCATTTGCAACAAAGGTCAAGACCACCACATTATCCTGACAACCATTAACACCTGGTCCTTATCTTATATATCTGTAGTCTGACCATGTCAATCAAAACAAGTTTTTTATTAAGGCAACATGTCTATTTTAGGAATGTAGAAATCCATAACGTACACATGATAAAGAAATCCTATACCTGCAATATTTTTAAAAATATCATGTGATTTCTGAGCAGGACATGGTGATAGAATGACCCTCATCTGTGGACCCAAAGACAGACGGACAGACAGAACAGAACTCACCTTGTTCCAGAGTGTTAGAAAACAGCAGATTCTGGATTCCAGGTGATGGGGATTGACTTGATGTGAGACTTTTCAACAATCTACAATAATGACCTTTTCTCAGAAGGTAACACATTTCAGCTAATAACCTGTCCCAGGTGAAAATGGACAATCTTTTGGCAGAAATACAAAGTGTTACCTAGCAACCGCCCCCCCTGCTGTCCCCACCAACACAGTAGTATCAATAGTCAGCCTGAAGGCATCTCTGTAGATGACCCTGCCTCCCTATCAAAGACCGGCTTCAGCTCAGTTCCACGGGCCCTGTGACTCCCTCCCGATTTGGCAGACAACAGGCTCATTCTCTGTACCTCCACTGCTGACCTCATTGTCTCTTTGTGAAGAGAAAATCCACAGTTGCATTCTGTTAAATGGCAAACGGTGCATCAGCTGTGAGCAGGACACACTGTTCCATCCGTAGCCGGGGTCTACAGATGAGCAGGGACTCTGACACTACGATAGGACTGGACACCAGGAGAAAATGGTAAGAAAGAAAGGCACTAAAAAGTCTCCATAGAGTGTGTGTCAAATATACATTGTTAGCTTATTTTGCAGCGTTGTATAACTGATCTTTACACATGTAAAATTCTATTCAGAGCTGATATACTTGATATCATTTTTAATTATGAACGTCCAATTACCCTTACTGTACTGCAATGTTTTAAAAGTTTACTGAACGGTTTTATAGTTAAACCACAGTTAAACGTGTAGCTACACTGATGTGAGCAGATGGTAGAATATCTATTTAAATCTGCTGCTGTAATTGCATGAAACAAGTCTGCTTTCACATTACTGGGATATATTATATTTTTCATGGTACTTTTATAATGTTGCTCACAGAAACAGATGCAAGCAACACTGACACTCTAGAGAAATAAAAGCTTCCTGAAGACGAAGAGTCCACGCCAAAATATAACACTGAGAAAAAAAATACTTTCATTGAGACTACTCATTTGACTTTTTTTTGTCTTTCTTAGGTTTTTTTTTAGCTATATTTTACACCTTTTTTTGTCTTTCTTAGGTTTTTTTTTTTTAGCTATATTTTACACTTTACTGCAATTGGTGTCTCACCCAAGATCAAGGCGCTTGGGTGAGATGAAACCTTCTCAAGTTTAGGCAAATAACATAGTGTATGTATCAACTGTATGTTAGAGCAACAATAAGGATGACTGCTGAAATGTCCTTCTGTCCATGTGTTACATTTTTGATTGGATTTATTTCACAAATGAATTGATGTTGTGGTGTGTAAATACCCACAGCCTAAGAACATACACAGATTTCTTTTAACTTTTGGAGACCATAAAATCCATAAAAATCAGCATACCAACTCAAAGCTTTGTGTGACCTGTGCGTTTGATAACTTTTTGTTTCCGTTCTCCACGTGTCGACTGTACAGGCGCTGGTCCCTCCCCAAGGCTATAGTTCATATAGCGAAAACTCACTGATTTAAAACATTTATGACTTAAAAACATAAAAAGTAATATGTTTTTTGGAAAATACATTTTTTTAAAAGTATATTGTCATAGTAAAAATATATTATTATAAATATAATATATTTGTTTTCTGCTGTACCTTTCTTCATATATTGCTATGCATTGCTATTTTATGTATTATATGGCAATAATCAAGGTAATACTACCAACTCTTCTCAGCTCTCTCATATCCACTGTGTACCTGTGTTGAATTATCACTGTATATCCAAAGGAAGTAATTATATACACACCATGTTGTATTTAAAAAGGCCTTATATCCATTGCGTACCTACAGTAAACCCTTCAAAAACACGGTTACAGACTGTCATTCAGAGTGACAGCCCTTCAAAGCCAGCAGAGCAGATGTGTTTCTTTCTTTCCGTCTCCACAGGTGGCTGAATCTATTTTTATACTCTCTATGGCTAAACTTACTAGCAGATGAATTGTGTAGTGTGACCTGAGCTTAACAAAAGCTCCCAGTGCAGGGCTTCAGCAGCTCCATTATGCACCGCCCTCTCTGAGGATATGTGAGACAGCACAGAGCACACCTGTACGTAGCCTCAGCACTGTTCCTATGCATTCATCAGTGACAGCTCACGTCAGGCACTGACACTGGTTCTAATTCTACATGACTGACGCAAAGGTCTCCGAAAACAGATGGTCAGTCGGTCATATCTGTTGGCAAGTTTCTTCAGCTTCCATTACCGTGGTCCATGTGTAGTTGGACAGTTGTTTTTTTTTTTTTGCGTCGTCTCACATCATGTTTCACAGGAGTTTACGAATAAGGTCTACTGACTTGGGTTGCAAACGTTTGTGACTTTTAAAATATGGGTCCCCAGAAAAAAAGTTTGGGAAACACTGGTCTAAACCACCAGTGTGTGTGTGGTTCTAGAAATGAAGTCTTTTGCTATTAGACAGCAGAGCCCCATAATCTTAGATGAAATACATCTTTATACATCATCATCATCGTCTTTAATAACTGTTAATTGCAGTTTGAATACTTTGACTTTGTTTCAAACTACTCTCATGGTCTAACATGGCTGCCGTGTCATTACAGAGTCTTGATGGAGATTCATTATCGGTGATCGAGAACCCTGTAGTGGTCAGTCAGCAGTCTCACTCAGAGACCCAAACAGCAGCAGTTGCAGAGACCAAAAGTGTACCGGCCTGGTTAAAAGGAATCTATTCCATAAATCAAGGTAAACTCCACAGCAACACATGGTTCGAGTTTCTACTCAGAATAAAACAGCAAAACTGTTGTGTAGTCTAAAAGAGCTGCACTGTTGTAGAAGTTCTTTCTTATAAAAGTCCCATCTTGGATTTACTCGTCACCTTTTGCAAGTTTGCGTCTGTCCCTATCTCTGGGCTGTGGGCCAACAGGTTACATTTATATGCACCAAATGACATTTAATAAGTCTCCTCAGCTCATATCTGGGATCAGCAGTTATTAACTTCAGTCTTAACTGTTGCTGTAGCTCACAGGCTGCTGAGGCTGCTGGCAGCGTTGTGTGCACTCGGGCTCCTGGGAGGTGTAGCTGTAGGCGTCTGGTTTCTAGGTGAGTCACTCTCCATGCAAGTACAGCTGCTGAAAACTGTCAAATTCAGTGACAGCAGCTCCAGCTCAAGCACAGAGTACAATTTAAAACTTAGTTATTGAAATCCACAAAAGTGTAATGTGTAAAAATATAAAGAATTATTTTTAGGACTGACATCATTTTCTGGCCATTTAATTGGCCGCTCAACGAGTGGTTGTTCCACACACAGCCCAAACACTGATCGTCAACCAGAAAGAAATATTTGATTGTTCCTCAAAGGTCAAGCATGAAAGAATATTGAGATGAAAAGGTGATGCCGTTAATAAGGACTCCTTCTCGCCAAAAAAGCCCCCTTCCCCCCCCCCCCCCCCCCCCCCCCCCCCCAACTCCTACCTCTGTTTTCACACAGCAGTTGGCTATTTTTATATGGCACCACAACCCACAGGAAATTGATTTAAACTGCTGCAATTCATAAACACATATGAAGGTAGCTGGCCCATAAAGGTTGTGCACATGTAAATGAGCTATTAAAATATGTCAACTTGCATTTCCCCATCACTTTGGCACCAGGATATTCACCTCCGACCAAACCTGACTGCTGCTAAGTTAAAATTTGAATAAATACAAACCAGGAACAGATTTGTACTCAAATCCATAGCCAGTCATAAAAATCTGTTTGTTGGGTGTTACAATGATTATGACTTGATGATTTTTTATCACATCAATTTACATATAACAACGTTCATTTACTTCTCTGCTTTAACCTGGTTCTGTATCTACGCTGACAATTAAAACCCTGACAACTGTATCTGCGGACCTGCTGTGCGACAGTGAAGCTTCTGTTGAGGCCGTCTTCCTCTCAGAGTGCAGTGGGACTTGACGACACAAAGGAAACGTCCTTCTGCAATGTCACAGAAGACATTTCCATCTCTGACTCCCGCAAAGGTCTGTGTTTTTTTACATTTATGTTCTAGTCATTTTCTTTCATTTTTGTTGTTTGGTATAGTTTTTTAACCTGATATTTTTGTCAGTCAACAAAGCAAAGAATTATTTGCCAAACAGAATGGTTTATACTACTAGTTTAACCACGTACACCTACAGCCAAGTCACCAGGAGGATGGTGTGTAAATGAGTGTAGAACCTTCAGAAGTCTCTGGTTGAAAAACAACTGTTAAGCCGACTGGGCACAAAGCATTTCAAATATTTCAAAACACTTTTAAAGGATATTCATAGGTAGTTTGCCAATTGGATATCAGTGTCAGCAGATACTCCAAGATGCTGTATTGGTATTGGTAAAAATAAGTGCTCCACTCAAGATGTTCAAGTGATTGTCAGTTGAACAGCCATATAATTACCAGTTACAATTACCAGCAGCTGCCTCTGGTTCACTCATAGATAACATCCATCGACTGACACTAAACATCACACACAATGCTGTGTTTGCATTGAAAATAATCATTACCAACTCACAGGAAGGGACTTGTTCATTACTGCCAACTGAGAGCTTATCTCTGAAGGGATTTTCAATCAATTACCTTCAGTGTTTTACAGAATTAGCCCAGAGAACTCCCTCCTGGAGATCCAGCTGGGGAGGCTGTCCACCTGGCTGCCAGTGTGCTACGAGAGGTGGAACTCCTCGCTGGGAACGCTGGTCTGTCGACAGCTGGGTTACTGGAGGTTTGTTCATCACACTGAACCATGTGAAACGACCGCTACTCTCTTAAAGTCATTGTTTATTCTTTGTATAGTTGTTTAATCCCAGTTTTTCAACACCAAGTCTGTCTTATTTTGCATATTTTCGCCCACCAGACTGACCAAAGAAAAGGGAGTCAATCTAACAGATATCAGGCCAAACTACACGAATGGCTTCATACAAATCACCTCTGAAAACAGGAGTAGGCTGGAAAACATATGGCAACACAGGTGAAGTGAGCGATGGATATGAAGAGAAAATGGAGCCTTTCAACCCACCGTCAAAAGTAATCTTTAACTTTTGCTTTTTAGGGAGAACTGCATCACCAGAAAGGTCATCGCTCTGCAGTGTTTTGGTAAGAAAACACAACTTATGATTCCCAAGCAAAACACATTAGTCACTTTAACTCTTAATGTCGTAGCTCATAGGTTGCTCTGTCGTCCAGATTGTTCATTTATAATTATGCATTTGGCAGATGCTTCATCCAAAGTTTCTTACAAGAGGAGGATTAACAATCAAGCTTCTTATTGTGGCTGCGGCTACCAGTTAGCCTTGAAATATTTATGGACCACTGTCAACACAAACTACAGGGGTCACACTTTTCAACCTAGTGTAGACCAACCTGCACTAGGTCTTACATAAGAATACATATAGATATATACACAAATACATATTTAAAGTTAATCAAAGTTTCCTGAAGATGGTTGAGTGAACATAACTATCTGATGCATGTAATCAGTACCAGTGATGAGGAAGAGTCACACTATGTATGTCACATTTGAATGTTTCCTAAAACTACATTAGAACCTTCTAGATTTGTTCAGTATTCACAGAATTTGACTTGCCTAGAGAAATGTAACACTTGATCATAACCTCTGTCAATCCTTCTGATAACTGAATGGATCCCTGTCTAGACTGTGGAACGAGAGCAAAGTTGCCCCGGATAATCGGGGGGGTGGAGGCAGTGCTGGGCAGGTGGCCGTGGCAGGTCAGCCTGTACTACAGCAACCGTCACACCTGCGGCGGCTCCATCATCACGAGCCAATGGGTCGTCACAGCTGCCCACTGTGTGCACAAGTAAGACTTGAACACATATTTAGGTCAGAGCGTTGCCCTACACCGAACACAAGAGACAGTTGTTTGTCTCCGCTTCTCAAATGTCAGCTACAGGCTTCCCCAGGTGTCCAGCTGGGTGGTCTACGCAGGGATCGTAACACGAAGCTCGGCAAAAGCAACTCAGTACGCAGGACATGCTGTGGAGAAGATCATCTACAACAAGGACTACAACCACAGGAGCCATGACAGCGACATAGCATTGATGAAGTTGAGGACACCGCTAAATTTCTCTGGTCAGTTGGAAGTAACCTTAAATATTAAACTTTAAACATAACTACAGCCTCTCTTTCCAGTTCATCTCATCCAATCCTCCTGAGTCTTGTTAAATTGTTTGTCTTCACCAATCAGAAATGAAAAAAAGAAAAAGGAATACTTTTACCTTTGGAAAAAAAGAGATTGATCTGGTATGTCTGGACAGAATAATAAAAGTTTGAAAAAGAAAGAAATCAATGTCACAACATCTGTATGCAAACAACTCATAGTCATGATTTCACGCCTCCATACCTTCAGCTGACCCCCCCCCCCCAGAGGTACCCACCTCACTGCATCTAAACCACTCACAGCCTGACCACTGAGCCTTGTTGTTCTGACCTTTAATGCTAGACTTTGCCGACCGTTGTCTCTTGATTAATTGTTTCCTGCCTTTCCCTCGCTTTGAGTTACACTGCAGTTAATAAAGTCGGCCTTCAATCCCCAACTACCAGGCTTTGTCTGAGTCCACTACAGCAGCGGCCAGTGCGTTTCCACAGACATCCGTGTATTCTGCATGTCTACTCATTCTCTTGTGTTTATTGGGGAGATTTTCTTCTCCCAAAACATTATTTCATTACAAGACACAAAAAAGTTAAATATGACAACGAAAAAAATAGATTTTGGTCTTTTTTTTCTTCTAGATACGATTCGACCTGTGTGCTTGCCTCAGTACAACCAGAATCTTCCAGGAGGAACTCAGTGCTGGATCTCTGGATGGGGATACACTCAGCCTGACGCTGGTACGATGCTACTGCAGCACTCCAACCACAATTTACAAAACCAGTTAAAGGCATCACGTTTGTTTTCCCTCTCAGTTCAATCCCCAGACACACTGAAGGAGGCGCCAGTTCCCATTATTAGCCCAAAGACATGTAACAGCTCCTGCATGTATAACGGTGGGATCACCCCAAGGATGCTTTGTGCTGGATACACAGAGGGAAAGGTGGATGCATGTCAGGTCAGAAATGTGTTAAACATCCCATTTGGAGCAGGTGTGTGGTATTGCATAACGGACTGATGATTATATGCTTTTTTTTGTTTAAATGAGACAACTTTTTTTCTTGTTTCACAGATTTTTCTAGGCATTGAGCTCATTTGTAATCCTACAACACTGAGATTTAAATTCTATATACTAAAGTACAACATTGCATCTGCTGGCTGAAACAGTTACTAATGAAGCCAAAATATCAATCGAATAGTGTTCCTCATCTGCAATGACGTGTTTGTCTGATAAACAGCATCTATGTCTGCACCACTAGGGGGACAGTGGGGGACCTCTGGTTTGCCAGGATGAAAATGTATGGAGGCTGGTTGGTGTTGTCAGCTGGGGTACAGGATGTGCAGAACCCAACCATCCAGGGGTTTACTCCAAAGTAGCTGAGTTCTTGGGCTGGATCTACGAAATGATTGAGGTAAAATGAATGTAAAATATGGACTTTGGTAAAAAATAAACACGTTTCTGCAGCTCTGAACTACCAGTTTCTTTTGGTCACATTATATGTTTTATGAGCCAATCGATTATGAGTCTACATGAGACGTTGACACATGTTGTGTGTCTATAACATCTGTCCACTCGATAGACAGCAATGTTTTTTTATGGACTTTTTTGATTGATTTCTGGATACGCCTTGACTAAAACTGTCACATTTCTTTGATTTACATTAGCAGTTTCAAACTTTATGTAGATGATGTTCAGATGTTGATCTATAGTTGTCCTGAGTTTATTTTTACTTTTTACTTTTTGTATTAACCAAATAAATATTTTTGATTAACAGAGCTTTGTTCATTAACAAGACCTGTTTTACAAACACTCCTAACCTATTATTATGCTTCTATTTCAAGCAAAAAAAAAAAAAAAAAGATTATTAAATATTTCAGCTTGTAAGGTGAACTAGAGACTAATAATAACCTTCTCTCTGCAGAACTACTGAGGAGACTACTATAAAAACAACAAAGAGCTGCTGATTTCATTGCCTGAGCCGCTGGGAAATTATTGGTTATTTTATCTCATTTAAGTGTTGACTATTCTGTGATGTACACAACTGAGTGGAAATACACAAATGTATCTGTCATTATACTGTATATTTTAATGTTATAACCATGTCCCATTACTATGTTCTTGCTTGATTTAAAAAAACATCCAAAAATCTATTTAACACCAGCACATCTGCTGGTCCTATGTCAAAAAATATACATATAAATTTGTTTCATGGTCCAAAACTATTCTGGATTGCAAGGAGTTCTGTATGAATGCACTTTAAAATATGCAATTCAATTGAAATTTCTGAGGGAGAACGGTTTTTTCTTTGGGGCAAAAAACAAAACAAAACTGGTAGGTATCCTCATATGACGTCAGTAAATCCAACTGCCATAACACACCATGGGTTGCATTGTCAGAGTTAGGCAATGTGGTTTAGGCAAAGGTTATCTCATAGTATTAGCAATAGTAGCAACAGAAAGATAAAAGACAAAAGACTAAAAAATAAAAAATAAAAATAAAATTGATGTAAATCATGACACATTAACAGAATTTTCCAGAACTTTATGTAGTTCTTAAATTCGCCGTTAGATGTCTCCGTAGCCTGGTTTCCATAGTAACTCTAAACATTCCGCAAAGCTAATGTGTTTGTGTATCGCTCAGTTTTAGGCGAATTACTATTAGCAGTATTTCTTTTTCTGAGAATGACCTCTTCCGGTGCAGCGGGTGGCGTCCTACAGCAGGTCAACCAGCTGTGGTCCATGTTGGATAACCTGTGTGAAAACGACCCTAAGGCCTACAGCAGGTTCATCCACAGACAGGTGGAGGAGGCGGTAGCTGCTAATGCTCCCCCGCAGCTTTACTCCTGCATTAGCACATGGTTGTTGGTAAGTAACCACGACGTTGAAAAACATTACTATTGGACTGTTCTCAGAGCCCCGTGTTTACAGTGGTTGTACGACGACATTTTGCTAAGTTTAGTTGTTTTTTAAATTTTAAAAGCGACATTCACAAAACTTTAAACGGAGAAGTAAACTAAACGGAATAGTAGCAAAAGTAACTGTTGACATAGGCTGCGTCTCCTCTCTTTCGAATCAGCGACGTTTAAGTTGAAACTGTTTGTTTTTAGATTTAAAAAGAACGCTTGGTTTAACACAAATCACCCAGTTTTTACTTAGTATTTAGTATTGTATGTATTACTGTACGTCACGTTAAATCAAGGAAAAGCACACATTTTGCTGGCATTTGTAACATTTACTAAAAGAAACACTCATGCAGTACTAAGCCTTTGAATGGTCCTCATAAATAATGTATGAACAAATTTATAAACATATGTCACATCTGTCTAACTCGAATCACATATTTCCTTCTCTGCATCTGTGTCCACTACAGGAGCCTGAGAAAAGATTGTTGTACATCAATATCTGCAGCTGGAAACGTGTCCCTGCTCCTGAGGAGCCCAAACAGCCTGTACCTTTATATGCTGGAAAACTGGAAACAGAGACAGAGCACAGTCAGGGTAAAGAAAGGCTCAAGACCCTGCTGCCTCAGAGGGTGCTTACATTTGAAGTTTAGAGCTAATATCACTGCAGTTAGTGTAGAATCCCTCTGCAGAAACATGTCATACTGGCAAAACAAGTTAATTTCCTACCACAAAGGATAAAGGACTGACCTGACGGGGACCAGATTGTATAATTGTTGCACTGCTAAGAACCAACCACAGCTTAAGCAGAAATGCTGTTACTGTTATGTAGAGGTATATATAAAGTTGTGAGTGTCTCCCCCACAGGCTCATTTTCTGTTGTGGACATCGCCTTCAACCCTGGGGTGCTTGAGGAAAACAAGGACGATAAATCAGCTGTGTATCTGCTGGCCCTGAGGTTTGTGCAGCAGCACCATGGCTTGAAATTATCGGAGCAGTACAGCGTCATCAGCTACAGCCCACGAAGCAGCCAGACTCACTTACACCGACGTCTTGGGTTTCAGCAGCGAACAGTCACACCTGAACAACCAAGTAAAGGTAGAGCACTTCAGATCAACTGCTACAGGTGTCATATTCCTCTGACATCATCTTGACTGTTTTACAGCAAACATACAGTAACACACAGGTATAGTTAAAGAGGTGAAAGTGTGTTGTTTTTTTTCATCTGTTAAAGTCCAACTGTGCTTGAAAATGTCCTTTGTGTTAAAGATCAAATGCAAAGACTGAATTGTATTTAAGTCTCAATTTTAGCACAATAGTTCGCCAGATTTAAATCAAGACCTTTGGGCTGTTGTGCCATCATTTATTTCTAAAGATTAACGCAGCATGTAGACCAGGGGCGCCCAATAAGTAGATTGTAATCTACCAGTAAAATGGCAGAGGGGTTGGTAGATTATTAGCTACTGAACTGTGTACATATGTAACTCCACAGTGTAAGAATTATTCATGCATTTAATAAATATTTCCATCAGCAATGTACCTAATCTTCCAGTTAACTGTTGCTTAAAGTCATACCAAGAAACAAAAAACTAATTTATACACACAGTTTTCGATTTTTAAACAAAGGTGTTTTTTTTTCTGACAGACAGTGAAACCCCAAGCGATCTCCTGCGGCAGATTGAAACCCATCGCTCTGAGCAACAGAATGAAAATCTGGAAGCTCATATTATGACTCTACCAAAAGAACAGACGGAGAAGAAAAAAAACTTCATCCAGGTCATCTCCACCACCTTCCAGGAGCCTGTGAGACCCCAGCACCAGCTGGAGGTGAAAACTGACGCAGCAGGAGTGGCACGCAGTGTGGAGCTGACAGTAGAGCTGCCCAAGGTTGGATCCATGTCAGAGTGCCAGCTGACAATTTCCAAGGTGGGTGCTCGATAAAAATCTGTATAAATCCATGACAATTCGCATTGATTGAAATAAAAAATGAATAAAGGTGTAAGGAATAGGCAGTGTTATCTCAAAAAGATACTGGTCATACCATGACACTACATACTCTAGTACAGTAGGTGGCGGTATGCGCCTAAAAACGTTGGTTGTGACCCACTATTAAACCAATATGTCAGGTCTCTATTTAGCCTAAGTGACAGTCGGGTGTTCAAACAGAACGTGAGAAGAACTTCTTCTACAGACACAGTGTTTCACAGTGTTTCTGTAAAGGAAGGAACTCTTTCCAGTTAATTTTTAACAATATTTTCTGTTGTTTAATATATTGACACTCAGGTAAACAAGACCAGACCAGTTTTAATTTTAATAGGAGGAGGTAAATGGTGATGTGCAGTGTTTCTGCAAAGAAACTTGAATGTTGTGTATTCTGTTCTGCAGCTTATATCTGTATAAAGTACTAAGAGTAACCGATGCTGTTGTGTTTTGGTGCATAGTTGGTTATCATAAAAAATGCATAACAACAGCCTTCCTGTCATCAGTGAGATCAGGTACTGATTGTTTTTTTTCTCCTGCAGGATGACATCTTGCTGGAGGTGGAGGATGTTTATCATTTACTTGTTGAGTTTCCAAAACCAGTAAATGAGGACACTGCAGCTGC
>NC_024310.1:15089240-15094120 GCF_000523025.1 Cynoglossus semilaevis
TGAAAGTAAACCTCTTGGACTAACGTCAGTGCAGGTACATGTCACACATGCAAACACTAAGAGCCAGTCAGACAATGTCCCGTCCACCAAGTGTTACATACAGCTGTTTTGTGGAGTGATGAATGACAGTGTGACGATGCTAAATGCTAGAGCTACAAAGTTCATGTTTTAGAAAGAGCCCCCAACACAAACATTTGGTATTGTCGCTGGGCAACAATCCCTAAAAAATGTTTCTACTTTCACTACTTTCATTTACACTTTCTCACTCACACTCAAAAATACAGCATAGTTATATACTGTAGTTTATATAAATATAATTAAATATAAATATTTTATTTGTTTTGATTGCTCTTGTCCCTTATTAACTAAGTAATATGAAATATTGAATTATATTTTTAATCAAAAATATAATCTTTTGTTTCATTTCCCCTTGTAATGGTGTCTAATAAGTGCATGATATTCACAGAAATAAATAACACACAAGATGAATCATGCAGTAAATCACCTTTATTAGAACAATGCCCGTGTTTGGCCAGTTAAAAATGCCATCCAATACCTTGATACATTGAAGTTTTACATGTTTGCACACTCCCAGAGAAGCAGTTTTTTTATTATGCATTTTATAAAGGCAAATTAAAAATGAAAATCACTGTAGTAATTCTGGCTAGTTTTTGGTAGATCCCTGTATCGATGTATTTGCTAAACATTGAATATGCAAATAACCAACAAAAGTTGACATTCATGTCCATTTTTTTTTCCTATAAAACATGAAAAGTTTAAACACTGTTTTCAGACTGAAGTGCCATATCATTGGTCCCCAGTGATGTAATGGAACAAATAATTCCTTTGGCATTTGCACAGACTGTATATAAAAGGGTTCTTCTGGTGTCAATGGATTCCATTTTCATCATTTAAAAATGTGTATTTTTTACTAGTTCACAAAAATTTCCTCAACACAAGCTTGTATTTTACATGTGTTTTTGTTCTGGATATTTTCTTCTTCATTTTGCAAACTTCTGCAGCCCATAGTGAAATTATGACTTGTCAAGACCCATTCATGACATTCAGAGGGAATCTTTTGTTAAATCTTTATTTTCTCAGTGTGTGCTATAAACATTCATAGGACTTGTATATTCCCATTTAAAAAGTTTTAGTGCCATTTTAATACCTTGTTTTCTTTTAAATACTTAAAAGTCTTAATTATGTAAATAATTTAAGATGACACAGTAGAAGTAGAAAGAGTGACACCTGCTGGGTCTTTAGCTGCTGTAGCTCATCTGCTGCAGGGTTGGAGGTACAGTGCTGTAGAATCAACGTTGTGTGTGTGTGTTTTAAATACTGTTGTTTTTAGGTCATCTATTTGAGATGTACTCATCCTGTTTGGCACCACAGACTGGTTCATGTCAGATAGTATTTTTACATTTTTATGGTCTGCTGATAAACCTGATGAAATAAAACAGTTAGATGACATGAAAGCATAGATAAAGTGTGTACAAATACAACTCACTCCATCAATGAATCAGCGGGTGCCTGGTTTTATGCGGGGTGATCTTGGGACGTAAGAACCACCAGTGAGAACTTCTTTAACTACTTTTCTGAAAGTCTCCTCTGCTGTTTTCTTAGAGGCATTTCTTTTTTTAATAGACTCACCCAAACCTGTGCCTTGAGGCACAATAGACATTATTCACAATGATAACTTTCTTTTGTGCAACCTGGTAGCAGTCACGTAGCATTGGTCTGGGGACATTTGGCCTCGACTACAGAATGTTTACTTGCTCAAATCTATTGAGTTATTGGCTTTTAATGAGCTTATTAGAATTTCACATTTATAACTGTTTTGGTTGATTTAGAATTTCTTTTCCACTTTGATCATGTCCATTGGCTCAATATGTATTAGTGCAATTTAGTTTACATCCGTTTTTGTCTGTTTTTGTGCCTTGTTTCCTTCAGTTCAACTCAGGTGTTCTGGTTGTTTTACATTCTCATCTTCGCACACTTTTCCCATTGACTTAGACCATCATTCACAGGCACTTTTAAAATCAGCAGGTGGCTAACTGCTGTTTCAATCGCTCCCCCCCGGCTTCACTTATCACATCATAGAGCTATGTCACATGATATTATCAGTACAATCCATTATGGTTATACGTGTTTCCTCAGTAGGATCCTGGTCCAGTGAGAACAACAGAGGCTCCTGGTGGAAGTTTCTTTGTCATTACCTCCTCTCTCCATGGTCTTCCTCCACCCATGCTACGATCTTACCCTCCCAGCCAGGTACCACTGCTCCGTCATGGAAAACCTGAATGACCAAAATAGAAAATAGAAATAATGAATGAACCATAAAGTTCTGCCTGATGTTTTTGTAAATTCTATGGGACATTACTAACTTGTTTTTGGTCAAACACTTACCTCTTCTTTTACTGTACCAAACTCTGGATCAAGGGCCTTGAAGTGGTACCTAAAACTGCCTTGTCTGTCTACAGCCGCCTTAAAGTCTCGTAGCGTCACTTCACCCAGCCTGTAAACAACACACACAGGACAGTTTAAAGGCTTTTCCTGTATGTTTGGCAGGTAATGACACACAGCAGACAAGTTAACCTCCAGTAAAACAAAAGCTAGCTATCGGATTAGTATAGGTGTCGGCAGATACTGTAGATACAGATACAGTTGCCATATTGGTATCGTCCCCTGAACAAATCAGCATAAAAATGACCTTTGAAGTGGACTTAGGTAGAAAAGACTGATCAGATTACCATCTTTCACAGTTGGTCAGTGTGTAACTTTCAAAGATCTACAAGCCTAAAGTTCACTTTATGGAATTTTTATTTTTTTTAAATCTTGACAAACAGCCATCTAATTTCACAACCCTCCAAACAGAAAACATCCATGATCCTAAACTAAGTCAGCCTGTTGCTGCAGCTCCCTGTGTCATTTTTTTTATTGTCTCGTTTTATTTTCCTCCTTTTTTTTCTTTTATTTTTGTAGCTCTTTAATCAATTGTGGACTTAAGAACATCATTATTTATGAGTTATTTTAACTGTAAGACACTCACCTTTTGGGGATGTTAATCAGAAAAGGAGTAAGAGAGCGATCGGTGAAGTAAAGGACTTTTGTTGAGACAGTTGTGTCTAAACCTGGGCTGCTGTGTGAGTGCGCCATTTCTGTAAATAATCACAATTTTTTTTTTACAATCATGCTTCCAAACGTTCTGCAGTGTTACAGCCAGTAAATGTCTTTCTTGTATACGTCCCTGAAACTAAACAGCACATGAAGGTCTAACAAGCAGAGCTGAGCTGGTATAGACAATGACAAACCCTAACAAAACAAAGACTTTTGTCTCACTTGAGCTTGGTGGCCAGGAGTCGCGGTCTGTCGAGTCTGCTCTGCGACCCGGTGATTTAAATTCCTCCTATGACAAGACAAGATAATCACATTAAAGTGTCTGGATGTGAAGGATGTGTACTCATTGTCTGTAGCTCCGAGACATGACTCTTTACCCCTCTGTCCTGTCTGCGTTGTGTTTCGAGAGTGTGTAACCGGTCCACAAGACTGGACACACCCTGCTCTAGAGTGTCCAGGGTGTGGTGTTGAGGGTCGTGGCCTGAAAAACCATCCCTTAAACTGCGGAGTGCTTCCCTGACCAGTTGAAGCTCCTCACCCTGTCAAACACACAGAATTCAGACCTTGTTCACAGCCCAGTTCCCCTGACTGGTACGCTATCCTAATACTAAATTGAAGTTTTTGTCTTATTTCAGGAATCGTAGGCTGGACTACGGTTTTGGTCCAATTCATTGGAATGAACAACAAGTCAAAATTGCAATATGTCTAATGCTATTTACCCGTGCAAGGCTGAGTTCATGTGCCTTATGTTGCCCCTCATCAAGTTTTGGTTGCTGCTGCTGTTGCATTCGCTCCTTCCTCCCACGCTGCTAATTTCAACAGAAAGGATGAAGGCCGTGAGTCTTTGTATGCCTGTCTGTATCTCAGCAGTGCAATGAAGTGTAAATAATACAAGACAATACCTCATATTCACTCAGTAATTTGTGCTGTTCTTCCAACTTGTGGTGAAGCTCTGCCTACAAACAAAAATATGTCAGTGTGAAATGTGAGCTGCTGGATTGCTTCTCTCGCATTCGTTTGCAACCAATGGGCCGAGCAGAGCTTTATGTCAAATGGAAATCATCACTGGTCTCACATTTTCCCCCTCCAGCTGTTCTTTGGCCATGCTGCATCGGAGAAGCTCCTGCTTTAGCTGCAATACAGCGTCCTCCTGCACTGCCAGACGCCTCTGCAGAGCATCCTAATGAGAAGATCAGAGTAACATGCAGTGAAGGATGGATTAGAATTGCCCTGTACCTCTGAACTCCATCTGAATGAGGAAATCAAAAATGGATGCTGCGGGTGATTGGAAAACAAAGCCAAGAGCTGGAGTGTCCAACACAGGAGCAAAGGCCAGTGAATTACATCCTTTAAATCTACTTTAACTTTAACTTTTAGTATTACTCTAATATCTGGTGGTGAACGGTGTTTTTTTACAACGTTAACAGAAGCCTACCAGCCTCAGCTGACTGTATTTCACAGTAAAGTCCTGTTCACAGCTTTTATTATTATGGTTTATGGATCATATTCACACACAGCAGCACCTGAAGCAACATGGTTGTAAATAAAGACATTAACGTTCAAAATGAATGGCACATATTGAGTAAACAATGGCAAATGTTTTAAAAGATAATTGCAAATATCTCTGAATGATCGAAATCACCAATGTCACAGCAAACTCATGGTACGAGGGCCACTTTTGGCCTGCAAACCCCCCAACATCGGGCCTGCAATTAGATGTCAATAACGATTTAACTAAGACTTTGATGTCATTTCCTATTATC
>NC_024310.1:15094220-15097410 GCF_000523025.1 Cynoglossus semilaevis
AAGACTTTGATGTCATTTCCTATTATCAATTGTATTTGTTTTACATGTTTATTAATTGAAGTGCTAATTGTTTATTTAGGAAAATTAACTTGTTCACACTGTATATTATACGTACAATATAATATTAATATTTTAATTTAATTTTAATTATAATATATAATTTCTGGGGTTTTATGTATTGAACATCAAACACTGGCCCCTTAATGAAATGACACTGTAGGCAGTGGCATTTCATTCAGCTCATTTGAGTTTAAAATGCCTGATCTAAATGTTAGCCAAACAGAGCAATAATAGTTAGACATTTGCTAAAGGTCAAAGGTGGCTTTAACAAAACTAGAGTTTTTTCAAAGATTAACTTTAATGCATTGGAAAAAACCACAGATGAAAAAGGAACTTTTAATTATAATAATAATAATAATAAATACTTAGATTTATTCACTCTTTATACACAAAGAACTTTGCTTTTGCTTTTTTATCAAATTTACATCATTAATTTTTTTTTATTAATCATATAATCAACCTGAGCTTCAGTCTCCTTAAACTGTTTGTGAGATTCTCTCTAGCACAGAGACTGCTGTGAAGCCAGACAGCTACATGTGATCTAAACACTGCTGTATTCCAGTTTATATAATAAACCCTTCTTTTTTGTTGCACACGAGGGATGACATTAGAGGAGCAGACTCACCTTGATGGCTTGAATCTGGCGTGCCTCCTGTTTGTGTCTTAGAAGCTCCCTCTAAAAAGTGAACAAAGACATTGGAGAGTTGGCTCTTTCCTAAATAGGCTCTCATTATACAGTATTTACTTATTGTACCTTGAGATCAAGGGCTTCCTCTGTGCTTTGGTCCAACCTACTGCGGATTAGAACCTTCAAAGTGGAAGAGAATGAGAAGGATCAGCGTCATTAAAAGAGTGGAAAACTGTGGAAATGTGATGCACAAAGAGAAGACTAGTCTTGTGACAGTGAGCTGGTAGATTAGAGAGATTCGTGTGGAGACACACTTGAAGCCTCCAAACCTCTAGACTACAGAGGGGCTGAAACTGACACTCCACACACACACACACACAGATTTAGAAACGGGGGAGCTGGCGAGTATTGTTTTGTCAAGTTAACAAGAAAGGCAGGACGTTGTACCAGCTGTTGTTCAGGGTTAGCTCTGCCATCCCCAAAGCTCACAGATCTGTCCTGGTCCTCCTCAGGGAGGGAGCCGTGCAGCAGGAGAGCCTGAGGAGGTTAAAAGAAAGACAACGTTACAGGTTTATGTGCATGAACAACGTGAAGCTGCCAGTAACAGATGGTCAGTCATTTGTGTTAGGAACAGCTCAATACAACTTTTTCATGTCTGATACTGGTAACGATTCTGCAACTCAGAGTTTCTGCTGATACCAGTATCAATCTGAATCTTCTTTTCTCCTCTGGCATGCTGCTGACGTTGGGTTTATCACATGTTGTGAAGGTTAAGTTGAGCATTTGGACTTGGGTAACAGATGACCTGTAGTTGTTTTTTTTTTTCTACGTTCGATCCTGATGTTTTGTAGGATGAATATCGGTCTGATACCGATCCTGACTATCAGATGGAGCCAATCTGTGCTTTTGGTGGGTCTCCCAAAACTGAAATGAGGCAACATTGCAAGAAGTTTTCATCACAATATTGCATAATTATCCTTCCTTCCTCATTGTCACTGTCTTCTGTGAGCAAATGGGCAGCAGTGGAGAGAAAAAAAAATAATTTTCTTCAACAGGAAGAACTCCCCAGGAGACCTGGACTCAGGCTGTGGAGCCATCTGCACCAGCCAGTAGGGAGGGGTACGAGGAGGAGATAAACAATATGTACTGTAAATACTGTGTAATAGGGCCGTTAAAATGGATACAGTACATTAGCAAAATCAAAATTCTCTACCTTAAATGTAGTGTTTTTTGAAAGATTTGTAAATTGCGTTGTAATGCTCTTGTTGTTCCCTTTTTTAGGCCACAAGATAAACGGTTTAGGGTGCGATACCACTCTATTTCCGTACAGCCTGGTTCGTAAGAGACTGTAAGATGCGCAGTATTGACTAAAACCCATTGTTTTAAATTATACTTCATAATTATCTTTTTATCGTTTTCCATCTGAATGATTCCATCATTTGAATTAGTCAAAAATAAAAACAGGTTCGAACGACAATCAGCTCAGGGTGTATGACCCTGTACCTTTTTGCCGATATTCAGATTTTTGGATATTGTCCAAACACTTAATTCTGATTGTGATATCAACCGATACCGATATGGGCCTGGTAATATTTATTTATTTATCTATTCAAACCACTGTATGAGTATACTGCCATCTATGGACTTTCACTTTAATATACAGCCATTTATCCCCAAAACTATTTTTAGGGCACACATCATTTGGCGAAACCCAGGGTTTCGGGTTTTCATTATCGGAGGAAAAACATACAAAAACATGCTAATATCCGGCCAATAATATCGGCTAACCGGTATTATTGGACATCACTACATACAGTTAATTGCTGTGCATGTGTGTGTACGTATGTATATACTGGAGGTCTCCATATGCAAAGTCTTTCAGGAACCAACCTGTAGTCGGAACACCATCCTCCTGGCCTCCTGCATCTCTTTCTCCAGTTGCTCCTGGTGAACATCAAGCTGCTCCTCCCAGGACTTTGGCTCCTCCTCTTCCTCATTAATTTGCCCGAGGGACGGACACAGTCCGCAGAATGGCACCTCATCTGTAAAAAGGTAAAGGATCAGGGAATAGCAGACCAGAAGGATTTTCTTTTAACTACAGGACAGCCTTCTCTCCAGGAAGTGATGTGCAGTCAACCGACCAACCTGTGACAGATTTCCTCTGTGTCAGCTCTGATTTGTCTTCCTGAGATTCCCTGTGGTCCTTAGTCTCATCATGCACTGCTTCTTCTTTACTGGTGTCAGTGGACTGAGTGATGGGGCACTCGTCTTTAGGAGAATGAGCAGGGCTGGCAGAGCTAAGACTGAAACATAGTTGAGGTAAATGAAACCAGCTACATAAAAATAAGGACACAAGTTTTATTATATTAACAAAAAACAATCATCTCCTGAAGAAAAGACAAATATATAAAATTGTTTATGCAAAATATTGCTTTAGCCATCAGGAAATAGACTACTTAACAAACAGAAGCAAGAATGAAAAGAAAGATGTCAGAGAGCTGC
>NC_024310.1:15097434-15100624 GCF_000523025.1 Cynoglossus semilaevis
GAATGTATGCAGCTCTGTCATTTTTGTCCAGCAGGAAATTCCTTAGATAGTTTGGTCCTCGAATAGGAAATAAATTAAAAAGCAGTGTTAGCAGATTTTGGTTTCTAGACTAAAGTCAGCTTCCCCATAATCCTCGTGGTGGATATTGTCCCACGCTGCAGTGAACTATGGCACTGTGCATGCATGATATGTGGTGTATGTGGTGTTGATATGGCCTTACATTAGCAC
Source organism: Cynoglossus semilaevis (assembly GCF_000523025.1). Lineage (NCBI taxonomy): Eukaryota > Metazoa > Chordata > Actinopteri > Pleuronectiformes > Cynoglossidae > Cynoglossus > Cynoglossus semilaevis. Next base: position 15,097,663 of record NC_024310.1, read on the forward strand.
TAATAGACAGAACTGTTAGTAACTGTTAGTATCAAAGAAACTGTCGTCAGTAGGAGATAAAGCGCAATTTTACATAGAAGTTAGATTTATTTTTTAAAAATTATTTTTAGGTCAGAGGAGACATTTAATATTGTTCCACTACCAGTTTAATTATGCAGTTCAAACAGATGTCAGCTTCCTTGACATATGGCCCTGACATGTAGTTGCAGCGACCTGCAAGAAACCACAGCTGAACTGGCAGCAAAAAACATATTTTTTGCCCATTATCTCTGAATACAATTACCACAAGCCACATAATGGTAGAAGCTACAGTGGGAATGCAGCTAAGGTCGTGACCTTGTAGGGTAGACAACTTTTTGCCCAGTAGACCTTCATGCTGAACTGAATGTTGTTAAATAATTACATATTTAAACTTACAAAAGGTGGTAAGAAGTTGAGGACTTTGTGGAGGACAATAGAAAGAAACTTCTTAAGGGAAGTTGCATTGCATATTGTTAGATAAATTAAAGGTACATTAAATCTGTCACATTACTGTAAAGCAATACGTGTTTTAAATTAATCCTACGCAACAAGTGCAATATATTTATTGAAATTAAGACTCTAGCTGTTAAGTTAATAGTTAATGTTAGTTTTTTTTTCATATTATCCACATAAATAAAGACTTAATTTTAAACCAGGATGAACTTCATTTATAGCACCCCCTACAGGGCCAGGAAGGCAGATACATGCTCTTTAATTATGTACTGCACTGTGGGACAAAATATTTTGCACAGAGTAAGTTTGAAGATTTGAAGTCACGCAAGATTAACCCCTGATCGATGGATTTTATTGACTTGGAAAGAGCTAGAAAACCAGACAATTAGAGGGGTTGTTTTAAAAGTGGTGACAGTTAAACCTATGACATCTATGCATTGTTACTATGTATGAGAATTTTTTTTCTAGTAGTTTCTGACAGTCGAGCATTTCTTTCAGCTCTTAACTTTGTAAACTTTTATGGAACACATACTTGCAATTCTACAAAAAGTTGAGTCTGGCATGTACTTGACGAGAACTTTAAAAATAGGATGTCCTATATAACAAAAGGACCACGGAGTTGTGTTTCTTATTTTCCACACTAACCTTGTAAAGTTAAATATTCCTGGAGCGCTGTGAGTCCTTGTCATGCACATTTTAAATGCTATTTACAGCATTCTAGAACATTCTACCTCAGATCAACTGTTCGTAGCTTATGTTGGAGCAAAAGTCAGCGAACAACCACAGTCGTGAAGATTAATTTTCTTTAGACATGAACACCAACTTTGATGTGGGCTTTTTAATACTCTACGTGTGTGTATTTGGATTAGAAACTGAGAAATGAACCAGAGGGAATGCACCCTATTGCTGCCTCAGTAATGGGAGAGTACTGAATGTACTGTATAATTTGGTGTCCTGTAATTATTTTTTGTAGGGACGTTAATCACATGACAGAAAGAATACACTGTATGTGCAGATAAGCAGCGTTTGGTCATTGCATCATGTCACACAAAACTGATAGAAACGTTGCAGGTTAAACTTTTATCAGGTTCTGTTGCTGATTGTATTTCAATGAGGGATCAAAGCTGAGGAGTGGTGTCATAAACTTTCAGGCCACTCAGTTTGTGTTGTTACATGATTTTCAACTATACTGTAAAGTTATACTATAAAGTTTTGAAAATAATGTCAATCAATTATGATCTAAAATATCAAAAAGAAATCATTTAAAATTTTAAAGTTTAATTTTAAAAATAATTTAGTAATAAATGTTTTTTTAAATACTAACCACAGATGGATTAAATTCAGTTCTTCAAATTGTGTTTTTAAAAAAATTTAATGCAGATGGGTTGTAAATATTATACTTACAGAATATATATAAATACTATATTACAGTCAATATAAAATTATAAATACATGCATATATATACAAGTTATTGCTGACCCAGTTATTGGACAAGACTAGAGGCCCTTACGTGGTAGTGTCTGGTAAATAATTATAAGTAGTACACAATAAGTAGACATCTTCTTTTTCTTTCGGCTTTGTCCCTTTTTTCAAGTAGACAATAAATGACAAAATATATGGTTTCATTTGTATTTGTGTGCTGTAGCCTATTATTGTTGATCAAGTCATGCAATGAAAGAGTCTGTCGTGGATGTCAGACTGTGGTTGCTAAGCGATGCCTGCTGGAGGTCACACCCACACCTACAACATTGTAAACACACTCAAGAATATATACTACACTGATCGGCTCTCTGTCGCATTTAGACCTTAATTCATGGTGACGCTTTGACCAAACACTCATCCTGAGACATGCAGGCAAAATGACTGATTGCTGTCGTGCATCAGCCTCCAGTTACATCCGGGGGATGAAACAATAGCCTGCCTCCACATGCAGCAGTGCTGAAATAATAATTTTCAACAAATCGGCTCTTACCATTTCATCTGTTTAGCTCCCATGCTGGTGTTCGCAGCCTTAGCCCCCTATGCAACCAGAGCGCCACATCTGGATGATGTTGATGATGATATCTTCCTCTGTTTGTGTCAGCACCATAGCCCAAACACAGCCAAAGGTATAGCAGCAGCAAAAAGAGAAGGGGGAGGAGTAAGAAGAGGAGGAGGAGGAGGAGAAGGGGGCAGTGGTGGGAGAGGGAAGTAGAACAGCCCTGAACCAAGCAGCAAGAAGAACCAGCAGAGTGAAATATCTGCGTCAAGTACAGTGTTCCTTAAGAAGTAATAGCATACCAGAGTAAAACATCCATATGAAAGGCTGAGAGAGGTTTGGACGTAAGTCATACCTGAAACAGGAAGAGAGACAGGGCAAGAAAACAGAGCAGTGAGTCTCAGCGACTGGAGCCTGCCTGGTTTCTCATTGTTCACAAGCTCCCATTTAGGAACACAATGTTATTTTTGTTCCGTTTAGTGAGAACTAATGCAGCTCTTTGTGCATCC
>NC_024310.1:15100659-15109863 GCF_000523025.1 Cynoglossus semilaevis
GCTCAATCGCAGACTCTTTGTATCAGTCCTTTCTCCATAGAGTGAAGATGTCATACATGGCTCTGTCTGGAATGGACTGAATGTGTTTTTCTACCCTCCCCCTTTCCTCCCTCTTATGCCTCCGCCCTATTTTACCCACTGCTCTCTACTTTCACAGGAGGAGCTGGGATTTTTTTTTTCTTGCCTTTTTCACTCTAAGATTATTTTTAAACTCTGTTTGCTGCAAAGCAGCACATAAATGAGAAAAAAACATGCATTTTTAAAAATAGATCCCTAACAGTGACCTGTAATTTAATTTTTAAAATAAATGTTCAAAGGACAAACAAAGCACTTTTCCAGAAAAGTGGATAAAAAAAACTGTTATTTTTGTTAATTTACTAATCACCCAAAATGAAAACAAATAAAATACTTCTTTCTTTGTCTTATTTTTTTTCCATAGAAGGACAGGGGCAGATAGTTGTATTGTGTACAACCTGATCTTAAATGTATAAAAAAAAGAATAAAAAGGCCTGGGGTCAAAGGTGGCAAACAACCAGCACCAGTGCACACCAAGCATGGGTATCAAGGTTTATTAGGAAAAGGTATATCGACCAAAATGGTATTCCCATTTAGAAGTTTCTTTTGATTTCACTAAAGACATTTAATGCAAGTAATAGCAGCACTTGTTTTTTCTTCTAGTGCTTTATTCCTTTTTCCCTAAATTCCACTAAAGGCAAGAACGGATCCCCTGAAAGCTGCAGCATACTCTTGTTTAGCTGTGGGAAGTGTTGCTGTTGGTGTCCGCGAGCAGGTGAAATACTTTGAGTCTCTGCACTGGAACAAACTAATGCCATCCTAAATTTTCTACAAGCACAACCTCCATCAACCACACATGCTTCAGCGGTGCACTTCAGAGTGCTAACGCAAAGCAGTAAAACTGTCAACCAAAGCAAAATCAGATTTATCTTACACAAATGGAAAAGGAACTGGGATTTTTTTTAAACAAGAGTCAAGATACAGTAGTGAATAATTAGATGCAAGAATGTTCCAAAGAAAACATTCACAGCCCCCTTACAAATCTCACAAGAAGTTACAACAAATATTTCAGAAACATAGCAAGATTATAACATCTAAGGAACATTTAAAGAAAAAAGAAATTGAAATTAGCTGGACAAATAGGAAAGTTTTCTGTTTGCCTGATTTAAATGGATGCTTATTTCTCATCATTATTTCTTATTCATTCATCAATATGTTTAAAGTTGACCAAAATCTACCATGTTAAAAGAAAGCAAAGCTGCATACTGTAAAAATTATTTATAATTTACCTAATTAGATGTATTTTTTAAAAAATGGCTGTGTTAAAATAAAGTGAGTAACTATACCCAGCTCACAAGGAACAGTGTCTTTAAAATTTAAGTCATTAAACAAACATCTTTACATTCCTGTTCTGTTTTTGTTTAGTTAAAATTAGTGATTGTTAACCGCAGCCCATCTTCCAATATGGCGGCTCGACCGTGTGTAGATGTACCGTGATGTACGTCATGTCGGTGTGCCCGCTATGACATACGTATTTATCCTTTTAAAGTTCACTCATAAATAATAATCAAATGAGTTTAAAACGTATCCGCATGCAGTACGTTATTAGATGGATTTTAAAAGCTCAAAGCGCTTCATACTGAAGTTATTTTTTTTAGATTACATATCTTTATAGGAGAATATTTATATAGCCTTTTTATGTTTATACTTTCCATATATATGTTAATGTTTGGTAAAGATTTTGTTATTGTCTTTTTAACGGGATCAGATTTTGCCACGATAGCAGGGATTGACTAATCAGAGGTCGACTTTTTCAGACGTCATCATCACGTGTGTTGCAAAAACCGGAAGTGGCGCCAGTTTGGTTTGTGTACTATCGCAGCCTTAAAACATTATCCATATTCAAGCATCAAATATTTGCCACACGGTGACGACCTTTACGTTATCAGGGGATAATTTTTGAAAATACACTGACCGCTTTTTGTATGTTATAATTGAAACTTGGAAGAAATAGTGTTGGCTATCAAGCTAGGCTAACAAGTGACTACCATTTCATTCGTTTCGGTTTTTTCAGCCACCGTTGTGGTATCTAGTTTGTATCCAAACTATCTTTGTTTTTACACGCTTTCTCTTTCGTGACTTTTCGGGGTTTTCTTCGCCAGACATCACCATGTCCAAGCAGTCGATGGGAAAAACTTTGTTAAGGAACGTGATTCGCCACACAGATGCCCACAACAAGGTATGTCTGCCGTTCTACATTAAGCATTAGTTTGTGGGGGAAAATGAATAGCGGTGAAATTAGCTGAATGAAACATGGTTTAGCAGAGGGCTATATTTGAGAGTATTTATTTGAAATAACAAACGTTTGTGTTGAACTATTTACTCACCCTATTTACTATTCACCCAAAACATTCTATTTCTTTTTAAATAGTACTTAATGGTTAAGTGCCATTCAAATTTCCAAAGTGAATTACATTAGGTATTCTTTAAAATTGTCTATTACTCAGAGAACTCTGAGGATAAAATGTAATCAAATAACTTAACTTATTAACATAATTAAAAATATGAATCTTGGAATTAATGATCTGTTCCTTTTGACTTCCCTGAAGATCATTAAACCTCCATCTACTATAGTCTTGTACATAATTATATATATATATATATTATAGGGATATATTGTAAAGTCTGTGTTCCCATTGACACCTTCAGTTGTAAATTTATCTCAGGCAGAGCGGCTGAGGAGTCGTCTGCAGGATTTGGAGAAGCTCCTGGCTCAGTTTGATTGCCTAATGATGTGTTCAGTTTAGTTAAGTCTGCCGGGCTCCAATTCAAAGTTATTTATATGAAAAAAAGTTGTTTTTTCAGTAATTGCAAATAGTCTGTGAACATTATATCATCAACCAAAGGGTGTCAGTAATCTGTAGGGGTAACTATGGGACAGTGGTGGTTTTTTTGCCTGCCATCCAGTGTGTTTCTGTTCAGTTCAGTCTAAGCCCAACTCTTGCCCTATTGAAGGGGATGTGGACTGTAAAAGTCACTTTGTGGACCACTGCTGTTATTTGTTAATATAAGGGACTGAGAATACTGCATTAACATGCAATGATTGTGGTTATAAAGATGATTCATTTACTTTTCTTATCTTTGGTGTCCTTTTTTTTTGCAAAGCATTTTAACATGCCTTTGTATATATTTAAGTATGAATGAATTTATCTGCTGTTCCTATATACTGTATATGTGTATGAATATTTACACTAGGAACCTTTTGTGTCTCTGCTGTCTGCCATGTTTCTTGTAGAAGTGTCAACTTCAGGCACCCCCTTACAGCATTCAGACCAATACATTTATACTGTATGCAGTTGTTTGTATGGAAAAAATCTAATTGATTAATTGTTCATATGTAAACAATTTTCAATATGATATACCTTTCAATATGAGAGAAATGTTGCCTAATGCTTGAAAAAAAAAAATCTATTTCCACATTTCCTGTGCTGTCGCTAAAGGACGGCATAGTAAATTTAATTCACTACTGCGAGCTAAACCTGATGCAGTCTAATCAATTGGTGCCTCTGTGAGATGTTTTTTTATGGTTGGGATATATGCTGTGTTTAGTTACACAAGGTAAAGTACACTAAAGTACTAAATAAGCAACAGCATCAAGGCAACTACAGAAAATTAGGTTTACACAATCTTAGGGCCTAAAAACATCTTTTAATGGTTGGTTTCCAGGATCTGTATTTTGTGTCCAATGCTGTGAGAAGCTAACAGCCTTGAGCAAAAAGCAGTTTGACTAATGTCATGGTTTCCACTAGTCACAAAAATCGAACACTGTACACCTCACTTGAAATATACCTGTTCATACCTTCTGTATCATTTTCCTGAGGTGATTTGTCATAAAGCAGTGTGGGCATTGGACTAACTTTCATTAACTTTCTTTAGATCCAGGAGGAGATGGATATGTGGAAAATGCGCGATTGGGAGATCCAAACGTCCCACCACAACCATTTATCAGAGTGTGTGAGGTAAAACAGCAAACCATGCAGTTTAATCTAAATCAACTTGACGACAAACAACACAAAAGCCTATATTAAAGTCCCTGCTTCACCGAGTCATTACTTCATGTTGACTTGCAGATGTATTAATAGTGCTTGTATTCCAGGGGGCAAATGCACTGTGATCGCACTGTAATGCCACAGCAAACCCGGCACATGCGCGAAGTCTCTGAACATGATGACAGAGAGGCTCGAATCTGCACCCGCAGACTGTATGAATTTGAGGCCAACGATCCTGACAGGTCTAATACATGGCTCATACCTTTTTGCATTATTAGAAATGTCCAGCAGTTTATTTCACACAATGAAAGTTTGATATATTGACATTTATTTTTGTGTTTACACCTCAGATGGGGCCACAGTGGCTTTAAGGAACTGTATCCTGAGGAGTTTGAAAGTGACAGGTAAGCAGAAAAGCAGTCCTGCACTGAAAAAACAGACCTTAGAAGTGAAGTGTATCTGCTTTCATAAAAGTTGCTGTCACTTGAGAGCAATATTAAAAAAAACTGCTATTGTTATGAAGAGCTCCTTGATGGGTTTCCAACAATGTAGTCCAGTCCTCAGTGTTCAAGTAGGATTGCAGGGTCCATATACAGGGCTTCTTTGGTTTACGACTTCCTCACGTTTTGTAGTTACTTCGTCATCTCCCATGAATTTATTAAGAATGTCTTGTTCCATCATTCCGTCGTACGATGTTATAGCGGAATGGAAGAATAGATTGTCGTTAGAGGTGCAACAGTGGCAAGTTGTGGATTCCAAATTTTTCGGTACGTACTGTATGACATGATTGATGACTGATTAATAAAACATTTACAATTTAATAAATCAAAGTTATGGAATAAAGTTTTGTGGGTGAATACAAGTCAAGTTGTCAGTTTTAAGTCCTGGACTGCAGAAAAAGCAGCGATCGAGGCTAAGTCTAAATCATTCAGGAAATGTTTAAGTTAGAGAAACAATTCTGTGTCCACTTCAGACAAATGTGTCTCAACCCTGACACACAGAATATTCAATTATAAATGTGTAAGTCAAAGATTTGAGTCATTAACTCTTGAGTCAAAATCCTTAGTGGTGTGTTGAACCCCTCTTTTACCAATATTTCTGTATAGTGACTGCAAATGATCACATAATTGTTTTTCCTTTTCAATTTTCTTAAGTGAAAAAAGCACATCCACGAAGAACCACAAAAGAAAAAAGTCAAAATCGGCTAAAGAAGCAAACTCGTCAAGACATTCAAAGAAAGCCTCACAGAAGAAGAAAAAGAAAAAGAAGAAAAAAGATGACGATGTAAAGCGGAAAAAAGAAAAGTCTTCAAGCAGCGAAGACAGCATCGATGATAGCTGTGCGGCTAAAGACAAGCAAAGAAGAAAAAGTACTAAAAGTCGACGCAAGACCAAAAAAAGGACAAAAGCAAAAGGTGGCGATGATGACAACAGCAGCTCAGGAGACGGGGACAGGAAGAGACAAGCTCGCATGAAACGAAAATTGGACAGCATTGACAGAGACTCAGGGCTAAAACTGAAAAAGAAGAAGAGGAAAAACTGGAAATTGGCAGGTGAAGAGAGCTCAGGTGATAGTTCTGCCAACTGATGTGCTCCAGTGGAGTACCAGCTCTGGCATTGACTGGAAAAGAAACCACCGCTGTTTCCTTTTGTTCTGCGTAAGTGCACAGTCTGCTGGAGCTCTTTCAGGATTGGACTTAAGCAGAACTAAGCTGTCGTCCTTCTCTGTGGGTATTGGATGAAGCAACGTCTCCTTAACCCTGCAACTTGAAGACATAACAACCGTACGTGCTGCATAAAAAGACAGACCGTAGTGTTGACCACCTGCTCCATGACATATTCTTCTGACTGGAGGCTCACCGAGTGAGCAGTGAGTCATTTTGTCTGACTCTCGCTCTCACATGGAACAGTTTGTCTTAATATCGCTGCTGTTTTTCATTTATGATGTGGCAGAGTATTTGGCTTTGTTTTTATTTGGTAAGTTAACCTTTGTATTTCCCACACTGTTCTGTTTTTAAAAACAAACAAACAAACAAGCACATGTTTACAATTTTTTAAAAACATAATTTATTTCACTGACTCATAGGTTTAGCCTTGACTCTAAATAATAGTTTTACTTTAGCGTTTTTTGTATTTTTTCACAGTCAAATGTCAGGAGTGTGGAAACTCACTCAGTGTTCATGGGCAGACAGGAACCCACATATCCAAAAGTAGTATGTTGCCTTTAAGAACAACTGTTAAAGCATTGTTATTATTTTTTAAATGTTTTTTTTTTTAAATATTTCAATATTTGAGATGTGTGTCAACATAACAGAATTGAACTCCAATATTATGGTGTGACACTTGAAGTGACAGGTTGTGAGTGAAATGAAAATACATTTATAGATAAAGATAAACTGTGGTCCACCCTAACTTCATTGATTTGTTAAATCTTATGAAGACACTACACTGCCATATTATTGTAAAGGTATATATATATATATAGTATATAGGGTTGTAAAACCTTTACTAGCTCCACAAAATCCTGGGAAACATTTCCCATGTTCATCCCGATCAAACAGAGAGGGTTCTTGATTTCGGGTCTTCATTCTGGTCATGCATTGTCTAGTGTGAATCTCCTGCAGCGTTGACACTGCTGACCTGCTTATGTGTTTAGAACATCAGGTGTCTCTGTAATCAGCTGTTCTATAGGAGTTCAAGGTCTGCTGCAGCGATTCAGACCTGTTAAATTGCCCCAGCCATACGAGCGGTACAGGTGCTGCCATGCATTCTTTACCAGCGTTGTGTTGTCTTTTATTTATAAACCTCTGGGGAGGACAACACTGGTCTTCAAGACTAGTCTGTGAGGAACTGAGTGAGGAGCTGTAATCAACGGCAGGCAGACCCTGGTGTTCCCAGGTGTTTGAGGGTAGACAGGAAAAGAGGCTGATGTAATGATCAGTATTCCTACCAGGGGATAGGTGACCCAAATGGAGTTGAACAAGCTGGGTAATGAAAGAACTGCTAATGCTCTTGATTAGCCTCCCGTGGTAGTCACTTAAACAAGCTGTGGTTGTCTTTTTGTTGACAGGGATGATGGCAGTAGGTAGGGACAATTAAGTCAGCTGTTCATTGTATGATTTCAGTGCATGACCGGAGATTGAATGATTATGTCACATGATGGAAAAGTCCCTCACAATTTCTGTAAGCCACATGAGGGCACTGTCCAAGTGCTAGGAGGTAGCCCAGGTGAAAAGGTAACGGATTGATTTAGCCAGAGGGAGCATAAACAACAGAAAAATGATATAAATTTGTCTGAAACCTGTTGATTGTCATGAAACACACCTTTCTTCTCTCAGTTTTGCCAAATTTCTCAGTCCTGTCCATGATTAATACTAAGAAAGTTTTGCTGGAAGAATGCAGTGTTCTCAGAGGGTCAGTCCCAGATGTCCTGTTGTTGGTGCACTCTGGAACTGAGCTCTCAGGGACTGGAGCTGTGGATTCTGGCCCTTTTATCTCTGTGTTTTCCTTGCTGCTTTTCCATAGAGTTTTCTGTCTGTCGTTTGTGTCTGTGTCCCAAAACACTCCTTCAACCATGTAGAGCAGGCATGTGTGACACCAGAAAATGTATGAAATGGGCAAAGCTCCATTAATTCCTAATCCATTTATGCTAATCTTCTCTGTATGAACCATCGCAGTGGAGGTGGAGGTGGAGATTGCTCATTCTACACTTTGGTGAGTATAACATTTTTTAAACTACATCTATGCTTTTTTATTGAACACGTATTAAATGATAAGCATGCTTTCACTCCACTTCATATGCAGTTTTACACTCACTTTTGTACAATAGAAAAAGCTGTCACTGTTTCACTGTTTTATTTGCACTTAATTGTTTAAAAGACTCTTTGCTGTCAATCTGATTAATTACATTGGTGTGATTGTGGGTTTAACTGGGGAAGGGAGAGAGTCTGTGTCACGGTCACATCACCCTTACAGCACTCGCAAAGTCGTCATCTAATTTTCTAATTCCTCTCTCTGTCCGCCCCAATCTTCTTCCTGACTGACAAATATTGTGCTTGTCATTAACGTATTGTCTCTAATCTCAGTTCTGTCTCAGGCTAATTGTGCTGCAATTTGGTTTTGGATCTGTGACAACAAGGCCAGACCGACAATGGGTGAAATGAATCCTCTGACAAAATAACTTCCATCATGTTGTCAGCTGTTCACGAACAATCGCCAATGGAAGGAAGTGTTGTTAAGGTAGGTCAAGATTAATAAGCCTTGGTAAAAAGAACAACAAAAAACACAATTAAAAGTTTTATTTGTAAAAAAATAATTTAGGGGCAGAAATGATTTGGCTCCAATGTGTTAATAAGTGCTTAGAGCAACACGCTAAACAACTCCATTTTAAAACCAATTTCATGAACAGAAAATTGATCCTTAAAATGAATTTGCTGCTTTTGTGCTACTACACAAATGGAAAAATAACATTGTCACTGTCAAAAAGGATGCGTAAATAAATATAACTGTAATATGAGAAAAGAAAGACATTGGGAAAGAAGAAAATTAGATTTAAAATGAAATTAGAAATAATTATCTGAAGCTGAAGCTTTTCAAATGAAGCATACATTGTCTTTTTGTCTCCTTTGTATATGTGTGGTAGTGTGGGTCAAGGTGCCTGGGTGTAAACACTGCTTTTGTGTTAATACTAAGATGCTGATTTTAACCTGTTTGTATCTTGAATCACGCTAACCCTATGGTAAGAATTACCTGGCCATTTGTGATAGCAATTGGGATTTGTTAACTAATTACCTGGCCATTTGTGATAGCAATTAGGATTTGTTAACTTAAGATATTTAACATTAGAAAGAAGCGAAAGGTTCTCTTTTCTAGTGACATTGTTTACCTGTATTTTGACAGAATAGCGTATACCCGTTTAACTTCAGGTGTATTTATTAAAGTTACTCTTTGTGTATTCTAATTACCATTGAATTTGTTGGTTTTTTTGTACTCATACAGTACATTCTCTGCTGCTGTGACACTTGGTACCATTTTTTACTAACCAAATTATGTACTAAGAGAACCCTGATAGTCTAGAGATTTGTAATTATCAATTGCAATTAATTACATTTTAATCAGATAGCAATAATTAACACAATTAG
>NC_024310.1:15109891-15118500 GCF_000523025.1 Cynoglossus semilaevis
GCTGGATAGACTTAGACTGACTGCAGTCTACTCGTATTTTTTTATCACTTTTCAACAAATCTTCAGGTGCGCTGATGTCACTTAATGCATCTTCTAACTGGCCCATCAACCTGTGTACAGAATAAGATCCAGAATAACTTAGTTAGGTTAATGTTATAAGTTTCTCATGTTTTTCATGTCTTTGATTATTTGTTTTAACCTTTCTCTAGGTAACTGTGTTGGTACATGTCAACGACAACTGGAATCCTATGAGTCCCACTGTCACCCAGAGTCAACTCAACGTGTCAAATGTAAGTGTGTTTTATTTTTATTTTCTTCATCTACATTTGGTTCCACTTTCACAAAATGATGCATTGAAAGATATTCACAGCGTTATCCTTCCAGTATCTCATTTCTTGTATTTCATTTCTTGCTGCTGTACCAAAAGATCATTTCTCCTTCTGTTTCATCATCATTCATCTTTTGTGTCTTCCCTCCTGTGTCTTACTTCCTCTGCTTATGAATGTAAACTTGCCTCTGTCCTTTACCTCTATCCATTACCTTTGACTTGTCGTCTGGAGCAGAGTTCCACTACACTTTTTTTTTGCACCATATATTGCTTTTGTCTAAGACAATATGAATAGAATTGAAAACACAACTTTTTCTTATCTTTTACAGTTACAGCCATGTCTACTGTCTCCATCGTGGGCCCTTTTTAAACTCTTCAAAGACGTGTCCAGAGTTGGTTGGGAATTTAGGGAGGATCCAAACACATCACCATCCAAGTTTAAAATGTGAGTTTAATTTAAATATTTTTCCTATGCAACCAGATACTAAATGTCAAAATATATATATGATCCACCTGTACTACCCTCTTTTGAGACCCCTTACTCACGCTGTGCAATAATAACTGCCAGTGATCCTTATTGCGCTTCAAGTAATTAAGGACCACCGAGAGATTTGTGTCCCTCTAGCGGTAATAAACCAATATTACATTATTCTGTAAGCAGAATCTGGATAAATTACATCATAAACTTCTCTGATCTGTGTCCCTGTAATTGGCAATACGTGGGTTTTAGAAATGTATGAGCATGGTGCTGCTGGTGTACAATACCACAGCTTATCAAGAAGACAAGACAAATGAACTCACACAAAAAAGAATTTAATACCCTTCGTGAAGGGATAAATGATCCAAAGTCTGACATACTAAATAGGGCGAGGTTTAATGACACAGGTTTTTAATGTAAAAACTTGTGGCCAACACCCAAAATGCTCTGTAAAGTCATGTGACATGACTTACTTACTTACATAGTTAGTTCACATACACCAATGTTGTAATATACTTATATGTCTCTTTTTTCTTGTTGGTTGCCTCATGATCTAGACCAGCCAGATACAATACTGATTAATATACAGTCACATCTTGAACAATATCTATTTAACATCATAAAGTCCTCCGTTCATCATCCATGGCAGGTCATTCTCCTCCTGGAGCCTTCCTATACTAACGGTACCATCTGTGTAAAATCCCACACATTTTCCTTTTCTGTCGAAAGTTGAAATAATCATCATTGTATAGACTGGTGGTGATACATGTCCTTGTATCTCGTGTCTTCTGTGCAAAAAGTTTATTTTATTTTTTTTCTGTTGAAAGAACTAAAAGCATGATTGACATAACAGGATACCTGGTTGTTTACTTTACAGTAATGAAGATCCCCCCCTTTTTTTTTTCTTCTTTTGTATTCAATTAAACAGTTACATATATTCAGATGCCACACCCTTTGCCTCGGACGTGTCACAAAAAAGGTAAAAAAAAAAAAAAAAATATTACAGAAAGATAAAGAGGTTTATGACTACAGTGAGCAGCATCCTCATTCGCACATTTCTTTTTTTTTTGTTTTCAGAATTAAGGCACTGCTGCATAAAGAAAGAACATGGCCAAAGAACCTCTCTGGGAGTGGGATGGTGAGGCAGGATGATGAGACTCTGTTCTTCTCTGGCAACTCATAGAGTTTGCCTGTGTCCGTACATGTGCTTTGCTAATAGTTTGAAATGTGCGTCATATGGCATGTAGAAATTTTTACATCTTGTGACATTTCTTCAGACCAGCCCTCAGACCAGCCCTCAGACCGTGCTCTCCAGCATCCACTCAGTGCTGCTAAATGTAACTCTCCTGTTTGCTAGCGGGGAAGAAGCTAGTGACTCAATGTCCAGCTGGTTGGTGGACCTGTTCCACCTCGTCTTCGCTCGGCGTGGGTAACTGTGACTCTGAAATATCGAGTAATCTCCTCCGTCGAAAGAGAACCTGTGCCTAGTTCGTGCTAGCTCATTAGGGAGCAGGCCCACATTAGCAAGGGCACTTTTGTTGTCCTTAAGCCTCGGGGCCTCCTTGGTGCCAGCATTAGGACCAATGAGACACAGCGACATGGTGGAGCCCGTCAGGCTACTGTCTGTCTGCGTGTCCTCAGACGGAGGCCCGGAGCGCTGAGCATCCAGGCTGGTTCTCCTTTTCAGCCTGTCCAGGTTCAGTTGAGGCAGCTCCACCTCCAGGACAGCTGTAGTGCTTGCTGGTTCCTCCTTCTTGTCGTCATCCATGCATAGCACCAGGGCCATGCATTCTTTAGGAGCCTGGGCGCCTTCATGCAGGCTCTCGCTGGAGTCTAGCTGCTTAGCCGTGGAGCTGTGTTGCAGGCGCTGCTGGCTGCCATTTGTCTGGGAGTGCATGCTGGAACTAATCTTGCTTTTGCTGTCTTCTGGGCCAGTGTATGTTTTGTAACGGATCATCAGGATGATGATGAACACCAACACAGACGCTACGATGATGCCGCCGATAATGATGATCATGGTTCCACCGAGAAACTGGCTGGGCATGAAGCGACACTCGTTGACGTCACTGGCCGTGTGAAACTGCACGCAGCCCACCACACGGGTGGCTGTTAATGAGGTGATGCCATCGTCGTAAACTGCCAGCACACAGAGGTCATACTCTCGCCCAGGAGCCAAGTCATTGATTAGGAAGTTTTTGCTGGTGGATGGGATCATTCTGTGGAGAGAGAAGAAGAAGAAACAGACTGTCATTAAACTGTTGTCTTTACCATCTGCCCCACAGGATGATTGTGACAAGTTAATGTGAGGCCACTTCCAGGTAGGACAGTAAAATATTTTTTTGTAGTGTTTAATGGTTGATGGAGCATGTTGATTCATTCCTAAGAGAAAAGGAAATGTATTTTTGGTTTTTACTCTATTTCTGTCTATTTTTAAAAATATGTATATCTTTTAGATTTTAGTTACAATTACATTCCTTTTTTAAAGCTATTTTTTGCTATATATTGTCAATATTAGGTTAATTTTAGATAAACCTTTTTGGTTAATTTTAAATTTGTTTGCCTTGTGTTGTAATGTTTTGGTTTCTAGATAACTGGGTTGCTTTTAGAATCCTGTTATGTGAAAAATATTTTTAACATACTGCAATTTTTGGCTACACAATGGCTTGAATTTAGCTAAATATTTGTTTACCTACTGATCTGCTTATTACAAAAATAAAATTACATTTTTAAAAAAAAGTTTTTTCCTACCTTTTTTCCTATGCTTTTTGGTAATATTTTATTAGTTTCAGGTCTCAAGTCACCTTTGCTTTGTGGTTATGGTAAGGTTTTTGAGTATTTTTCTCGAGTTTTTTCACAATTTAACAATTTAATAACCAATGTAAAACACAAACATATCTGCTGTTATTTGTCTTTCTGTTCCAGCAATATGCTCACAATATACAATTTTAGTTTACAATGCTGTTATGTAATATATTACATTTGTAATTTATAGATTTTGTATAATCTTACTCAAAAGTAAAATGTTGAAGAATATAATTAAATTGTGTACAATCAAGTGCTGGAAATAAATATCACCTAAACTGGCAGATGAGCATAAAGAGTACAGCAGTGTAATAAAACTGACTTCTGGTCAACAGTGACATTAACATAATTACCAGCTTGTTTCTTTTTCCCTAAAGGGAGACAGTTGTAGGTAGTAATGTACCACCTCAAGACAAAACACAATCTCAGGCCTACACTGAATGAGAAAATTATGCAGGAGACTGAGTCATTATCGCTGAGACACAGGTGCTAAACAAAACCAAAGTCTTTGGTTCCACACTTGAATAAACCCTGAAATATTTGTCAAATTGAGAAAATTCAATGAACATGCGCCATTAGTCCAAAATCAGATCAACATTAATTGTACATATAAAGCAAAGATATGTGTTGTATTATTACGTATCCTCAATTAGGAAGGTGGTGTTGTACAAGCACGGCTCAAATACTGGGTGATTAATTCAGCTCAGTCTCCTGGAGAGTTTGGAATATTGATGGCTCTGTTTAAATTATTGATATCTCCCTATGCTTCACAAAGCACAAGTTAGGTTCAAATGAAAAAAAGGCCTTATGCATTATCCAGAGGGCTGTCAAGAGGTAGATGTTTTTTTAACCTGAATATCCCAAGAGAGCAGTGGCTTTATCATGAATAATCATGATTAATTGAGATAAATCAACATTCGGATTAGTGCTGGAACAGAAAGACTGATAACAGCAGAATGCGTTTCTCACCTGTTTTCTTTGTGAGAAACACAGTCAGGGATACAGATGGGTTCAAAGGTTAAGAGGTTTACAAGATACTAGTGAGACCTGGTGAAATAAATGGTTCATAAATAGAGAGAGTTGACATTCTGGGGTGTTCAGAAATCACATCGTCTAAATGAGCGATAAGTAGAGCAGTTTGAAGATATAATTTATGCAAAGAAAAGCAAGGTTTTAGGCATGCTGTAAATTAATTAACTTGATCTCCACTATTGTATCATTTCTTAATTTTTTGAAGATTTACTTTAAACAAAATCAATTTCAAGAATAAACAACCGAATTATAAGTTACATAATTCTGAGTCTAAAGATCCAAACTGTTTAGAGCCAAACTTATCTTCTTACAGTAAACAGCAGTTACATGCTGTTGTTAGATTAATATGGAAATATTCATGTAAATTAATGTATAAGGATTTTTAAATGATAAAGGTGGATGACCCAAACCTGAGCTAATGGCATACGCTACCTTACTGCATATATATATAACAGAAACTTCCTCAACTTCCTCATGCAGAATCGATTACACAAAGCCACCCACATAGGGGTGGGCGGAACATCCATTGGCTAATTACCATACAGTGTACTGTAGAGGTTAAAGCACAGAACTGGACTGTTGAACAGGTGAAAACAATCGTTTTCAGTCCTCTTTTTTAACTTACTGTTACTTGAATTTCATGCTGACACCAAAAACCCTGATTAATATTGCATAAAATAGCTATATATTTTGTGGTCAATTAGTGCATTTTTATTCATTTTTGGGAACTTTATTTTCTAAGACTTTAAGAGATAAGTTATCCTTATTTAAACAGCGACAATCTCTCACCAACCATCTACTCTTCCTCCTCCACCATCAATGCATGCAGATTGACTTCGCGCTAAAGGTAAGTTATAGTTGTTTTTTTTTTGTTTTTTTTTATGCCATCTCTCATAATGCCCCAGGTCTCTGCCTATGTACACTTATTCTTCCTGTCAGGTGTTTTTTTTTACTATTGTAAACATGTTCCTAATGAGTAAACATATATCAACATAATCTCATGTCATGGCTTACCGGTACACCAGAGTGTCATCCGCTGAGCTATTGTACTGAATCTGGTACATCCTGATGCCTGGAATGTGTCGTTCAGATGGCCAGCGGATGACAGCAGATGAGGAGGTCAGCTCAGCCACCATCACCCTCCTGTCCTGCTTGTCGTAGCCCTTGGTGTCGTTGCCAGATTTGGTGGAGGTGGTAATATCTGAGAGACCAGGGTCCTCACGCATGTGGCCTGTGTTGTTCACAAACAGGGGTAAAGGGATCATGTTGATCTCAACAGCAGCTGTGGCAATGCCCGCGGCATTGGAGGCAACACAGTTGAATGCCCCGCTGTCCTTAAGTGTAGTGATGAGGATATCGAGAGTCCCATTATCATACAGGATGGTGCGAGAGTTGTTGTGAACTAGCTTGCCATCAGGTGACCGCCAATGTATTTCTGGTTCTGGATCACCGAGCGCTTTGCATTTCAGAGTAACTCCCTGTCCTTCCATCACATAGGGCTTTGTTGCAAGGTGTTTGGTAATGAGTGGTGGCTCACAGATGAACTCCTCCTCTTGGATAGACCAGAAGTACTTGTCCATGAGGTGCTCCGGTGAGGCACAGGTCTCCAGGTCATCCTCCCGAGTGAGCCTGCGCAGCCATAGCAGCTCACAGTTGCAGTGGAGTGGGTTTCCTCCAAAACTCACAGCCAGCGTAGATGAGCTTGAGCCCTTGGCATCAGATAGGACCTGGGCATGCTGGAACAGGCTGTCGGGTGGCAGCTTTTGCAACCGGTTTGAGGTCATGTCCAAGCGTACCAGCTTGGTGAGCAGCGTAAAAGTCCCTGCTTCAATGTGGTCGATCAGATTGTGGTCCAGTGTGAGTGTATTGATGTTGGTCATTCTAGCTATGGCCTCCCAGGGAAGGCTTCGTAGGTTGTTATTGGAAAGGTCCAAGTCCTCGATGGTAGATACAAACTCATCAAAAGCATTAGGGGCTACTTGGTGAATCTGGTTGTTTCCAAGGATGAGGTGCCTCAGGTTTACAAGACCTTGAAAGTGGTCACTTTTTATCACACTGAGGCGGTTACCATCCATGTGGAGTGCCCGCAGTGCTTTCAGGCCCAGGAAGGACTGCGGTGTGATCTGGCTAATAGTGTTGCGGGACAGGGTAAGGTGAACCAAACTAGTCATGTTAAAAAAGTCTTTTTTGCGAATGATGGTAATGAAGTTGTCGGTAAGTCGCAGCTCTACTGTCTTGCGGTCGATGGTTGGTGGCACGAACAATAGTCCATTCTTAGCGCAGAGTAAAGTCAGGGTCGGCGAGAGGTGTTGGCAGATACAGCGGCCAGGACAGCTGTAGCCCTTCACCACAGCTGCACACAGCAGCACACAGAGAACCAGCCGGTCCATCGTTGATCAGCTTTCAGGTACTGTGGGAGAGACAAACAAAAGGGAAATAGAAAATTAATTATTAATTATTAATGAATTATTTTTGCAATTTTAAGCATAAAAACCCACCATGCTATATATTTTGTGGTCAATTAGTGCATTTTTATTCATTGGGAACATTTTATTTTTTTAAGACTTTTTCAGAAAATTATAAGTATAGCATGTTAGTTAATAAGTTATCCTTATTTAAATCTACAGCGACGATCTCTAACCAACAATAACTCCTCCCTCCTCCTCCTCCTCTTCCTCCTCCACCATATAAGTATGCACATCGACTTCGCTCTAAAGGTAAGTTTCAGTGCGGTACTACAGTCATTTTTTATTTTCTTTTTATTCTATACTGTGTAATCATTTTTGGATGTTCTTTTTATGTCCTGAAATTGTTTCTGGTAAGTCTTAAGGAAAAGTACTGTCTTATTTAGAGTAGTAATGACATGTATGACCTTAAATGGCAATTATAAATCAGATATAATGTTGAATAATGTTCTCTGAATAATGAAAAAAATTGATTAATAAAGGTTGATGTTCAAAGAAATTAATTATTTCCTCGATTTTAAGAATGAAACCCCACATTGATACATATTGTAAGGTAAATTAGTGCAATTTTTATGTTTAAAAAGAATTATTAGGATAGTATGTTAGGTTGGTCAAAAGTTGATGGTACAAAAAATCATAACATTTCTCAATTTTAATCATTAAAATAAACATTGCTACACATTCTAAGGCTAATCAGTGCATTTTAATTCATTTTTTAAGATGTTTTTAGAAATCGATTAGCATAGTATAGTCTTGTATGTTTAGGTGATATTTTCACATTTTCAGTACTTCAGTTCAATAATACTTGGCATGCTGCAGCATGTTTTGGGACATAAAAAAACATTTAAGGCCTTTCTGGGACTTTTAATGTTTTTTGCATTTTTACGTGATAGTAAGACTATACACTACACAGACTGGAGAAGCTGATCAGGACGTCTAGCTCTGTGGTGTGCACAAAACTGGACCCTCTGGTTATACTAGCAGAGAAGTGAACACTTGGGAAAACTGCTCGCCATCTTGGACAATGCCACTCATCCACTGCACTCCAAAGAGTAGGACCAACAGACTTAAAAACACCTTTGTCCACCGGGCAATTAGAATGTTTAACTCTTCACTGGGTGGCAGGAGAGCAAACTCTCTAACGACTAGTGGATAGGGGAGTAAGTGCAATAACCCAACAATAATTCAGTGTAATAACTACAATCTCCATTTACATTACTATTATATTTTTCAATATACCATTGTATTTCTATTTTATATTTATAAGTACTGTATATGTTTATGTATATGTGTATATATATGCTTTCCCAATGCTTATATATTTATTAACAGTGTGCTGCTACTCATGTTTGTATTTTACCTATTTGTGTGTTTTTACTGTTGATTTAGTGCTGTACTGCTGCTGGAGCCTAAATAAGCTGAAGGGAACTCCTTAGGAATTAATAAAGTGCTATCTATCCATCTATCTATCGTCTTGCGAATTTG
Source organism: Cynoglossus semilaevis (assembly GCF_000523025.1). Taxonomy (NCBI): domain Eukaryota; kingdom Metazoa; phylum Chordata; class Actinopteri; order Pleuronectiformes; family Cynoglossidae; genus Cynoglossus; species Cynoglossus semilaevis. The sequence continues at coordinate 15,118,482 of NC_024310.1, forward strand.
CACGATGGTAAGGCTATAG
>NC_024310.1:15118600-15122996 GCF_000523025.1 Cynoglossus semilaevis
ATGAAAGAAGGGATTTATTCAAGGTTTGGTGAGAAAGGAGAATGAGCAGTACTGCAGTAAAACACAGGAAGTACTACAATCATTATGTCAAGTTTGGATTTTCATGAACTGTTGTTGGTAATTGATTTTTTTGTCATTCATTTTAAAGAATGAAACAGAAGTATTTGTTTCACTCTGCAACCTTTGTGAAACTCAAATAATAATTATTTCTGTCTATGTTTACGTGTGTGTGTAAATTGTTGTGCAGTGAGTGTGAGTTTGGAGGGAAGAAAGTTTGCCATTCGAGGGAGGCCCACAATGTTTGATAACCATGTCATAAACTGAGACTAACTCGCTCCTGTCAGTGGGTTATTTAGAGTATTAACTTATTATGTCAGAGACCTTTATTTTATGGCTGTAGCTTCAACCGTCTGACAAGGCCATCGTCAGCAGATGGACTGTTTCAAGGCTAAAGAGTCACCTGACCAGAAGGTTTTATTTTTAGGCCCGAACATAAAAACTAACAACTGTGAAGTGATGTCTCTAATATGATAGTACTGCCCTTTGACCCCGCAGAAGACAACACTCTCCTCCCTGATTCTGTCTTAAATTACTTCAGTATAATATATTTCTAAATATGGAACAGGTCCAGGTAAACAGTAGACCTTATGTCTTTTCCCTTTTACTGTGTTTGTGGTTTGATGTGAATCAACGATGACGTTCTGTTGACTAATCTACAAAAGATATACAAAATCTTGCAGGTTGTCTAAAAGGCAGTACACCCTCCTCTCCCCTCTGCCCCTCCTTCACCTGACATATAGGCACATAGCAACAGCTCATGGCAACAGTTGCCATGGTAACACCAAAAGCATCTGCAGGCCTGAAGGACAGGGAGCTGCCGCAGAGAGTGAGGTGAGACCAAATCAGTCCTAACACACACTCACAGACACACAGCCATACACATTTACATACAAACAAATGAATGCACACAGACAGACCAACACACACACTTACACAAACTGAAACTCAAACACAGGCAGACAGACACACACATACACGAGCACCACTGCATCATCTTCTCCCCCTGGTGCTGATGATGTACCTGTAGTTCAGCGATGGTGACCTTGTGGTAGTTCTTCTCTTCGTCCCTCCGTTGGTCCTGTGGAACTGTGATGTTGGCGAGTGCCGTTTCAAAATCCAGAATCTGCTGCATCTGCAGCTGTGCTGAGCTCCTGTCTCCACCCAGCAGCACCCCCAGCTCCACCATGTACTCCAGGTAAGCCACCAGCACCTGGGAACAGGAGGATTATCAGAGGAAATATCCTTAGAATCTGATCAGTTGATGACCTTTCCTACCAGGCATCTGAGTGAAAAACAACTGACCTTTTCATTTGCTGTTTTGTTCAGGTAATAGTCCCTGGAGGGCAGTGAGAGACCCGACTGGTCCACCTGCAGAAGAACAAAAAACACTGTCAGAAGGCTGAAGGTTCACAGACACAAAGAGAGACATCAGAGTTCTAAATATAGGTCTGAGACCAGGGTTTGGGTCTAAGTTAATCATGGTTTAACTTACCTGGATGATATTGCTGTTTGAGTTTTTTGGATCAACACTGACTCCGACACTGAAGAAAGGCTGAGCCCTGTATGGACCAGACACTACCTTCAGAACCTCCATGAAGTTATCTTTGTCCCAGGGACCTGTTATGTTCCAGCCACCGATCTGCAGGAAGGCCACACACTCTTCACAGCACAATCACTCTGTGATTTAAGATTATTTAATACAGCAGAAATGATTTTGTATTTCTTTTCTGATATAATGTTAAAGGTCATTTATTTTCACACTCCCTTTTTCAAACTCTTCATTTTCTAAGACTACACTTTCCTAGGTTTTTGAATGTCTTGACAGTTATTTTTTTCTCTTCCTACTTTAAGCTTTGATGAAACCGTGCTCGTGTCTGAATTGGTCAACAAAATAGTTTTCTTATCGTTCTTACCTAATGTTAGCTACGACAAATGCCAGAGATAACATTAGCTACAACAGACACCACAGCTAATGGTGTCTGTTGTAGCACACTAGCAAAAAGCCTGAAATTAACTTGATATATAACGTGAATATTTATTTTTTTAAACTCCTGTGTTGAAGGACAGACAGAAGCTGCAGGTTCGTCCTCTGTATTGTCTCCTTCCTGATCTACGCGTCTCCACTGTATGTGGCGGGACCACCAGCATAGATAGTCATCTGTTTAGTCTTTCTGGCCACAGCCGAGAAACTGTTGTTCCTGAGTCATGCAGTTGTAGTGCCAGCGGCAGTGGTGGATTAGTGGTTAAGGAAGCGGACTTGGGTCCAGAAGGTTTCAGGTTTGAGTCCACCAGCTGCCAAGTTACCACTGAGGTGCTCTGAGCATGGCTCCGTCCCCACTCACTGCTCCCACTGTTCACTTTGGTGATGGGTTAAATGCAGAGGTCACATTTGGTGGTGTGCAGTGTCACAATGACAAGGAGTTCACTTTCCTTTCCTTTCCTTGTCATGGCGACAATGAATATGAGTTACCTTGATGATGAGGTCTATAAGAGGCTGCGCTCCCAGTTCTTCAATCTTCTGTGTGTTGAGGCATGACAAGTAGTAGGACTGAGTCTTCTTCTCTGCCTCACTGCTGCCGTTAAACGTACCATTCTCTAAGAGGACAGTAAGAAAACAATAGTCACGCTTCTGTCTCTCCATTCATCTGTCTCCACCATTTTGTCTCCACCCGTCTTACCCAGCAGGTGTTTGAGGACAGCCTGGTTCTGCTCCATGATGTCGTTGAATGTGGACCAATGTGAGTGTCCATCAGGAAGTGGGTTCTTCCTCACCCATCCACCGCAGGCAAACTGGTAGAAGTCCTGACAGGGGTCTGCGCTGCGGTCCATGGCCTCCACGATCTGACTGGCCACAGTGATGCAGGCCTCCGACAGACACAGGTCACGACTGCTGTCTGCGCAGCATCACGAGAAAGAGGACGAAGACAGGAATGTGTGTTAAACAGTGATGAACCACCTGTTCTAGTAAGTCAGACAGGTGGTCTGTGAGGAGGGGAGGGGCAGATCGAAAAATGAATGGAGGAAATTAAGGAGGACGGGGAAGAATCACCGTCATATAAATGAGGAGGAGGGAGTTTAAGGGGAACAAGGGAGAAAAGGACATGTAAGATTAGGAAAGAAAGAAACAAAGGAAGTCGGAGAGAGAAGAAGACAGGATAACTGATGTGGAGACAGTGTGTGTGTGTGTTTACCTGAACTAAAGGTTACTCCGAGCACAAACAGACATGCTGTCAGAGCGAGCAGAGTAGCGAGCAGCAGGACTGACAGGATCACCTCCAGCTGAGTTCTCCTGCCCAGGATGTTCACACCTCCTTTCCTGAAGCCTACCTGAAAAACAGAGACACACAGACGGGACAGTAATATTTTTTATCAACACTTTTACTTTCACCTACACAGATATAAGGCTGCACTTGGTGAATAGAACATCGTTGTATGATAAACACATTACACTGTTATTGACAACTGACAACAGACTCTCTAAATGTTGGGTGAGAGTCTGCTTCCTGTCTTAGTTCCAAACCAGTCTTTATCTTTTGTTATTCAACAATACAACTAATTCATTATACCAACAATTACTGTGACGATATGACATCACTCAGTACAACAACAACGTCAAATGGTGATGTTGTCGCAGGTGATATCTTCTTCGTCTGTCCCTCTCCCTTTACATGAGTTAAAGTTGAGATCATATCAACCATGGAGAGAAGACGTCACCAAAATATCTCTGTCCTGATCCACTAAAGAATCTGCCTGAAAAAACACACTCGACACACAACACATCATAAACCTGGGACAGAGATGTAAAAATATGGCAGCAAACACTAGATATCAACAAATACACCTTCACTGTCCTCTCCCTTCACCCTCCTCCCCCTCCTGTTTGTCTTGTTTGTTTGATAAAAACCTCTAGCCACCCCTACAGCTACTGCACCTCTTTCTGGGTGGTGGACCCACACAGAGTCTGTTTCTAGGATTTCATCTGGGATATGTTAGACTCAGGAAATCCCCGTTCACCCTAGAACCATTATTGTCCAGTAAATATCTTTGTCCCTGACTACAGCATGTTGTCGGTTCAAAGTCCTTCTTGTTTCCTCTGCTTTTCCATTTTCACCTCATGGTGAGACTCATGGCTGACGATGAACCTGAACCCTGACTCTGTCTGTTCACTCACTCACCTCCACTCCGTCAGGAGACAGAGACGCCTCAGCTGGTCCGTCAGAAACTTCCTCCTCCTCAAATGTAGCTCGCTTGTAGTTGGACATCTGCAGGGACAGAGACACCGACTGTCAGAAATGTCCACAATCACACAAGTCACGGAGACAACATTTGATCAAAG
>NC_024310.1:15123020-15127101 GCF_000523025.1 Cynoglossus semilaevis
ATGCATGCTGGGACATCTCCACATGTTTTTGCTTTTGCACGTTTTCACTGATGTGTTTGAGAGAATGTGTGAAGTGGTCCGGCGTCGCAGCATGAGCAAATGTTTTACTGTGATCAAATAAATGTCCACTTCCTATGTTTACTCTCGCCACCCCTCACCCTTTCTGCATTCACACTCCATGTCTCCCCCCAAACTCCCTTCAATTCTTATTGTGAGGAGACATAAACAGCGCAGCTCCACCCTGCAGAGACAAACACACACTTTCTCAGAAGAGGTCACATCTTCTCACCACAACAACCCTGGGCAAATTGGCGTTGGTTGCTGTGGAAACCACCGCAGTGTGGAGCGTTAAAGCCACTAATACCTCTTTACACTGACATGAGGGGGTATGTCCCAGGGTTTCTACAGCCTGGCTGACAGGCCTGTATATAACAACCAACTCCTGTTATTTACATGTCAACAGAAATAAATTACTTATCAAAAATGAATACCTTTACAACACCATTCATTTATTAACAACAACAGTTATATTTTATCACAACATAATGCAGTCTGAACCAATGAGAGCATTTGGGGCGGGGCTAAAACTGCTGCGGCGCTCACATGAACAGAACCATGTAGAAAGGTTCTGAACTCTGAACCAAAGTTACCAACACTGATGAGTTCATCTCCGTTTATCACTGGAGTACTTTAACTCTGAAGTATTACTTCATGATCACAAATACTAAGTGTTATTGCACTTGTGTACATAGCAGTACTTTAAATCCGAACCCTCCTTTTACAGTGCCTTTGGTTTCTGAGTCTGAAGTGGGTTTTTTTTTAACATAAAAAACGGACTGCTCTGAAATGTATTTTGACTTCAGGTCCTGATCCAGTGCTGGTCCAGGTTTGAGATCCTGGTCTGAAGTGGCCCAGGGCTGGGTCTCAGTGTCAGTCATGGTCAACAGGGTGGATACGTCTTCCTGTCTCTCCTCTGAGTCTCTGTCCTGCAGGAAACCAGAGGTTTCCAACTGTTTCCTTCCTCAACACCCTCACTGAAACCCTCCCCTGCTCCTCTCCTCTCCCCCTCTCTGTCCCCTCGATGTCATTGTCTCTCGCCCGGCTCTGTTCTCTTTAATTGATGATGCACTCGAAGGGGAGAGGGGGAGGCAGGGGTTGCTAGGAGATGAGTGTGTTTTACTGCTCTGTGGAGGGTGATGTCACTATGTGTGTGTTGTATGTGTGTGCGCGTGCATGTGTATGTGTGTTTGTCTGTGTGTAATTAGATAATGTGTGTGAATCATCTCCCTTCAGCTCTAATGGAGTTCAGCTTATATAACATCTTTTTCTCACCCTCACCCTTTTCTCTCACACACACTCTCTCTCTCTCTCTCACCCTCTCTCCTCCTCCCACAGCCTCTCTACTCTAAACAGTGAGCTGAGACAAAAACACCTCGGACCAAACAGGCCGACTGTCAGTAAATCATCACTGTTTAGTTGCAGGAAGTCACTCCAGGAAACCCAAACAAACAGGACTGAATGTTCCTACAACAATGGTACAAGGAACTGTACAGCGTCAACGGGCATTTCTTAAAAAATACATTTAATCCGTTCCTGTTTTTTTTTTTTTTTTGAAGATACAGAAATATTACAGCCAGTCAGTCCACTGTTTATCCATTGATGGAACTCTTTATTGAACAGTTTTCACTGTTTAATGTACATTTACTTAAACCCTATTTTGTGTCTGCACTTTAAACACAAGTACCATATCAAATCAATCAACATTAGGCAGGGGCTCTCAGTGGAGCAGTGGTATGGATTTCTGCCTAGCATGGAGAGGGTTCTCTTCCACCACTGATTCTCTAAACCTAGGTAAAAAGCTACTAATAAAGAATCATGTGCAGCGTTTCCATGAGCCATTCTTCATTATTGGTTTCTCTCACTTCAAACTCCTACAAGAGTTTTGCTGACTGTCGGTTTGATTCTTCTTTGTTCTGCTGCTGAGGGCAGTAAACGTCAGTTTGCTACAGAGACAGGACTATTGTTCCACCCACTGATGTGCCTGTCTCTTCTAGGGACGCACCCACTCAACACTAACATGGGTATCTGTTCCTATATTGACTAAATAGCTGGATCAGGTCCAGGAGCTGTTGTCAGTGTGTGACAGGTACTTTATCACAGACGGACTGATCACATGAACAGCTGCTGTTCTCACAGGTCCCTGTGTATTTTACAGCCTGGCTGTGTAAACAAACCTGGAGCGGTCTAATATCTACACCCATGACCTCAGCTGAGCACACAGAGGCCACCGATGGAGCCGACGTCAACATGTCCTGTTTTATATAAACGTGTCCAGAATAAATCAACAACAAGAACAGGAGACTGCAGTGACATTTCTCACTTGGCACAAGTTAAAATGACTACTAGGTTAAAGAAAAGAAATTAGTGAGTAAGAAGCAGGTGTAGCTGCACTAGCAGCAGCTAGCACAGAACAGGTGTTGGAAATAGAGAAGGTTCATGGTATGGGTTTAAAGCCCTGATGCCCAGACATTTACTGAACATTTGGAACAACCTCACACTGAACACACATCAACAAAAATAAATCAACCAATCAGAAATTTGGTCGAGCCAGAAAAACGACCTGTCAAATCGGGGATAAGAGCCCTACTGCAGTCACGACGCAAACATCGAACAGCCACAGATGTCTATTATGTCTGGGATGTTCACAGGGACCACATGTTGCTACAACAGATAAAGCTGACAGAGAACAACATGAGGAAAAGCAGAAGTGTTTGTTTATTACCTGCTCCTCATCTGTCATGACCTCCACCAGGAACCTGACGGAGGTCACGGATCAACATCTGACACATCCTGTCTAATGGATGCTGGAGCTCTACTCTTCACCTGTGGGTCTGTCGCCATGGCAACCTCTGCTTTAGAGCAGCCCCCGCTGTGACCTCTGACCTCCAATCACTCACATAGAACATGCACTCCTCCCACCGACGTAACCAACCATTTCACACTCCACAAACACGCAGAGCTAAAACGTACTGGTCCAATAAGAGTTGTTCATTTATTGGCTGATATTCACGTTAACAGTTACTGAGAAAACACTTTAGATTTATGCTGATTTGTGATTGATGATACAGATTTTTTTGATATTGACTGTCTGAATAAACACCAACTTGAAAATAAATCAAGAAAAAACATTATTACCACTTCATTTCTCTAAACAAGTGTGAAATTAACAATATTAATTAAAGATATCATGACATAATGATGGTGATAATAATGATGGTGATGATGATGATGAGGAGGAGGAGGAGGAGGAGGATGCAAGCGGGATGGGTTTGGGTCATTCAGCCCGTCTGTCTTGTTTTGTTGCCCAGATGGAAACAGGGCGTCTTAAGACAGGAAGTAACAGAGCTGCAGACAGGAAACAGTAAACCTGCCCAACCCACCCACACACAGATACACACAGACACACCATAAGACTAGAAACAATGGTATAAGTGCCACAGTACCGGGTTTATGAGCTAAATTAAAGCAGTGGTGTTCTTGTGACCCGGAGTTTGTCTACTGAGGTGCTTTCTAGAAATGTGGATGAGCCTGTCAGTCCATCTGCACCTGCTGGTTCAGTTCTGAAGTCAACCTAAAGTTCATCATGATTTATTCAGTGGCAGATCACATGACTGGGAGTAAAGAGAGGACAGATGATGATTTCCTCATACAGACTCAACCTTTTCCTGTAAACTCACATGCTGGTCCATTTATCATCATCATCATCATCATCATCATCACTATTTTCATCACTATCTTCATCAGACAGCAGGTCACACTGAACACAGAGATTCAGTCATTTTAAAGGTGGAATGTGTGTGTGTGTGTGATCATGCTTTTAGCCATTAACCACAGTCAGCTGATTTTTTTCCCCCATCCAGTGAAAACTCACAAACAGACTCACAACAGGGTTGCCTGTTATTATTCACCATACAGAATTATAAAGTCATGTTTTGTGTGGATTTCATTCAGACTCTTTTTATGTCTTTTCTCGGAATCTCATCTTTCTGATCTAGAAAAGTGACATTAGTGACGCTGTGAA
>NC_024310.1:15127137-15134274 GCF_000523025.1 Cynoglossus semilaevis
ACAGAAGCTGTTGTCTTCAAGTTCAAATGGACTGTTTTGTCACGTTGTGTTCCTAAAAAGCAGTGTTTTCAGTTGTAGACAGCAGCAGAGGAGCAGCTCTGGTTTCTCTGTGAGCTTCAACCACAGACATTAAATATTAATGCTGTTGCAGTGATATTTTCAAATGCTTCCATTCAATTTTTTCTCAGTGTAGTTTTTTTATGTCTCTGGACGGTTCCTTCAGTATGAGGACATTTAAAAAGCAGGAAGCATTGTAAGAAAATGACTTGGAACAATGTTATCGTCTTCACATTTACACATTTAAAGGTGCAATATCCAAGTGTTCAAAACCAGTATATATATTTTTATTATGAGAATAAATAGAGAATAGAACAAGTTAACTAATGCCCCTGCCTGTGTGTATAAATAATAGAATGAGTACTGATTGGTTTGTTCTAAAGAAGTGTAGCCTTTCTATGGAGGTGGCCATGTTGAATCACTGTGTTTGTACTTAATTGTTTTTCTTGTAATATGAATTTTAACTTCTAAAATTTTGGTTGAAGTCTTCTCTGGTCTTTCTAGAGTAAACCTGAGGTTGAGCCACCATAAAAATCTTCACCACTCGTAGTTGCTTTACTTTCACATGTTAACTTCTAACTAAGGTCCAACAGGTTCTGCAGCTCCAGGTGTTAATTATTTATTGTTTTATTTATTTATGAAATTAAAAGATTGGTACAGGTTACAGGTTCAATATTATGCACCAAAATCTCAGAAAACATGTATGTAGATGTGTGCGCGCGCATACGCGTCTGCGTGTGGGTGTGTAACATCAAATCACTGCGTGCTAATTTGTGACGTCAGCAGAAACAACTGATTTTTACTTAAATCTTTTATGGACTTGAAACGGTTCTGACAAACATTCACGACTTGGTTCCATCAGGTCCAGTCACTGACAGGTGAAGAGCTGCTCACGCGGCAACGCGCACGGTAGAGCGTGCGTACTCTACGGTGCGGGTATGCGTCAGTGTTTTATGTACGCTTGTGTGTTTATATATGTGTGTGTGTGCGTGTACTCACGGTGTTCCGAAGGTCCTGCAGCGCTACGCTCATCCTGGAGCTCTATAGCCGAAAAAAGAGCGCTACCGACGGCCGCTCCTCCCGTCCATCCTCGCTGTCGCTGTCCAACAGCGGTGTCCTACTGTCGGTCTGTCCTCTCTCTCCTGTCTTTTGTCTCCGCTGCAGAACTGGAGTCTCGTCTGTCTCTCTCTCTCTCTCTCTCTCTCTCTCTTTCTCTCTCTCATTCCCTCCTCTCCTCAAGCCCCGCCCAACATCCAACCAGCCTTCTTCCTCTCACAAACAAACACACCCCGAGACACGGAACCGCGACGTCATTCACACGGACTATACGTCACCAGCAGGACCCCTATCTATCTATCTATCTATCTATCTATCTATCTATCTATCTATCTATCTATCTATCTATCTATCTATCTATCTATCTATCTATCTTTTTCTTAAATTAAATTAATAAAAGTGATAAAAGTCTGACAACATCGATTTCATTCATGTCAATCATTTATTGATTAGACATAGTTTTTATTAACGCTTAAACGTCACTTAGCATTAGCTGCATATCATTAGCTCTACGATATAATCAGATGTTTTGTTCAAATGATTAAATTTGTAATTTTTAATAATATTGCTATATAAAATATTGTAATTCATGTTAAATGTTTTAATTAATAATTAATACAATATATTTCAATGTTTCCCTCTGTTTTAATGTTATGTTAATGAGAATGTGTTGTTTTTATTATTGCTATTGAAATGCTTTTATAAGATGTCACACATTTAGCCCCAATTGACTTTACAGTGTTTATGAAAAATAAAATAAACTTCCCACTAAAAAACGGTAACATTATATTGAAATTATATTTACAACACAAAAGTGAGCATATTGTGTTTAACAACTACTATACTGTATATACTGTATATATACAGAATAGGTTGCAGCCTAATAGCCAAACATTTGTCCGTTTTGATTATACATAAAATAAAAGAAACAACCGAGTTTCTGTCCAGAATATTTGCTCAGTGCAGTGCATTAAAAAAACTAAAACAATACCAGTAATGCCCGACGAACAGATGCTTCTCAGTCATGCAGGTCATTTCAATCCTGAGACAACGTCTCCTCCCAACGTAGGTAGCGTCTTGCACTTCCCACAAACCATCTGTCTTCTCTGAGCAGGGTCCTGGACACAGTGTCCTTTGTCTTCAGGGTGTAGGTGGGCAGCTGGGCCCTCTCTGTCTCCTTCCATACATATGTACAGTAGTTATCCGGCTTCTGTAAACTACCACTCAGACCAGTCCTCAGTAAACATCTCTCTGTTGGGGCTCAGGTGTTTTTATTTGTCTCCTGCATAAACCAGTGTCAGTCTGGTTGAGTTGCAGGGTTAAAAAAACAACAGGTTATTTATAGACTCAGTGTCAGTTACAGGATCAACTGTAAATGGATCCTTATAGAAGAATCTACATATTTAGATTAAATCTTAATTTGATTTGTTCACCCTCTTCTAGTGAGATCCTGATACCTGTAGCACCAGGTTTATGGTCCAGTGGGTACTTAGGGTCAAGGAACAGATGTTGTTCAGACTGTTTAAGGTAAACTAAGCACAACCTTGTTCTTACTGTTGGTAAATCCCAGTATGAAGGAGAAGTCCTGTCCCCTCCAGGGGGTGCTAAAAGATCTTGGTCAGTTTCTTTGGTCACCACTTTTCAACATTTTTCCTATTAGTGGATATAAACATGCTAAAATGATGACAGACAAATGACACTGTCAAACACAAGGCTGAAGAACAACACCTACGGATGTGTTCAGTGAAATCAGAGTCAGAAATAGAACCTGTTTTGACCTCATTTCCTTTTCACTGGACTGAAAATTAATCCACCACCCACAGCATTACAAATCTTCCCTTACTGGAAAACAGATACAGTCTGCTGGGTTTTTGTTTGTTTATCATCACTTCCTCACAGAGAGACTGTAGAACAAGTGCAACCAGTCCACCTGGTTCAAACAGTGTCAGACTTAATCAGGGCTTTGTTCACGGCTCAGATTTTAAAATAACACTCAGAACTTTGTAACTTTGTAACGTAAGTTTCAGATTCTTGAAGCCCTTTTACAAAACTCCAGCCACAGCCAATCAGAAATGTTCTTTTTCATTGCTTTAATGAACAACAAAAACCCAGAGATGTAATTTTTCAATACTTGAAAGTACATCACCATTGCACTAAAACTATAAAAGCCCATGTATATATACAAAATTATATATGTAGTCTACAGACTAAAATATGTCTATCTTTGCATGTATAAAATAAATTATGAATTTATTTAATTATATTTTCTATTAATTGATTCTATTAAATTTCTATTGATTTTTTAAAACTCTATACTCCCCCCATCCTCCTAAGATTGTAGTCTCTTCAACGTGTGAATATCAAACCTAATTCTCAGTTCAACAAGCTATTTTAACTGCTGTTAAAACTGTTGGAAAACAACCAATCCGAGGGCGACATCTGATGGCAGACGTTGGATTTACATGACAAACTATTTTGAGCACGGACATTTAAAACATTTTAAAATCGTTGTGGGTTTGAAAGCAACACAACTATACCTGGACTCAGAGTTGTCCTCTGATTCTGTGAAGTCGATTTAAAAAGAAATTAAAAAGAAGAAAGTTCGTTTCTAATGCAGGGAGCGCAGACTATCAGACTATCTTAGTCTTTTTTATACTGTTACTTGAAAATCCATGTTACGTCACAGTAATGGTAATGGATAGATGGATAACGCACAGTCCACAGCTACTGGACCGAGACCACTGACCAAACAGGATCACACCAAACCGCAACCACACTGACCACGAGGATCCATAACAGCATGGGCTCAGATGAACATGTGATCGACGCATGCGCAGATCTTTACGTCAGTTACCTGAGATACCTGTTTCCCTCACAGTCGCTTCATAAAAGTGACATCACATAAAGTGTCCACACGTCCAAATGCTAAGCAGTCCCCTATACCCCCCCCCCCCCCCCACACACACACACACAGTGAAATTTTTGACCTTAACTGTGGTCAATCCTGCACTTAGTGTCTTTAGAAGTTCTCTACTTGGTTTCAGGTTTTGCTTCAGTACCGTAATTTTCCAGCAGAGGGCAGTAAAACATTGATCATGTTTAATGCATATCCATCAACAAGCGCAAGGACTAATAGTACACTATATCGATCCGTTTAGGTTTTTTTTTTTACAAAACCGGTGATTTTAACAAGTATTTTAACAGAACCATAGACAGTACGATGTGGCAGCAAGACTTGTGACACATTCTGCCAGACATTCAGAGTATTTGTAGTAATATTATCACCAAATTTATACGACATACATTTTTGAGTCATCAACTCTAACTTGTGAACAGGTTAAGATCTGTTATTAGAAAGAAAACAAAACAATTAGAGACATAAATGGAGAACTGTGAGGACTTGAAGCTGCAGGTGTACAAGTCAAAGCATCTGTAAAAATGGCATTTCAACAGACTGCAGAATGTAAACGTCAAGAGTAAAGAGGTGTAATCTTCTCCACCCAGGAGCTCTTTGTTCACTCCTCAGAGAAAAGGGATTCAGGAAAAGGAAGGGAGGAAGCAGCAGTGAAGAAGAGTGAGATAGAGACGAGGTAATAATCATTCAGTCGTCAGTGAAGAAGAAAAACTGCAGCTGTGATTCTGAATGACAGGGATTTTCTTTATGTTCAACTTGGCTTCAAATAAAATGAATATAAACTTTTCAGTATCTTTCAGTCGCAGGAATAAAAAATAATTTTTCACCTGCAGAGACGACAGGAAGCAGAGTCATCGTCACTACAGAAACCTGTTCACACCTGCAGATAATAAACCCCATCATCAGCTTCACCAAAGACCAAGTGTTTGGACACATCTGTTGTCTGTGTTGATTTATTACAGAGACAAAGAAAACAAGACCATTTCTATGGATGAGGTCAGAAACTATCTGGACAGAGTTATGTCACCAGATCATTGGGTCTTCACTGTGACAACGCTTCAAGATATAATACAAATCAAATTCATTAAAGTCAGTCAAAACAGAGGTGGTCTGTGTGGACATTACAGACAGTAAATAGATATTCCTTCCTAATTATTATTATTCAACAGATGATGAGTCAGCAGTTTCTGACTAATTACTAACAGTATGAGTCAAAGGTTTGAATCAGTCTGTCTTTGCCCAGATTTGAATACAAGCAATATCACGTCTCAAACCGTGACTAGTGGTTAGACTAGTTAGACAGTGTCCATCACTAGTTAGACAGTGTCCATCACTAGTTAGACAGTGTCTAACTAGTCTGTGCACAGAGGTTCTCTGATCCAGCGGCAGAACAAAGATCTGGTTCCATCTAGACACATCCGCTTCATGTGATTGCGTCACTGATTACATGCATTGTTGCATTGTTCTGCAATTGACACGTTGTTGTTTTGGGCTCAGAGCTGAACCTGGGCCACGGAGTCTTCATCCATCACTATCCAGGCTCAACAAAGACCTGGAACCAGCTGACACTCCTCAGACCTGGAGGGCCATGATAATGTCTCCACAGCAGCAGCAGCTTTGTTTCTCTGCTCTGGGATTCTGACACCCCCTACAGGGGGTTTGACCTCTGACTCCTTTAACTGCTGCTGACGTCAACGTGCTCTGTGTGTGCGTGTGGGTGGCTGAGTGGATGGCTTAAAATGTCAGCTGATTAGTCGCCTTTTCATTTTTGATGAATCGTCTTTTCAAGGTGCAACATGCCATTAGCAGCCATTCATATTCACACGCACACACACACACACATGCGCGCACACACACAGAGGAGGGAGTTAATAGGCAGAGCTCTCCTTGTTCCAGTGAAGCTTTCACTCGTAATTAAAGCTTGTTAAGGTTTATTGAAGCTGTTGAAATGCTGGCGTCTGATTGGCTACATTGATGATTGGCGAGCGAGGCTCTTTGTGCAGGTGCAGCTGTTGCTTTCTGTGAACTCCTGGAAGTTTGTTTTTCGTCACGACATCTCTATAGCTTTCCCTGTCGCTGCAGACGTCTAGAGAGTCACCTGAGCAGAAGTCTGGTTCAAATGTAGCTCGAGGGTCAAAGGTCATGCTCAGATGACAAAACTGTTGGTGTTACAGCATTTACAGAAGAGAACAAAGTCATACGTCTGATTGAACTGATCAACAGACTCTCTCTCTAAAGGTTTTTGTAAAGTAAAAAGTGTAATAAAAATCCTTGGTTATTGTAATTTGAAATGACTGATCACCAAAAACACAGGAAGAAAAAAAGTAAAGGCGGATGAAAATGGATCTGAGCTGCAGTTCAGTCGATATAAAGTCATCACGTCATTACAGTACTATTACATGTTAATATTATGTTAATGTGATGTGGAGTAACAACACGGACATGTCGCCACTCATATAGAAGAAATTCATTTCTTTCAACAGTTTTAGTCGACCAAAACTGATCGTTTTCTACTTAACCTTAATTTGACCTTTTTTTCTAAAATATTTTAAATTACATCGTCACAGTTTTATATAATAATAATAATATAATTATTATAATCTATTCAATAAGTTGTCACAAATGACCCCTTAGCACATGAGACATATTGATTGTGTGTGTGTGTGTGTGTGTGTAAGTAGCTTCACAAAAGACATACGTTGACCAGTGATTTTATTGGAGGTTTTTGTGAAGAATTTGAGGACTTCAATGACTTTTTAATCTTCTTCAGGCTGTTTTACAACCAGAAAAAAGAAATAAAACCTGGACTAAACCAGATCCGTCTTTATGCTGATGATGTTCAATGATAGCTCACCATATCCTGCAACAGTATTAGGATTAAAAGTTACTGTAAATATCTGATCATCGTTTAATTTTACTATGGTGAAGTCATTGAGTTTCATAACATTTCTTCTCTTTCATTGGTACTTTTTTTTTCACCTAAAACTTTTTGTCCTTTTCTTTCTTCTGTTCTTCGTCTGTTCTTCCTCCTCCCACAGGCGACCAGAGAGGCTGTTTGTTTCAAACTGATTTTATTCAAACCAACAATTAAAAATTGTTTCATCGTGTTT
>NC_024310.1:15134400-15141369 GCF_000523025.1 Cynoglossus semilaevis
CATGGGACCACTGCCTGCAGCAGCGGCTCGTTCCAGGTCCATGTGGACGTCTTCAGGTTCTCCTTCAGCCAGGGGGAAGTTCTCCTCTTCCAGAGCCTCGTTCTCCACCTGCAGGAGGTCAGACAGCAGCAGCTCGGCCAACGAGGAGCGGGTCAGATCCTGGTAACGGTAACAACAGGAAGTTAGGATGAGCTCTGGACCAAACAGAATCAAGAGAGAAAATAAAGAAGAAAAAACGGTTCTGTAACAAACTAATATGAGGAGAAAAGGAAAAGTCGCCTTAATTCATGACAAAAGGAAAAAAACACAAATTAATAGTTTTAAGTCTAGTGATTGTAGCGTTAGCATGTTAGTGGGGTGAAACAATGACAGTATATAAATACACCACAAATATCCCAGTGGAGTTATCTTATCCTCGTGTGTGTGTGTGTGTGTGTGTGTGTTTACAGTAGGTTTCGTGTAAAACTCGAGTCACAGCCGTGCGTTGGTGGTTTCCTCACCACCGACTGTTGGCGTCGCTCTAACTGTCATTTATCAAATCCATGTCACTAAAAAGACTCCAATAAAAAACTCTGTAGGAGTTTCTAAGATTTTACAGGTGATGGTTCTGCAGCTGGCTGTCATCGAATCACTGCAGTCTCTGAGGAGCTATACTGCAAAAACACAACCACGTTTCTGGACAAAATTATTTTATTTTAAAAAATGTGTTTTCTGTTGATGATTTTTTTAACCATAATAAAGATTTTAAATCCTGCTCTTAAACACAATACAAGAAGTAGGAAGAACAGAAGAAGAATAATCTTATTTTATTTCTAATAAATATAATAAATAATACATATTCCAATTAAATCAATCAATCAATAACGATCACCATTCTTAGTCTTATGATGACGGGGCGGATCTTCAGAAACATCATAAATGTATTTGTTTTCAGAGACACAAAATAGTACTTCTTATGTTGGTGTTGAACTGACTCCAAATATTTATTTTATTATTTATTTTGTTGCCAGCCTGTGAATTTCATTCTCATAGTTATGGTAAAATGTTAACTGCATAAGATTCATCCTAAAACATGAGAGAACACGTTCCCTAAATTAAAATGACATCAACCATTGACAGGATGATACCATACAATGACTTCAATGTTCTCTTCAGCATTAAAGACGTGATTATTATTAATGAAAATAATATTTTAATTTTCGACGTAGTTAAATAAACTGTCCTGGATTACACTGCATTACAAGTGGTCATTTCGACACTTTCTTCACGATAATATTTAATACACAGCAGCAGCAGCAGCAGCAGCAGCAGCTGAGCTTCTTCTGTAGTTTAACTCTAGAAACATAGAAATGATCGAAACCCAGACGTCGTGAACGTCACTGTCGGGAAGAAAAAATAAAATAAACTCTAGGTATTTGCGAAAAATGTTTTTCAAATGTATCAGTTTTACCTCAGTCATTTCTGTTAAAGTTAAGCTTTCTGGAATCTCAGTTCCAATCACAACCTGGAATTTGAATGCTTTTCAAATTGTTGTATTTTTTTAAATTTTACATCAACGAATTTGGAAAGAAAACGATATTCTCACGGAACTCTACTTCACCGAATAGGTTTTACTTTTTTTCATGGTTTTGTCCAAATGTCACAGCGTGTGCGTGTGTGTTTGTCTATGTATACGCGTGTGTGTGTGCGCGTGCACGACCTGTTTGGAGCTCAGCAGCGGGGCCCGGTGCAGCAGCAGCCGGAGTTTGGAGTCTCTCTGTGCCGCGGAGGAGTAGCTGATGAAGGCGGTGAGGGAGATCAGGAGGAGGAGGAGGCAGCGGAGGCGTGAAGAGCAGATCATCTTTCTCACCTGTCTGTCTGTCTGTCTGTCTGTCTGTCTGTCTGTGGATCTCAGGATCTTCTGTCTCTGTCCCGTCTGAGTCGCTTATATAAAGCCCGGCTGACGTCACTGTCTTGGGGTGAAGGTTGGGTTTGGGGGGTGAGTGATGATGATGGTAATGATGAGGTGGTGGTGGTGGTGTCGAGGATGATGATAATGATAATGTTGATGATGATGCTTCCTCCCCCCCCCCTCCTCCGCCTCACGCTTTAGTCAAATGAACCGTTCTCACACTCTTTGATTTTCCTTCACGCACCTTCTCACGCTGTGGACCTCCGCAGGGCCGCGTCCAGCAGTTTAGGGGCCAGTGCTAACATAGGGCCCTGTGCACCTGCCACCATGTGGAAGGATTCTGGAGGAACATTGATGACGTGTGTTCAGGCCTGATGGGTTACTGCTGTATGAAGAAAACACTTGATTTGGAACAACAAATACACTGGCATTCACTGAGGTTACTGCATTTAACCCAATACTGCAGACACAAAGTACTTCAGAACTTCAGCTTCACAGTAGTTAAAAATACAGTGAACAAATGACTGTGAAAATGATGATAATTTATGAAGACGGGGATAATGTGTGATAAAAAGGTTAGGCTCTCAGTATTACACCGTGTTAACATGATCAGAATGCCAGGACTGGTCCAGCCTAATTAAAAAGTATCTCAGAAGTACTGTAATACAGAGTACGGTCAGCACATTTTATTTGCAGTCCACCTTCCTACTATGCAACTCAACTTTTAAATTGTGTGTCATATCGTATCGTATTGTATGATATGGTATCATATTCAGTAACTGCAGTGATATGAAAGCCAGTCGCTCCACCACAAACACCGTCTGGACAGAACTCTATGACGACGGGGTTCATGACCAAACAGTTGACGTGCTGCGACTGGTCTCTGAGAGCATTTCTGACTAATCCTCTGTCCCTGTCTGTGAGAACAACAGACAAGTCTGTGTTTGGTGAAACAACAGAAGAATAAAACGCCAGAGGGACATTTTCTACTTTAAAGGCATTGTTACAACAAATTCATTTGCAAAAATAAAAATGAGTTTAAAATGAGTCCTCTGTCTGTTTTAATGTGTCACAGGAAGTGTGAGATGATGCAGAGTTGCTGGCCTTTTTATTCTTTCTTATTTTTACTGCCCTTTATGTAACAGGAAGGTTTCACTCAGGCCACCAGAGGGCAGTAATTATGCCCTTTAACCACAAGAAAAAGAAAAGAGTCATCATAAAAAAGAGTCAACACCTCTGAAACCATCAGAGCTCTGTATCCACCTGAAGACAAACCCAACACCTCTGAAACCATCAGAGCTCTGACTAACAGTCAATGGTCCTGACACCTGGTCCCACTGACACATGGTCCAGTGATCCACGGCTGCTGCACAGGACACATTTCACAGCTGTCCAGCAGTCTGGCGGTGGAGACACGTCCACGTCCACTGAGATTACGGCAGCTGTCTGCTCCTGATTGGTTCAGCCTTGGTTCAGCTGATTACTGTCAGAGTGAAGAGGACATGAACAGAGAGGGCGATGTTCATGTTGGCACTAATAATAATGATAATAAAGGACTAGTTAGCTGTTGGTTAACTCAGTTTGGTTGAGTTAGTCCAATGTGTCTCAGATGAAGAGGAAAACGTTGGATTTTCAAGTATTTTTCTCCTATTTTAATTTTTCAACTTTCTCTACTCTTGCTGTGTGTGTGTGTGTGTGCCCTCATTACTTTTCCCATAACCAGACTCATTAACCTGTTAAAATAACACAGATTCAACCAATCAGGAGCCTAGACTTGACTTAGTCTTGACCTGAGTTTTTTACTTTCTTCCTTTACTTGTTTTCTCCTCTCCTTGGTTCCTCCACTCCCCTCCCCTCCTCTCCTCTTCTCTCCCCTCCTCTCCTCTTCTCTCCCCTCCTCTCCTCTTCTCTCCCCTCCTCTCCTCCCCTCCCCCTCCCCCCCCCCCCCTCCCCCCTCTTCCCTCCCCTCCCCCCCCCCTCCCCCCTCTTCCCTCCCCTCCCCCCCTCCTCCCTCCCTCCCCCCCCCCCCCTCTTCTCCCCCCCCCCCCCCTCCTCTCCTCTCCCCCCTCCTCCCTCCCTCCCCCCCCCCCCCTCTTCTCCCCCCCCCCCCCCTCCTCTCCCCTCCTCTCTTCTCCTCTCCTCCCCCCCTCCCTCCTCCCCCCCCCTCCCTCCCCCCCCCCCCCTCTTCTCCCCCCCCCCCCCCCTCTTCTCCCCCCCCCCCCCCTCTCCCCCCCCCCCCTCCTCTCCCCTCCGCTCCTCTCCTCTCCTCTCTTCTCTTCTCTTCTCCTCTCCTCTCCTTGTTTCCTCCACTCCCCTCCCCTCCTCTCCTCTTCTCTCCCCTCCTCTCCTCCCCTCCCCTCCTCTCCTCTTCTCTCCTCTCCTCTCCACTCCTCTCCCCGCCGCTCCTCTCGTCTCCTCTCCTCTCCTCCTCTCCCCTCCCCTCCCCTCCCCCCCCCCTCCCCCCTCTTCCCTCCCCTCCCCCCCTCCTCCCTCCCTCCCCCCCCCCCCCTCCCCCCTCTTCCCTCCCCTCCCCCCCTCCCCTCTCCTCCCCTCCCCTCTCCCCCCCCCCCCTCCCCTCCCCTCTCCTCCCCTCTCCTCCCCTCTCCTCCCCTCCCCTCCCCCCCCCTCCCCTCCTCCCCCCCCCCCCCCTCTTCTCCCCCCCCCCCCCCTCCTCTCCTCTCCCCTTCCCTCCCCCCCTCTCCTCTCCTCTCCCCCCCTCCCCCCCCCTCCCCTCTCCTCCCCTCTCCCCCCCTCCCCCCCCCCCCCTCTTCTCCCCCCCCCCCCCCTCTCCCCTCCTCTCCTCTTCTCTCCCCTCCTCTCCTCCCCTCCTCTCCTCTTCTCTCCTCTCCTCTCCTTGTTTCCTCCACTCCCCTCCTCCTACTCTCGTCTCCTCTTGGATGTTTTTAATTTATGATTTTATAATAATCTCTTCTGCCCGAACGTTTCTCCCAGAATCCCACTGGGTGGTGGCAGCAGGGAGGTCACATGGTACATGTTGATGTGCTGGGAGGCTGTGTGTTTGTGTGCCAGTTTGAGTGACACACACAAACACACACACACACACACACGCTGTGTTTCTACTCATTGATTAGTGCGGACCGATGGACACGTTCACCTCCACCTGTCACACCACAGCTGTTTTAATGGCAGAGCCCCCCCCCCCACAGTCCCATCACCCCCTGCTGTCTCCATCACCCCCCCCACTCACCCCACCACGTGACATTTGAACACTTTAAAGGAGCATGCCGTACATCATTTACATTTTGAATAAATTAAAGGTCATAATAAGATTTGAGTTTTTTTGTCTCTGTCTTCAAACAATCAAACATTAGAAGTCGAGACTGTCAAGTAATACTGTATATATTCACTACTGATACTACAATAATGAAAATACTGTATATATTCACTACTGATACTACAATAATAAAAATACTGTATATATTCACTACTGATACTACAATAATGAAAATACTGTATACTGTATATTCACTACTGATACTACAATAATAAAAATACTGTATATATTCACTACTGATACTACAATAATGAAAATACTGTAAGTAAAGGTTAGTAGTTCGATCGACAGCTCTAACTGCTGGTTTTCTGTATCTGTCCCGTGTGTGTGTGTGTGTGTGTGTGTGTGTGTGTGTGTGTGTGTTTCCCCCAGTTTGTACTCCAGCTCAGAAACATTTCAGATTCAATTAGTGCTCCTTCTAAACTGACCATGTTCACAGAACAACACTATTTATCACCCTGGAAACACAGAGACTGAGCAGCCAGGTGACAGGGGAAGATAACACACACACACACACACACACACACACGCTGCTCTACCTCAGATAAGAAATGAGTTCTTTTGTTTTTTTCCGTTTCAATCATTTTTGATTAATTCCACTTTCACTTGTTTACATCGGCTTTCTGTGAATTTAATAGTTTTGACTATTTTCTCTCACTGTGAGAGCTTAAATAAATGAAATATATATATATACAGTATATATAATATATATATTTATGTATATATACTGTATATATATATATATATATGTTTATATTAACAGGGCCGACCCCTCCATACACACAGAACACACACAGTGTGCAGGGCACTACAACTGTGGACCATTTTAAGAGACATGCACAAACTGTGTAATTGATTACCAACATAGGATGGACGCTGAGCGAGGTACGGTCTGTGCCTCTTATTTAGTCTGTATTTACTTAGTTCCTTTTTATTGTTAGATTTATTATTTTTAATAAATATAAAAATAATAATCTAATAAACGTAAAAAGTAATAAAATTGTATATACGTATATATGTGAATATATATACATATATATACACACATATATATGTATATATACATTAACACACATTTAACCGTTTATTAATGCTAAATTAGGTGAACTGAGCCCACACGTCAGTTTTTGAATTCTCTGGTCAATATTTGCTCGGCCCTCCCTCTCTCTCCATTTAAAGCTCATTAGACAACACACTGTTTCACTGTGTAAACACACTTTTGCCTGTGCGCACACACACTCACACACACACAGTGATTTTAATCCTTACTCTAATTCTTACCCCAACCTTAAGGTACCCCCCGAGTCAGTGTAGACCCCACAGCGTACACCAACTCACAGACAACAGAAAGTGATTCAATCTTTAATTGTTAATTACATTAATTATTCAGCTTGACTGGAGCAACAGAGCTTCTGATTGGTCCATTCAGGTGAGGCCAGAGGAATTAGGATCGGTTTGATGGAGACGTGGTCTCATCTGACAACAAAAAGACCAAAACAACAGAAACAGGTGAGAAGAAGAAGAAGTTCATCCAAAAACATTTTACTGGCCTGATACTAGGTTGGCAATAAAAACCGAGTGACAGTTGATAGGTCAGTGTTGACCATATTGACCCCGCCCACACACACAATTTATTTCCACTGTCTAGTTATGTTGTCTTTGTCTCTAGATGTGATTTTCAGACAGTATTCTAAAAAACAGACTGTAGGATCAGCAGGCGACTTAGCTGGGCGACTTAGCTGGGCGACTTAGCTGGGCGACTTAGCTGGGCGACTTAGCTGGG
>NC_024310.1:15141383-15227569 GCF_000523025.1 Cynoglossus semilaevis
CGACTTAGCTGGCGACTTAGCTGGGCGACTTAGCTGGGCGACTTAGCTGGGCGACTTAGCTGGGCGACTTAGCTGGGTATGAGTTAAACAGACCCTGGAGAACGTGGGTGAGTTCTAAACTTACCCTCTGTTTTTTCGGCCTTGCATTAACAGGAAGTGAAGCCTTTCCAGTAGAAGTTTTTGCAGCCCACTTTGCGTTCACGCGGGGGCAGGTTGTTGGACGGTTCAATGGAACGCTCCATGTTCATCCGTTCCCCTGTTGCTGTGGAACTAATCTCCACCTCCCTCTGGGTGTCCGCTTCAGGAAGTGACATCTGAGCCAGCAGGTCCTCCACCGCACGTTTACTCCACTCCTGAAAAATAAGAGTGATGGGAACCATTTCCAGAACCAGGTCCATCTGTCTAACACCACTATGAGAACATGACATTAATATATTATTGGAACATTGATATACAGAAACAGACTTATATCAAACACTAGAGACTCAGGTTTTAACCAGGGATGAGTAGAGAACATTTAGAACGTTCAGAACATTCAGAACCGTTCTGACGGAGCTCCTGATGACAACCATTTCTGAAGTTTCAAATCTCCAGCTGCCTGTTCGAATTTTTACTGGAATCGAAGCGTTGAGCAGCAGCAGTGCTGACGAAGAAGCTTCAGATGAACCGGTGTTCCACTCAGTCACGTTCCTGCAGCGTTCCTCACCACAGGAGGTTCTGATAATCATCTTCTGCTCATTCATGCTCCAACAACAACGTAAACTCATCTGCATTCTCACCCCTGATGAGAACTCTCTTCACGGTCTGTGTGATGATGTAGAGTCAACATTCAAACAAACAGCAGTGAAGATGAAAATATCACAGAGTCTGCTCCACACCTGCAGCAAACACTCTCACTCTACCACAGCCTATACTTTCTGAAGCTTTAGCAACATCTGGTGGTGAGGTAATATACTGTGGTTCAACATCCATCACCTCAGTATTTCTGTCTGAGGACCTAGTAGTACACACTCCAGTGTTCAATAGAACAGAAGAACTGCAGTATGTTTGTGTACTTTAGCCTAATGAAGTAAAGATGGTGATCCAACATGGCCGCCACGTAAGAAACCTCACTCCTTATGTTGATTATAAGGATTCTAGGGTTCATGAAACATGATCTATGACCTCACATGTGGAGACAAACACTCATCCACACTCTTATTCACACTCTTATTCACACTCAGATTTACACCTAGAACGGAGTTCAAAATTAACCTAGTCCCCATCAGCGTGTTCTGGACTGGCCCAGAGGTTACAGAGGAAGATGACACATATAGAAGAAGGAGAGCAGGTGACCAGACAGAGCAGCAGTTAGAGCTGGGAATCCAACCTGTAACCTTTTGATCTTATTTCTCCCTTGTAAAAATGTCATTAATGTTGAATTTCTATCCAATCTACCAGGAACCACTGACACGTCTGTCTACCCCATGGTCCCTACAGGTGTGTAGGTGTCCACTGCTGACCTCTCACCTGGGTCAGGAGTCCTGCACTCCGAGCTTTCTGCAGCAGCCTGTGATGACGAAGCTCCAAGTCGAGATCTTGGTTCTGGAATTGGTCCTGCTCTCTTTCGGGCTGAGACAAGACCGGACCCCACAGAACCAACACTGAGAGGATGAAGACGGCGGGACAACGTGCGTACTGCATTCCTGAAAGAGACAAAGACATGAGCTGTGAGAGACAGGAGCAGCTGCAGGTGTGGAGGACAGAGGACAACTCTTACTGTCTGATGCTCTGAGATCTGCTGCTGCTCCTGGTCCTGGTTCTGGGCTTGTTTTTGGTCCGCCTGCACTGGGTGCTGCTGTTTTGAAGCCCATGCCTCCTCCTCCTCCTGCTCGTCACATGACGCTGTTTGTTTGATTGACAGTTGACAGGCTGTGAGGCAATGAAGGAACGCAGACGTTGAAGTTAAACAAACGTCCATTAGTCCTTATTGGCTTTAAATGGAGTCTGAGCAATAAAACAATAAAAGTCAGCCACCGCAGCAGCTCCCCGCCGCCGGCGTCCATCTTCCACAAATACGACGGTGGAATGCGGAATTAATGGAGTGTTCAGAAGATTAGTCGACTTCATTAGCGCTCGCTGATTTCTCCATTAAACAAAGAGGCAGCAGCAGAGTCGCCCACTCAACATATAGTCAGAACAAACATGACTTCATCCTGCAGGAAAATCCTCAGAGAGACATTAACTGCACACAGTTACAGCTGTGACTCACAGTGGAAGACCAAATGTTTCACTTCACATCAAAGTATGGATGCAAAAAAAGTTGACGTTTTCCAGTGAGCGGTTTGGACGAACAGCTACCTCTGCAGACAGGAAGCTGGAATTTCATTTAAACCTCAGATCTCAGCCTCACCAAAACTCATTTGGTCCAGTTCAAAAACTTTCCAGCTGATTCAAAAACCCAGGTTTTGACTCCATTTGACTTTGCACATCTGGATGTCCAAACAGTTTACCATAAGAATAAAGGACGACTGGTCAGTTCTCCTCAGGCGAGGGATGTTGAAGGATGATTTAGGGGCAAACACAACAGAAATCAAGGAGTTAAAAACAACACAGTGTTATTAAAGTGTCAGGATTAGTTTGGCTACGTTAGCCGTGTCATCTGCTCCAATGATGGAACCTCAGAGGTGGAGCAGCAGATGTTTCAACATGAGGCAGGAGTGTGCTAACATCATGCAGGCCATAGTTGGAGGTGTACGGCACTGCAGAAGAGTGGAGCTCCACCTCCAGGATCATCCACCTACAGTAGGAGAGCTGGTGGTCAACTGGTGGTCAACTGGTGGTCAACTGGTGGTCAACTGGTGGTCAACGGTGTCGGTGCGGTTTAGGGTTAGGGGTATTATTCTAAAACCACTGATATTCACCAGGGGTGAACAGCAGTGTATCAATATTTAAAAATGAACAATTAACATGCAAATACAGTATTCATGGCATTGGTTCATTTTTGTGTTGCATTTAAATCCCTGACTACAAATGTAGATAAATATCATTCTGCGTATAGTATCGCAGTATATTGCGATATATCGTATTGTTGCCCCTGTATTGTGATACGTACCGTATCACCAGATTTTTGCCACAGAGGACACTGGTCCCCACAGAGGACACTGGTCCCTGTCTCTCTGCTCTTCCTCCTGAGCTCCGTACCATGTGGAAGTTTGATTCTGTGCTGGACTCATGAGCAATCCATTAACAGCAGTTTGTTGCCATGGCGTCACATTAACAGCAAGCAGCTTTCACTAAGGAGCTGCTGGCATGAAGACACACACGCAGACAAACACATGCAGGGGCATGATGGGAAAGTGATGACATCGATCATCCTCCCCGTGATGCGTTCAGTGTTTTTGTTTCCACACTAAGTCAATGAGTTTTAATGACACTGTGAGTGATTAACAAGTGAAACATCCTTCAATCCCAGGCCACACATTTGAATATTGTTCAGAACAACAACAACAACAACAATAAACTACACTGTAACAAACAGAGAGAAACACGAGCACTGCACCAACCTGCTGACCTGCTGACCCCTGAGTTTTAAAACATGTTTCAGATGACCAAATTAATACTGCAAACATGAGCACTGCACCAACCTGTCTGCTGACCCCTGAGTTTTAAAACACGTTTCAGATGACCAAATTAATACTGCAAACTTCTCAAAGGAACATCGCCCCCTGGAGAGCTGTGAGAAAATGTCCTGTGACTAAAAATACTAAATCAACTCTGTAGGTTTTATAACTGATGAAAAGCCTAAACTAGGAGGTTAAAAAAGGATAAAGTACTAGAATACAGAAGAAAACTAAGACACTTCCTTAAAAGCTTCATGCCGAACCATAATGATAATGACTGACCAATCACAGCACTGCTTGAGGTCGAAGTTATTCTAAAACCACTGATATTGGTTTTAGAATAAAACCAATATCATTTCTGGCAGGAAAATGATTTATTTTTAATTAAATTAAAAATGTTAATTTTCTTAACATCATTTGTTAAGAAAATAATTTATTTGTATTATTTCTATTCTTAAAATGTTATTCCCTTTTATTTATATGGTATATTTTATTAGTATCAGTGATAGAAACATCTAGTCCTTGTACGTATACTATTTCTTATGTTTTGACTGTTGGTTTCAGTAAAGTTAAACATCTTCAAACTTAACTAAAATATCATTATGTTGGTTTGTCAAACTCTCAAAACTGATGATCTTATTAACCAAGACTTTTTTTACCCTCACTAAGATTAAAAAAAAAACACCTCATGAGAATCCTTCAGGGTCCAAGACCTCATCACAATCACTCAGTAATAAAACTGGATTAATTAAAAAACACGAATGGTCACAGAGAATGAGGAAGAAGGAGATTTCTGGTGTAGTGTGATTGTGAATGGTTGTACTGTACCTGGAACTGTTGACTTTTTTGTTAGACTGTCTGCCTTTACCCAGGGTGGGAGGGGTAATGGAGGGAGACAACGGGCGAGAGAAGGAATTAGCCCGGGAGAGACACAGTTGGTCTCATCCTGTAATTGTGCGTCTGATTCACGCTCGTTTCTGAGAGCGACAGTACACAGTGAGTGAAGTGAGTCACTGGAGAAGGCAGGTGTCGAAAATAGTTCTGCTGCAGCGGCTCGTCATCACCCGCTGCTGCTGCTGCTTTGTCAGTGTGTCGACTCTCTGTGACGTCACTTCACAGCTTAGTTTAAACGCTGCTGACAATATTTTCTTTGGAAAAAAAAAAACAGCTGTAACCTTTGACCTCTCGGCCTTTTCTAACCTCCTCCTCCAGTCTGAACCTCAGCGGTTTGATATTATTCATAGGTGTAGTTAAAGTCGACTGTTCTCTCCACCGTCTCCTCACTGCACACAGTCACCTGTGTTAGAGTCAGGAAGTACCAAACCGTCCCTAAACGCTTCCCATTCCTTATATGGCAATTTCCCTGTGGGAACGTTCCATGTGCAGAATGGAGGAAGGGGAGAGGCTGGAGAGAGTTCTCAAACACTGGTTTCTTCACCTAGAACGTGTTTTTTGGTTTAAAACAGCAGCTAAATTGATGTGAGAAACTTGAATGAATATTTGAAATATTAAAAATTAATAAATAAAAACTGTCAACATAAATGACGGTCTTTTCTGTAATTCTTTTTCTAATTCTAATAAATAAAAGAAAAATATTTCACTAAATAATAGTAATACGTGTGATTAAACTGAGAACAAAAGCACATATCACTTTCTTCAGCAGTTTTTATTTTTTGTAAAAGTGATTTCCTGTTTTAGACAAACGATTTTTTTATGACAAATATTTTCAATCAAAGTAAAAAGTATTAAAAAAACATTTAAATACACATAAATTCGTCATTAAAAAATGTGGTACTGCCTCGGCACAGGCATCTGAGTAAGTGCGCCCTCCTCGGGCTAAAGATTGTATAGCATGTCAAGAGGCATAAAGCACAGTTATGAGTAGGTTGTATTAGTATTTCTATATGTAGAGGCAGTACTACAATCATAGTAAAACTAGCATTTCTGCGATTAATTTTAGTTCTAGTATCTGCAGTAAAAGAAGATGAAATTAAAAAACACAGACAGAACATGAAGAAATATAAAATAAACAGTTTCTGCAGTAACAGCACTAGGAGTAATGCTGTTGCTGGAGTCACAGTGACACACAAGTACCAAATTTTATAAATTCATTATTTGATCAGCAGTAAAAGCAGTACAGTAGAAACAATAAAACCTGAAGTTCCTGAGTAGTACAAGTTCCGTGCCAGTAATGACAGCACCTTATCTAGTACCTGTACTTTTTCTCCATCGTTTTGTACACATTTTTCTTTCTGATTCTAAAGTAGAAGATGAGAAGTCTAGATGTCAACCAAAGTGAAGTTTTACAAAAGTAATGTGTTTGACCAGGAATATTTATGTAAAAAATCTCTTCATATAATTTGGCAATAGCTCTGAAAAATACAAAATTATCTCCAGTATAATCAACAGACAGGTGAGACTGTGGGATTGGTCCTTATGATAGGTCAGGGTTCAGGTTTGGTGCTGAATCATCAAAGTATCTCCAGGAGAGGACAGTATAGAATTCTCTACTACAGTGGGACTTCAAGATACGAGTTTAATCCATTCCACAAAAGCACTCGTATGTCGATCCACTCGTATCTCAATAGGATTTTCCTTTAAAAATAATAAAAAACCCATTAATTTGTTCCAGCCCCTCCAGAAATATACTATGAATTAATTAATTTAATTAAAATTCACCCTTATCTAATCATCAAAAACATAGATATAAAAAATATATTGTTAACTTGAAAAATGTTTTTGGGTAGCCCCCCTGTATTTGGATTTATAAACAAATTAATAATAATTTCAGGCAAAGATTCTGACTTTTTCCAACATTCAAACTTGGTGAAGATATAACAATAGTAGAGGACTGACTGTGATCAGACCAGCAGGTGGTGCTGTTCAAGGTCAGCTCAGAGACAGTTTTCTGGACCACGACAGCATTGTTAGCACCTGTAGTGATGTCACTACTGCGTTCACAGCCTCTTCATACAGACTTGACAGCGGCTGATCAGACTCACGGGAAAGTCTCCCTCCACTGTCTGAGGCTGTGGCTGACTGAGGGCGAGAGACATAGACATGCATACAATATTCAAAAAAAGAAAGCGAGAGAGAAAGACTCAGTCTCACATTGACGACATGACACATGTTTCATTAGTGAGATTTGAAACAACAACTCCAGGTGTTCACAGTCTGTTGCAGTCTGACCCAGTTAGTCAGTTAGTAGACCAGACGAATGACTGTTTGGTCGTTATCTCCTCCACAACTGTAGGTGCATTACTGCCACCTACTGGCTAGACTGTGTGCATCAGTGTTAGCTGCCCTGCCAGAAATGAAGGAACTGAGAAAGGTGCTATTAAATGAGCTATTTTTCCAAAGTGTTTTTTTCTCTGTTTTAATTAACCCAACTTCATTATCTAATTAAAACTAATAAAAAGTGAATAAATGAACACTACTACAAAGCTGACTCAGCACAGGGCCTTAGACTCATGTGTGGACAGATGGATGCACCGGTGAGAGAATCTAGTTTGAATCATAAAATCATAAAAATCATCTTTCAACTGAAAAATAAACACGTTCTGTGAACTCATGACCAAATGAACCACAACACAGTCTCTGATCCTTGGAGTACTGCTCAGAGACCTGTGTAGAGCCGTGACTCCCAACCACAAAGTACTTGTTGTCCTACCTGAACATGTTGCTAGGGTCCAGGGCGGAGAGCCAGTAGCTGTACGAGTCAGCGTAGTAGTTGCAGGTTCCCCGGCCGTGACACTCGATGAAGGGAATCTTCCGGAAGTGTTCCAGACAGGATCCAGGTGAGACCAGGGGCTGACCTGAACCCTCCGCCCCCACTCCTGTTTCCTGGAGACCAATATCCAGGTCAACGACAGACACAGGAGTTTTTCAACAGTTTCACATGGAAAATGGTTCAAAAAGTCAAAACCAAAAACTGTTCCCACCATTACGAAGGAGTATCCAAACCAGAGACGATCCCAGCCTGATGGACAATCAGGGAGAGCAGTGGTCTGACTGTGGACCGCTATGATGTTGGCTCTGGCCTCACACACAGTACACCTGTGACAGTACACACAGTACAGTTGGAATTATACAGTACACAGTACACCTGTGATAGTACACACAGTACACCTCAGGTTGGAGAAGCAGATGTAGCGCCTGTGTGTGTCTGTATTACCTGCTGATGTAACTCTGCAGTAAATCTCCAGTGATGGAGGTGTCGCTGCTGGGCATTGTTTGGTTGGTGGACAGCCAATAGGAGTAGTCATTGCGCGAGGCGTATCGACAGGTATCATCAGTGCTGCAGAACAGGAAGGGCATGGTGGTGAAGCGAGGTAGACAGCTTCCCAATGTACCTGCAGAGAACAAACAGTCACTCACACTGTCCTCAGAGTACTACTGAAAATAAACGGTACTAGTCTGGTATAGACCCGGTCCCTGAACCCTGGTTGTGCTGTTACCCAGGTCCTGTCCGTGAGCGCGGTTGTTTCCATTGATAAACAGCAGAGAGTATCCACTGTACACTTCTCTGGAGCCTGCAGGGCATGATGGGATGTACAAATTCTGACTGTGTCTGGTGAAAAGGAAGCCGTCCTTCTCTGGTGGGTTTCCATCTGAACCTGGACGACCCATGGCACCCTTCACACCAAGTGAACCGCGTGGACCCAGAGATCCTGTTATCAGATTCAGAGCCTGAAATATTTGTGATTTGCGTGAAATGAAGCAGATTTAGCTTCTCTATCATCCATGTACCTTTCTGTCCAGACTGTCCTCTCTCTCCCTGATCCCCTTTGCACCCAGGTCGCCCCCCTGGTCCTCTGACACCCAGTGGACCCTCAGCACCTTTGACTCCTGCAGCCACAAAACATAACTCTTTACCAGAGTTTTACCTCTTTGTATAAAATGGTCCAGCTCTAATCAGCAATTTCAAATCCACCTGGTAATCCTGCTCTCCCCTGAACGCCCGGGGGTCCTGTCTGTCCTGGTGGTCCCTGATCTCCAACAGGACCTTCATTTCCTGGAATCACTTGGACTGTCTGATTTGTACTCAGACCTCTTAGACCTGTGGAGGGCAGTAGACAGTAGCGGGATGCTGCACTGTGAATGGACAGTTTTCTGTGGATGGGGGGTGGGGAGGGGGGGGGGGGGAGCGGCTCACTGAATTACCGCTCTGTCCAGGGGGTCCCCATTTCCTGGAATCACTTGGACTGTCTGATTTGTACTCAGACCTCTTAGACCCGTGGAGGGCAGTAGACAGTAGCGGGATGCTGCACTGTGAATGGACAGTTTTCTGTGGATGGGGGGTGGGGAGGGGGGGTGGGGAGCGGCTCACTGAATTACCGCTCTGTCCAGGTGGTCCTGGTGGTCCTGGTGAGCCTGGTGGTCCTTGTGGTCCATTGTCTCCCTTCAAACCTAAGATGAACAGAGGAGTGGGAGTTTACAGTTAATAACCAAAGTGACTGCTGACGTACAACCACAGACCACTCCCCTAGACTTCGATCATCTAGACCCAGTAAACAGTACACTGGCCTTCTGACATTTCTTACCCAAAGGTCCAGATACACCAGTAACTCCCATGTCTCCTTTTTGACCAGGTGGACCATGACATCCATCCTTTCCCTGTCACCCGTGGCAACATCAAAGTTACATCACTGAATTGGACGGTGTGTTTCTAATTTCCTGCTAAGTCATGAAGAAGTCTAAGACATGTTTTTATGACTTACTCACCGGTTGACCTTGAGGACCAGGATCACCAAGGCAACCGTGGGGGCCTGGGACACCTATTGGTCCCGTGTTTCCCTTTTCTCCTTTATAACCAGGGCCTGGAGGACCTGGAGGGCCCTGGAAACCTGAGGGACCTATAAAACATTAAACACACCCTCACTCAGACAGTCCATCAGGTCTTGACCTCCTGACCAATGTTGTATGTGTGTGACTCTCCTCACCTTTTGCCCCTTGTGAACCAGAGACTCCACGTTCACCTTTTTCACCTTCCATACAATGCCCTTCACGTCCAGGAGCACCTGGAAGTCCAGGGTGTCCAGGGAAACCAGGGCAACCTGCATCTCCCACTGGACCACTGGGACCAGGAGGCCCCAGTGGTCCAGCAGACCCCTGCTCTCCGGCAGGACCTGGGGAGACAGTGATAATATAATCTAGTTTCATCGTACTAATTAAGAATCAAAAACTGAACTCACCAGGTTGACCTTTAATCCCCTCTGGGCCCCGGGGTCCTACTCCAGGAGCTGGGACGAGAAAACATATACAGGGCCAATATTTGATTCTGTTCTCACTTTGATAAACACTGCTCATCTGGTGTGATGTATCTGCACAGGAAAGATCCTGGATTCAGATCTCAAAATCTTATCTGATCAGGTCTGGTCTCATACCACCAATGCATCCTTTCTCTCCAGGAGGTCCAGGTATCCCATCTTGTCCTTGGCTTCCTCTTGGACCAACTGGACCAGGATCTCCCCCAGGTCCACTGTTCCCTAAGTAATGATGAAGCCACAGAGTTAGAGAATAGACACTAGGTTCTGAAGTTCTAACGTGACTGAACACAGTGGTTATGTACCTCTGAGACCTGTGAGTCCTGGAGAACCAATCGCTCCTGGAGAACCATCACTTCCCTTTTCACCAAGAGGTCCTGGAGGACCTTTGATAAATAAACAGACCTATTGTCATTTCACATCATAGACCATAGGTATGGTATCACTCCCTATTCACCTTGCTACTCTACAGCCCAACATCCTTAGAACCACACCTCCATACCCCCCTTATATTACTGTATTGTTCTCTGCAACAACCCTTGTTATAGGTATGCAGCCTCTTTGAGACTAAATCCCAGGACTTCCCAGTAGTCAGTCAGAACTGAAGAAGCCCCTTGGATGAGAGGTGAAATGTCTTCAAGAAACCTACTTTGTCCTGTTGCCCTTAACAACACGACTTTTAGATAAGATGACCT
Source organism: Cynoglossus semilaevis (assembly GCF_000523025.1). Taxonomy (NCBI): domain Eukaryota; kingdom Metazoa; phylum Chordata; class Actinopteri; order Pleuronectiformes; family Cynoglossidae; genus Cynoglossus; species Cynoglossus semilaevis. The sequence continues at coordinate 15,151,947 of NC_024310.1, forward strand.
GGAAGACTGAGAACCTACACAGACATGTTCACATCATCATCAGACTATTTATAAACTAACTTTAGTTTAGTTGAACTATGTAATGTCACAGACTTCAACCACTTCAGCCCCACAGTCGTCAACCTCCGTCCAGTTCATATTTGTCTACTGTATATATTGAGAGTATTAGATAAAGCATGAACAGTAAGGACTCAGACCACTGCACCCCTGAGGACCAGGGTCTCCTGTAGGGCCACATGGACCATTTCCTCCCACAGGACCAAAGTTCCCAGGAGCTCCTACATTTCCCTCTGCACCTTGAGATCCTGAACATCCTAGATCACCCTGAGAGAACAAACAGAACAAGACATGAAAAGTGGTTCTAGCTCCAGACAGACTGTTGATCTTTGCTTATTATGGAATACCTTCTCTCCTGCACTTCCTTTGTATCCAGGTCCAGGTGGACTTGATTCTCCCTTAGCACCCTTAGGTCCTACCAATCCTACTATTCCATCTCGACCCGGTTTACCAGGGGGACCAATGGATCCTTTTTCACCCTTAAAACCTGCAAAAAAAACCCCCAAAACATCAGAAGATAACTGTGTAAAAAAAGATCTTTTCTTCTAAACAAACAGAAGTTACCTGGTTGGCCCATCATCCCTGGGTAACCAGCAGCACCGTTGGGACCAAGAGAACCATTACCTCCATTTTGGCCGGGCTCACCAGTAGGTCCTGGGACACAGACAGGTCTACTAACTGCTGATCTGAACTCTTTTCATAAAGGTTACTGAGATACAAATGAACAAACACACACCTTGTGGTCCCACGTCTCCAGGTAAACCATGAAGGCCATCAGGACCTGGAGGTCCATGGATTCCACTGTCTCCTTTCACACCAGTGACACCGTGGACACCTGAAGGTGAGAATGGAATCAGACAGACAGGTCACAGATACGGTTCAGTGACAGCTTCATGTTTTGGACAACAGAACAATCCATGAACCTGGCTCTCCATCATCTCCAGGATCTCCATTTGATTCAACAGAAGTTTGGGGTCCCTGAAGTCCTGTTGCACCCTGAGTCCCCTGAGGACCCGGAGGCCCCTGAGACCCTCCTATTCCATCAGTGCCTGTCTCACCTGGGGGACAAATGAGGTGAACCTTTTACTGATGGATGGATATCAGATTTACTTATTTTTGGATTGTTTTCTTATTTGTACCCCTAGGTCCAACTTGTCCAATTATTCCTGGTTTCCCACTGTCCCCTGGTTGTCCCAGAAGTCCAGGTGGACCTACATCACCTGTTATACCTGTAATACAGAGGACATTTACACCACAATGCGGTCTGTGACATCATAACGAGACAAACTTTAAAACGGTGAATCCAAATTTCCTCTTACATTCAAATCATATTCTGCTAACTTTCCCATCAGCCTTTTGCGGTAATACATAGATATGACCACCCCTTACCTGGGCTACCTGCCCCCCCATTGGTCCCTCTTTGCCCCTTTAGGCCAATTCTTCCTGCTGGGCCAGGAGCTCCATCATATCCTGGAGTTCCAGGTAATCCTGGAGGACCTTGGGCTCCCACACCTGACAACCCAGGGTCCCCTTGTACCCCTTTTGGGCCACAAACCCCTGCAAAAGAAAAGACAACAGCCAGCACAGGTGATGTGTTTCACAATGCTTAAGTACATTTTCTTTCTTTCTTAACCCACACACTTCCTACAAACAAGTTCAAGGTTTTAGGGTAAATACCTGGGAATCCAATGGGACCAATCTGTCCACGCTCTCCTTTAGGCCCAGGATCCCCTTCCAAACAGAGTCCCGTTGAACCCATGGGACCATGAACACCATCTAGACCATTATAACCTGAGAAAGAGTCCAGTTATTAAAAAGGTTAAGAAAAAGTTTTCAACAATGGTTTTAACAAACGTTTTTAAACAAGCCACCATTGGGGCCCGGTGGTCCGTCTTGTCCTTGAAGTCCTGGGACTCCAGATGGTCCCTGAGGTCCAGGATCCCCTTGGGGCCCCAGAGAGCCTTCTTCTCCCTCAGGACCCTGTTGACCCCCCTGTCCCATGTAGCCAATGCCCTGCTCTCCCTGTGACCACAAACCAGAAGAGCATCACAACCAGACCTCAGACAAATGTCACTTGACCAGAGACACTTTACGTCCTTCCCTTTATCTACTCTACCTTAGGTCCTGGTATTCCTGGAGGTCCAGAAGGCCCCTCTCGTCCCTTAATACCAAAACTTGATCCACCTGGAGTTCCTGGAAAACCCTTTGCTCCTGACACAAGACAAAACAGTGAGACTTTTCCAATATGGATCCTTGTGTATTCTTCAGACTGTTACAGAACTGACCCTTAATCCCTGGAAAACCAGGGTAGCCTTGAACAGAATGACCTTTGTCACCCTTTTCTCCCTTTAGACCAATGTGTCCAGGATTTCCTGGAGGTCCAGTCATACCTGAGGAGAGGACACAGCAGGTCAACATAAAGAGATTGAACATTCTCCATTGTCACATTAATAGAATAAGGCCACACACAACAGAAGAACATGAAGATGAACTTCTCCTACCCTCAGGTCCTTGAATTCCAGAAAGACCCTTCTCTCCTTTCTGCCCCAGATCACCAGGAACTGTCCTGAGTTCCCCTAGAGCACCTTTCTCACCTGAGAAGAGCAGACATCATCTGAGCTACAATTCTGAGCCCACCCACTCCACGACCGCTCGACTAAACAGACTCACCTGTACTTCCAGGAATTCCAAGCTGTCCTACATTTCCCACATTGCCTTTTGGTCCTGGGGGTCCTGGAACACCAATTCCAGGAGGTCCTGGAGGCCCCCTTTGTCCTATCAGTCCAACGGGACCACTCTCTCCAAGTGGTCCTCTGTCACCTTTTTGTCCTGGAGGCCCCTGGAGAGCAGAGAAGACAGATGTTATCATCATAGATGGAGGTCCTGCTCCACAGCATCAGGTCCAGTTTGGACTTACTGGGTTTCCTTTCTGTCCTTGAACTCCTTTTAGTCCAATGACTCCCGTGGACCCGTCCTTTCCTTTGACTCCTAGCAGACCCGGTTTTCCCGGTGGGCCTTCCTCACCCTTCTCTCCCACCCTGCTCATGGTCCCTGGTTCTCCAGTAAGTCCTGGGGGACCAGGGACCCCTGGGAAACCGTAGGTTCCCTGGAAACAGACAGTATAAGAAGTTCTTTTTTATCAGATTTTCACAGAGTAAATACTTTTAGGAATTATTTTTTGTATATTTTTTGTTATTACTTCTCTTATATTTGAATGTATTTTTGTGGGATGTAAAGTTGTTTTTAATTTTCACCTCCCAGAGATCATGGTAAATAAATCAATTTTCTCTGACATTTAAATTTAAGGTTAATTTATTTTTTGGGTGGAACAAAACCTAAACAGCCTACCTGTGGACCGGTTGACCCTCGGTGACCTTTGATCCCTTTGTCCCCAACACTTCCTGGTAAACCATCTGAACCTAATGAAACAAAAATATAACACAGGTGACATGGGACGATTCTGTTGTCCAGACCAAAGTGACATGGCGGTGGAAGAGTCTTTGTGCCTACCTGTCGGTCCAGGTTCACCTGGTTCTCCAGGTTTACCAGGGGATCCAGGCGTGTCAGAGCGAAGACAAGTGAAGCAGGTCTCTCCCTTCTCACCTTATGATCAAAGAACCCATCAATCAAATAGATAGTTCTGTTTTAACAGCAGAGGCTGACTGTGCCCCCTTGTGTGAGATTCACTGTACTCTTTTTCATTGACCTGTGGAGAGTTTGGTCACATGGTTCCAATTGTGATGTTCACACCCTACAACACGTTAGTGACCTTTACTGACCACTTGATGCCAGTCACTTTAACAACCTATTTTTCATTTCAGCTACTCACCCGCCTCACCCTCCTCCCCTCTGCTCCCAGGAAATCCAGTAAAACCAATTTGCCCTTTCAGACCTGTAGGGCTGGGGTCTCCAGGAACGAAATCTGTGAGACAGAGGACATCACGTTTATCTTTTATGTTTTTGTTTGTCTCTGGTCAACTCTTCTGTACACAAAAACATCATGTCAAACTGCACCCCCTGGAGGTAAAATGAAATAATGACGTCCTGTGGGACGCAGACACACACAGAGTGAACACAACACTTTGCTACCAACACTCACCTGGTATTCCTGGTTCTCCTTGCTCTCCCTGTCCTCCAGCAGCTCCCGGGACTCCTGTATTTCCTATTGGCCCCGAGACAACAGGTCCTGGTTCTCCTGGATCTCCTTTGGGTCCCGTTGGGCCCGGGTGCCCCTGTAAGCCCTGGGGTCCTGCAGGAGCTGGAACTGAAAGAAGAGGAAATTTCTTTTCAGTAAGTTTTCAGTTTAGCAGAAACAAAACAATACAGCAATATTATTGACTGTTCAGTACAGACATGTACTACAGATGTATTGGGACAGAAATGTATACTATTGTCATTAATTTACACATTTTTAAGTTGAAAACATTTATTTTTTGGTCCGGACCTGTTTCACCCTGAAGTCCAGGAAAACCAATAAACCCTGGAGAATAGAGAAAGGAAACAATTGCTTCTTACATGCCATGATATTAGAACATTTCTAAACTGTACTTTTTACATTTGTATTAGATTTAAAATTTTATAGTTTTAATATTGATATGCTACCCTGTTCTCCTGGTGGCCCCGGGAATCCAGGGATGCCAGGCATGCCACGAAAACCTTTCAGGAATCTGTGGTTCCAAACAATCTGATGAAAACGTGTAAACATGGATTAAACCACAGAGACACAGAACCAGAACTTTACCAAGTCAGAATGGACGGTGGAGTCATCACCTCTCCTGGAAGACCTGGAGGACCTCTGTCTCCTTTCTCCCCCTGAAACACAAGCATTCACACAGGACAAAAAGCAAACGTTGATGAAGATGATGAATTATTGTCATCATCTTCATCTGTTTTTACACTGTTCTCACCTTGGTTCCATCAACACCTATAGGTCCGAAGAACCCAAGATCTCCTGACTCTCCCTGCAGAAACAGAATGGATTATTACTGATGTAAATCCTTTGTTTCCATTTACATGTTCAGTTTATCATCAAACAGCAGCTCAGTCACCTGGGGGCCCAGCTCTCCCTGGACACCCTCTTTACCACCTTTGCCCTGAAAGATAAACATTATCCGTTTGATGTCAGAGCTTCATGCTGAAGACGTTCATCAGTGCCATGTGTCAGAAACTAAAGGTCCGTTTGGATCACGTCTTCTCTCTTACCGGTGGACCAGGATCACCTCGTTCACCTTTGACCCCTTTCACCCCGTGTCTCCCAGGGTTACCCTGGAAAGAACAATTGAAAGAAAAAACACATCAACAAATGATGACAAAACTGAGGTTTGAACTAATTTGGATTAATCTGCACAGACTCACAGGAGGTCCAGGACTGCCTTTCTCTCCAACTCTACCTGGTTCTCCCTGAAATAAGGACAGGGACAGATGGACAAAAAGTATGGACTGGGGTGCAAAAGATTTAGGCTGCTGTATCTTATTGCACAGCTTTTCTTGATCCAGTATTTGAAGCACATGTAAAGAACCAGCAGATCATGCTCTTCATTAACACGGAACATGTTGGATGTTGTTAAGAACAGACCTCTAATTCACTGAAGTTCCTTTAAATACAGTATTTGACAGAGCAGAAGTGCAATTTTTCTCAATAACAGTACAGTGTATGCTACTGTATTCTTTGGTCAGTTATTTTTGACTTGCCAAGATAAAATGCTTTGACCTTTGTCATTTTCAGGGATAAGTGAAGTTGAGATCACTACCACTAGAAGAGTTAAAGTATTTGAACCACTATACAGTACTTCAGTACACAGACCTTTAGCTCTTTGGGTCCTTCAGCGTACAGTTTGATCCCTTTGGGACCAGGAATCCCTGTAGGTCCACGATCACCCTTGAACACAGTGAAAGCTAAGGATGATGATGATGACGATGATGAAGATGCAGAGAATGATGATGACAACAATGTTTGGCATGTTCCACAATTCACATTCAGTTACAGGTGGACACAGCACTCTGTGTGGCTCACCTTCTGTCCTGGTGGACCCGTGGTGATAGGTCTAGAACCTTCCAGGCCCTGGAGCACAGACACAGTTTCATCAGGACTGACCTCACATCTACTGACACATCATTTAGTCACAGGAAAAGTTTAATCCATGGGGCAGTTAAGGAGGAGCAGTTTAGAGAAAAAGTTGGTGACGTGGTGTAACAGTAGAGGAGGTAAAAGATAGGGTGGGACCAAACCAACAGATAAGTTCAGCATTACTATTAACCTTCTCTCCTGGTAAACCCATCAACCCTGGAATACCCTAGACACACAGACACAAAGACAGTGAACAGGAGAAAACAGTTTACAGAAATCATTTTGCTTTATTGAATACTATTTGGACATTATTCTTTTTTAAAACCTACAGAATTTCCTGGTGGTCCATGTGGTCCATGAAGACCGGGTGGACCTGGATCACCGCTCAGACCCTGAAACAGAAAAACGTTGTTTTAAAAATTTACTCCCTGTTGGGTTTAAAAGTCCCCTAAAACCAACCCTTTCTGACGAGGCAGAAAATATTTCCACAAATAACTTTATTTTCGTTCAACAACCTTTAATTCTACTCTAACATCAGGAAACACCAAGTCAGGATGAGGATGGTCACGTCTGCTCCACCTTTCCTTCCTGCAGGAAGGCCTCACCTCCTTCACCTGTCCCCTTGTGTTCCCCCTCCACCCCGATTAGCTGTCATGCTACACCTGTGTCTGTCTCTTCTGTGTCTGGATCTGTTCAGTCTCTGATCTCCATACATCGTACACCGTGTTGTTCAGTCTCTTTGTTATTTGGTGAGGACACTGCAGTGTCCATTACTACATGTTTACACTGTTTGGGTTCAAATCTCTGGCTTTCAATGACAGACTAATGTCAGGATAGAATTCCATAGAGACACAGACCTTCTGTCCTTGTGGTCCTTGTTTTCCGTGTTCTCCTTTAGTTTGCAGAGCGGTCACGCAGATGTGCGTGTCTCCCTGTGACCGGAAAAAAAAACCTGTTCTAAACAAATTTCTGAACATTTCACTGACAGAACAAGAGAAAAAAAAAACCAAACCACAGACATGACAAGGTCCAGGAGAGTCCTCTCACCTTGGGTCCTCTGAGCCCTGGTGATCCCTGAAACACATCATCATCAAACAGGTGCTCTGACCTTTTTCAGACCCATGGCTCTGTTTGCATCCGACTAAATGACTGACAGATATTCAGGGAGTCAACATGACAATGACAGCAGAACTTACTGGAAAACCAGCAGATCCAAGAGGTCCAGGGAACCCCGGACATCCAGCGTCACCCTGGAAACCATCAGTCAGTCAGTTTGCCAGTTACAGTAGTAACAGAATAATGATGTCATCAATGATGTTTTGCTCCCATTGTTCATTTTGTAAGTATTGAACGAATGAGTGAATGGACGTTTTAATGAAACATATTCATCAAAAGTTAATAATAAGTTTTACCAAGAGCAAAACAAATCATCTGCCTGGCAACAACTGATGTCACTGAGCACATCTAAAAAGGTTATTGGTTGATCACCTCAGGCTCACTTGTACACACCACATGACATTTTACTAATTTTTTCACTAAAAAAATGTCCTTTACTGTGCGGGAAAATTAATCAAAACGTCAACATCTTTACCTTTGTCCCATTGCATCCTGGGAGTCCTGGTAGGCCGATGTGACCTTCATGTCCTGGAAGTCCCTGAGAGATAATCCTTAATGATCAAGTGTCAAGTAAAAATATGTAAACAGACGTCACAGTTGAGAGCAGTCGATCATGTGTCTTATACAAACTGTTCCCCATACAGGGTCACATTAAAATATGATGTTTTTCACTTGTTACCGGGAGTCCTGGAGGGCCTGGAAACCCTGGATTTCCTGGAAGACCCTAAGAATACAAAAAAAGATGTTGACGGCAACTGAAGAGAACAGTACTATTTAAAATATTTGAAAAGGCAGCCATGTTTAACATTCGTCATCATCACCATCATCATTGTTAGTCATACCCGTGAGCCTTTCAGTCCTGGATATCCCACAGCTCCCTGATCACCCTGTCAACAACAACAACAACAACAACAGCCAATCACTGTTGACAGTTCTTCATTTTATCTTGCAAACATTAATATTAGTACTATTATAACTAGAATACTACAACTATTACTACAACAACTAATAACACTACTGATAATTTAAAAATAAACTGTTTTTATTTATTAATTCACTTGTATTTACTATTTTTTAACCTTTTGTCCAGGGAATCCTGAAGGACCCTCATTTCCAGGGTAACCAATCATTCCTGGAAGTCCACGCTCTCCAGGTAAACCAGGTTCACCCTATCAGAGACAAACACAGTATGTATGTTCAAGTCTCATTGACAGTATATGACCCGGTACACAATCTCTGTGTACTGTATAAAAACCCAGTCTAAAAGCTGAAGTCTTGGTCCAAAGTCTCTGACTTAAACTCTACTGTGGTGAGACCTCAAACTCTTAACTCCTTAAACACTAAGTATTGTTCGTTTCCCAGGTGGTGAGCTGAAGTGACGTCAGTCAAAACACTGTCGCAAAACAGGGTCACCTGGTGTCCACACGAGGGCAGTAAACTCATCTTAATCTTCATTCAGGTGAGCTCAGGCGTGGTCGACATGCATTTATGTCCCCTACGTTCACCAGAGAGGAACCATCTTTTCTTCTTCTCTTTACGCTGCGACCAAACACACCTGAGATCACTCTATTTACACCTGGGTGGTCTCAGCACCAACACGTTAGACTTTAAGAGAGTTTAGCTAAAGAGTGGAGCTGGAAGAACAATTTAAAACACTCAAAGAAAGAAAAAACTATTTCAAGGAGTAAAACAATCATTAAACCCTTTAACACTGTAGATTAGTGGTACAGTGTGAAGACACAGGTTCAGTGCCCTCACTTCTCTTCATTCATTCACTCTGTGGTTCAAGGGTTGGGCTTGTGATCAGAACAGCAGAAAAGTTCAACCCAGTGCTTCTGTGAGTCCGAGGTAAATCACTGGGGTGGTACACAGATGAGTAACAACGACAGAGTAAAGTTTTCTGACAGGGTGGGATTCAGCAGTTATTTTAAAAAATGAGACCATGATAAGTCTCATTTCAGACTATAGGATTTCTGTCCAAGTCCAAGGCTTTTCACCATGAGCATTAGTACAAATTAGTACAAAATTCTTATTTAATTAGGTCTTATTACTTACCTTTTGCCCTTTGACCCCATCACAGTGACAAAGTGACTTCCCACTACAGTAACACACCTGTGGAGAGAACACACAGGTTAACATCCCCATTACAAATAGTGAAGTTTGTATTAGTGACAGAGATTCTTCATTTTTACAAACAGGGTCAAAGGTTAACCATACTGTCTGTCCACACATGGTGAAGTTTTCACACTGACTCCTGTCATTATCCACGTGACGCTTTGACCTAGAGGTGTTTTTGGTTAAAGAAAGGTAAATCAATGTACCTAAATATTTAAACTTTTTTTGTGTCCCAACAAAAACATTAAAACATGCAGCTGAACATTTAACCCGTCCTCCACATCAAATCCATATTACAAAATAAAGAGTTATGCTGATGTCTGTTGTGTCATGTTTGTTGTTGTTGTTGTTGTTGTTGTGTCTTCTGCTGTGTAACTTTAACCCAAACACCTTCTGTTTCATGCAGCTGTTACTGTGTGATAAACGGAACCAGCAGTCGTCAGACAGACATGAAGGTCTGCTGTCCTCTTATCTTCCATCTTGTCTTCACATCACACAGAACGCCATCATTGTAGGACGAGCCCTGACGTGTTCAGCATGGTGGAGATGTTCTACTGACTACACTGTGTGTGTGTGTGGATGCTGAACAAAAGGCAGGATATGAAAGAAAGACTTTTGGTCTCTTTCTCCAGAATATCACATCAGATACTTCTTCTCCAGATACAGACACAGTCTGGCTCTTTGTATGTTGTTTTTGGTGGTTGTTCAAATAAAGGTGGTTTTTCTCAGACCATGTCTACTGTCACACTAACAAATCACTAACAAAGTTGAAATTGGGGGTAAAATCAAAAATGTCTGGGATTCCATCTCTACAGAATGGTGTAAAATAAAATGCATTCATTAAAATACTTTCTGATGCATCAAAGGTTGTACAGATATTTGATGTCATGTCTATGGAGGCTGCTATGTTGGTTTAGCATCTTTTAACAGAAAGAAATTAAATGGTGTTTAAACAGTAACTGAGGTTTGTAGTATGTTCTTCTACTGGTTCAGTGCAGTAAGTCACATAGTTAGCACATTATAGTCACACTACAATTATAATCAACAACATAAATAATAATAGTAAAAATAATTAAATGAAAAAAAAACATAAATGAAACCTAAAGAGTTCATCGTGTTTTAAGAAAACAGTAAAATCTTTACTGCTTCAAAAACATAAATGAGAAAAGGTGACATACAATTGTTTTTTATATTTTTCTTATTTTGTTATTTTCAATACTCCTCCAGCAGATAGCGCCCTGGCTGACTAATGGCAAAAGCCAGCTGTGGTTAGATATATTTACTTGATTTGATTTGATGTTTACAAAACCAAACCTGACTCTGCTGATGCTGACTCACAACAATCATCACTGTCACAAAAATTCTGTGATTCCACGGTTTGAATCAGGTACTTTGTAAATCACAGACTGTCCTGCAGAAGTTTAATTAAACAAACAACAAACCATTAAAGTGTGTGTGACTGCGATGATGGTCGTCAGCAGTGAGAGTCCACATGCATCTGCACACATTTGGTGTCACCCAGTAATAACATCAGCTCAGGAGAAAAGACCAAAGCAGACAAACTAAACCAACACACAGAGTCAGTGACTGTGACAATGTTCACACACGGAGTCATGTGACACAAGGTCACGCAAACGTGTCTACTTCACAAGGATAGTTGATAATGAAAACAAAACAGTAATTGAGATGTCAGGAAAAAATCAATCTATCAATTGGGGGCTTTAAAAGAAAACAACTTCTTAGGAGCACACATGGCTTCCACGTGTTGTCTTACTGAGAGCAAGACATTTTTGAATGTGTAAAATTAGAGATTAGACATTAGTAGCTGAAAGAAAACAATATATCAAATTTGTTATATGGTCTGATAGTGTTAGGTCATAGTGTTAGCATAGTAGCTCAGTTTTTTTCTACATTACTTGTTTTGTATGCCTTTATAGATAAGCTGAGAAAAGAAAGCCAAAATAAAGATAGCTTAATATAATGCCTATATTTATTGATTTACTGATAATATAGTACATACAATACTGTATATCTAAAGGTTTGACCTAAGCTAAGCAACGCTGAGTCCAAAATAGTTCAGATACAGTCTAAAATAAATTAGACCTAGCTTAGCTTTTAGCCTTTTTGGGCGTTTATTAGCTTCAGGTAGCCATATTGTTGGCAAAAATCAAGGATTTTCTTATTGATTTGGTTTACTTAGTTTCAGACTGACCCATTTTGAACTCCATTTAACTTTATTGTAATATTATATTTTATTATATAGAATTTTATACATAATTTTTACATTACACGTAATGGTTTGACATGCAACAAACTTTTAAAGTAACATGTGATTGTCAGTTTGTATTTATTTGAATAAAAAAGTGAATTGAATGACATTTATTCTTCTTGTGGAAGCCAAACATAAGAAGCATATATTTCAATAATTAATTTATATTTAGGAACGTTGGTTTTAGGTTGTGTGCGTGTGTTTGCGAGCGCGCGCCCGCGTGTGTATCAGTGTGTCATTTCACTCACTCTCTCCCCGTATCCCGGAGCTCCAATGCACCACAGCACCACCAGGAGCAGCAGCAGGGTTTCAAACCGCCTCTGTTCCCTCGTTGTTTCCATGAAGTCGCTCAGTAAGGTGTAGACTTTCAGTCAGTCAGAGACGGATGCGAATTTTGGTTCTGTTCGGTTCGGCTCAGTTCACACCGCAGGAGTCTATGCACAGACCCCTTCACATCAACCTGCTGCAGGATGGAGAGGCGCGTCGAACCAGGACAGTCAAACCCACGGCATTTACTACAACGTTGCCGGTCAACTCTACAAAGTAAAAGCTTATTAATACAGCAACGGATTGTCGCTACGTTTTACGTCTGACCAATAAATTGACTGTTATTATTATTATTTCAGGTCAGAACATCAGGTCATTAACATGCAGTAATGTATGTATGTAACATGCGGTAAAGTAATGATTGAAAAAAGAGATAATTTGATTTGAAAAATACTAAAATTAATTTAGTGTCAGTAACCCAAATATTGTCACAATAGAGTGTGAGCCAGGATTTCAGTTTTTATATTCTCAATGAAACATTTCCCTTATCTCCTTTATCATATAGAAAGATTGATACTTTCATGTTTTCTGAGAATGGTAAAACGAAGGAAAATATATTTTAAGGAACATTTAGTCACAAAAAATGGCCAGAATCCAACAATAAATTCAAAGAATTGTTACTAAATAAAAGTGACAACGGTTTATTTTTATGCTCATAAATTGAGAGAAGCAGGGTTGATTGTGAATAGACAATTATCGTCCAAAGATGAGGAAAAACGTTTTACTTTGAAGGTCCTGTCTACCAAAAGGCGGAAGTGTGTGTGCGTGTGTCTGTGTGGCTCCAGCTCAGTGAGAGAAAGTCGACACTTTCTGTTTGTTGGTCTTTGGCATGAAGAGCGCGTGAAGCTGCGGACAGAGAGACTTTCAGGTGAGATTTACCTGTGCGTGTGTGTGTGCTTGTGTTTGTGTCTTCGTGTGTACATGTAAATAAACTATTGAGTCACAATTTGAATGGGAATGACGGGCTGATTGATGAAGGTCAGTGGTGAGACAGAACTTCATCTTGACTCCAGCTCAGCAGCTGCTCTTTCAGCCTCCACTGTATTTATGTGGTTTTTACCTGTTCTGTTTAAAGATGTAAAATAATTTCACATTTGTTCAGTTTGTAGATTTTCATCAAGTAACTCTGAGAATCATCATTAGGCTGCATCCTTTATATGAAGTCTTCATTCATTACAGCCAACAGTTACTCAAAAGCTCTCAAGACTTTGAAGTCAACATAATTGTCTTCTTGGCCCAGAGAATTTCAGAACATTTCTGAAACATTGATGTTCCCCATTGTTTTTGCATTACACAGTATTAATGAATGTATGATTGATGACAGAGCAGCGGACTGTGCTCAGCACATGACCATGTTCAACATGGTCACTAACTGGGCTTGGAGGTCACACACATTCAGCAGTAGGTTGCAGTCGTGACCATTGTTTCACCTGTTTGTTTTGATACTGCAGTAGACTTGCTGTTTATGTTACAATCACGGTCTTACTCTGTGTCCCCAGTCTCCTTAGAGGAGGACCACCAACATTACACCATCAGTGGGTCCTCATAGAGGCGACTGAGGGCCGTCGGTGCGGGACGAGATGCTGCAGCCTCCCTGCTGTAACCGTCACAGCTCCACATGGCTCTGGTAAGAGATTCTTCATGCAAACAGTAAAAACACACGCAAATTAATATGATCGTATGTTTGACCCTCCTCCTCCCCTCCTCTGTCTCCCCCAGGTGTCTTCTAATGATCCTGACGACTCTTCCCTCTGTATTCGGGGTGAGTCCAAGTTCTAATGTATTGCTTTATCATTTTTTAAATGCACATTTTAGAATGTCCTGGTGGTCATTGGTTAAAATGCTCTGAGCCTGTCCTGGTTCACCAGTACTGATGAGGTGGGAGAGATCCACTGTGAAAAAAGAACTTAATAACTAACTAACAGATACCTTAGCATCAGCCCTGGGACGTAGCGGTTTACCACCGGTGTCCTGCAGGTGGAACTTGTCCTTCCTGAGTCTGTGGTGTCCCACAGCGATCTGCCCTGAAACCTCAAGCTTTCTTATGAGGTTGCTTCAGGCGATGTGGAGTAGAGAAGAGCAGAACATCTGACTTCTTATCAAACTTTTTCCTTTGAGCTGCTTTGTTGTCTCCTTTGCTCAGAATGAAGAGTCTGTCAGACAAAGATTAATCAGTCAGATTAATTTTAATGTTGCTATTGGTAAAAAAAGATGAGGGACAATGAGAGTGAAGCCGTGCTTGGACCACAGCAGATGATGGAGAAGACGGTTGGATGTATAGCGATAGCCAAATTCCTGATGCAGATAACCACGCCTGACTGGTAATGTCGTTTTCACAACGCTGCAGGAATGTGACTGCTACAAAAACATGTTTCGTGCTGGGAAAGTCAGCCTCTGGGGCCCGTGGAGAAAAAGAACCGTCATTACATCCATGCAGAGCCCCAACGTGGTGGTGACAGGGGTGGTAGTGGTCATTAAATGAAGCTTCACCTGCCCCCCCACATCATCACCTGACTAAGAATAGGAAGCATAGGCAAATTCTAATTTCTTCACTTTTTTAATCATCATATAAGTTACAACATTATATATACCATCATACTGTAAATGGAAAGTAAAAGGAGTGAAAAAAGGTACATATGTCCTGCTAGGATTTACTTTAGCTAACTAAATTGAGCTAATGTGAGACTCCAATTGGTGCAAATTGTGAGTTCCCAGGAGTTTCTATATGTAGTTTGGTTATTGTGTATTGTTGTACGTGTGTGTGTGAGAGAGAGAGATAGATTGAGTGTTGGTATGAGTCTGCACTCCTTCGCATAGACAATTTCTGTATACCTGACAGCAGTTTCTGCATCTGTCTACATTGTGTCACTGTGTTTTTGCCTGCTGGACCACCTCTCGCCACAGCTCTCTCATCCCCAGTCTCATTATTGGGTCTTCCATGTCTTGAGGTCAGCCAGACCCACTGCCTCTGCCTCTCCACCAGTCATCTGCTCATCATCTGGATTTATAAGTACAGTGAAATGTATTCACACAATACTACATTTTACTGTACTTACCTTCACTCCTGTCTGTGTTCTGCTCCTGGGTCCACCCTGCTCCATGAACTGGGACCAGATCATACAGTGCTACGGGCGTACACCTTGCCAAGTCACATTTAATGACATCAACACAACAGTTATCACAAATTATCAGTGTTGGTTTACTCATCAGGAACAACAGTGAATTTAGGAACATTCCATGCCATCATTCCACAGAAATGTTTGAAAAAAAAAACAAAACAACCTAGACTGGGGCGTTGGACACATTGGTGGGCCCTGTTTGGAAGGCGATTGTCTTGGAACTCCGAAGACAACTATCTTTGCATTAATCTGAGACCTGGTCTATCTAGCCTAGATCTCCTGGTATGTGAACAAGTTCATTCTTCTTCTCTGCTGTTGAAGTCATACCCAGCCTCGGAATCTGGGTCCTGTGCAGTAAACCCTCATTGATGACCACATGACCCCCATCCACACTGTTACAGGACTTGAACTTGTACATAGTATCAGGTCCTTGCTCCTTGTTTTTCTCTGGTGGCTCTTTACCTAACACCACTTTGACCCAGATGTGATTTTTCCACTCAGAATCTCTCTGTGATCTCAGCTTTATATGTCAAAGGAGGGACACAGGGACATTTATATTCTTATATTATATTGACTTGAAGAAAGACTTTCCAGTCTGAGTGAAAGGAGTAAAATGAACAGACTACAGACATGGACCTGTGCACGTGTTGGAGCTGCAGCTGCAGTTTCATATCTGAGAAACTGCATCAGTCAGACGATTTTAGGAATCAGTGGGTAAGAAAACCAGAAGCATGAATGGCACACAGGTGATCTGATAAACACACAGACTGTCAGATGTTTGTCTCATGCTTACATTCCACTTAAGTCAACACTTATCTCCAGAGTCCTGACCAGACATGACAGTGGCCCAATGATTCTGTTTAACTGTGTTGGTACAGACCCACTGGCACAGTGTTCCACACTGACGTCACACCTACGTGGTTCTCACAGGTCTGCCTCAGTTCTGATGGACCAGACCACGTGCTAATGAGGAGGAGCTGAGTCTGCGTTTACAGTTGATCTAATGTGGTGTTTAATGCATGTGATGAGTAGTCTTAGACATTCAAGGATAGAAAACAAAGAGAAGATGTGAAGGCAGAGATAACAGTAACAGGACAGTCATGATGTCTTCTTTATTTTCCAGGGTTACCAAACAGAACCGTGTGGTGGACGGGACTGTTCCACCTGCCAGTGTTTCCCCGCCAAAGGAGTGAGGGTGAGACCAGTCAGAAAACAGCTGCAACATGACATCGCTCTCTTAAAAGACCTGTGACACCTTTACTGTTGACTCACAAAACACACATGCACACAATCAGAAAGATAAAGGTGCAGTAGTTCTGTCCAGGGTCACATTCATAATACAATTGGTTAGAATCTAAATAAACACATCACAAATAATCAATAACCTGATAAAAACAAATGTTGTAAGCAACAACGACTGTCTGTGTGTGAGTGTGTGCCTGCATAGGTGTGTGTTTAGACAGCTGAGGGCAGCAGACAGGCACAGTGTATTGTAGGAAGGCGTCTGTCTCAGTGATTTCACAGTTCAGAGGTTTTAGAGAAAGACGGACAGAGAAGGGATCACAGCTGTCACATCTCATCACACACACACGCACACACACACACACACACACACACACACTCAGTCCTTAGCTCGACTGAAACCTTTGGACTGACAGTGGCCCAGACCATAAATAAGAACTGGACACAGACAGCTGAGGTTCAGGTGGTGGCTGCTTAATCAACTGATGTGAATCTCCAGACAGCTGATTGGTCAGTCACTCTGCTCTGGATAGGTTGGAACCAAGTCTGCAGCCACAGTGGCCCTTTGTGGAACAGTTTACCACCTCTGATCTAAGATTTAATCTTGTGCGTGAGATTGAGATGGTTGTGTGATACTGCACTCCTGTGGTCATATTATGTTACTGCACTAGTTACACACTGCCTCCCTCGCTAAGGTTTTGTGCTAATGAGTAATAATCCTTCTACTCAGTAATTATCAGAGGTGAGTAGAGTAGCCAAAAATTGTACTTAAGTAAAAGTACTGTTACTTCAGAATAATATTACTCAAGTGGAAGTAAAAAGTAGTCATCCAAATAATTACTTAAGTAAGAGGAGAGTTTATCCCATCAACAAAATAATAAAACAAAACAAATTAATTAAATACCTTAAAATATAATAATCTTTAGGTACGTTAAAGTACTTAAATAAAAAATATAAATCAATTAAGTAAAAAGAGTACATAAAGAAAAATTAAATTACAGCACGTAGCAAGTAACAAAAACTATCAAACCTCTGGACCTGTGGACAAAAACACGTCTTTGAGGCTACAAGCAGATCGAGCTCAGCACAGAGTACTCATGTAACAGGGACAAAACTAACAGGACAAACATTCGCCTATCCTCAGCAAAAAGAAAAAAAAAGATTTGTAGGTCAAACTTACCGCAACGTGTTTTCACAGGTTGGACGATGAGCTTTTGAAAGCTGAAATATCCGTCTGTTTGGTCGACACAGAAGACGCCGCATGATGAAACTTTTCGCACTGTTTGTAACGTAAACATACTCCCAATATGAGGCCGGGGTGTGCCTTCTTGTTTCTGTCAGCATTGCTGACCGTTGATTCTGCCATTTTTGCTGTTGTTGATATTGACCACTAAACTAATCCGTCCCGCCGCCGAGATCGAGTATGGTCACGTGACGAGACTGCGCAGAAAGGGCTACATTTTATTGGTTACAGTCGCGCGGTAGAGCCTTGGGCGGCAGTAACTCTCTGACAAAATAAAAGTAGAGATACTGGATCGTGGATCTATAGAGAATAGAGAATATAGCTAAAGCTTTATCCAGTATCTCTGTAACGAGTAACGAGCTCAGTATAGCCTAATGTAGCGGAGTAAGAGTACTGTTCTTTCTTCATAAATCTACTCCAATAAAAGTAAAAAGTATAGTGATTTATAACTACGCCTAGAACTATTTTATTTTGAAAAACCTACTCAATTAAATGTAACGAAGTAAGTGTTACCTCTGGTAATTATAAGCAGGGTAGTTAAGGTAGGATTAAAAAATGTTCCTTGATTTCCTGCAGGGGGCTCCAGGGGTTCTGGGATTACAAGGCCAACAGGGGATGCTGGGCTTCCCTGGCCCTCAGGGGCCTCCAGGGGAGAAGGGCCACAGGGGAGCTGAGGGATGGACTGGAGCACATGGACCCAAAGGAGATGTGGTGAATACAGTTTAAAGATGATGATTTTTAACCAACCACCACCTTCACCTGGTGACCTTCATCATGAGGGTCATATATTGATGTCTTTGTCTGTTCTGTCAGGGATATGCAGGGGTCGTTGGTTTTCCAGGGTTAGAGGGTGTTCCGGTAAGAAGCTCTAACTCCATCGGCCAATCGTTTTATTTGACTGGATCAGCTTCACTGATGTCAGGCTGACTGTTTCCTTTTGTATGTTCAGGGTCATCCAGGTCCAGCTGGAGGTCCTGGTTGTCCTGGTTTGGATGGATGTAATGGAACAAGAGGACAGAAAGGAGAGTCTGGTCTTCCTGGGGAACAAGGCCTCTATGGAGAACCGGTTGGTTTTCAGTTGTACGATTACAACAATATACAGTATACTGGTTAAAATGGGTTTCGTTTAAACTGGCTCAGCTGTTATCTTTTGGTTCAGGGTTTACCAGGACCAAAGGGTTTTCCAGGAGATCGAAGCGATTGCTGTGTACCTTACCCTGGACTACCTGTGAGTACACCATACTTCACATACATGTTCACACAAATACTTGTACTATACAAAATACTAATAGATAATAGATAGGTCTTTCTTTTTTTAACTAAATAACGGTCAATGTGTGTGTGTGTGTTTGACAGGGGGACGTCGGGTGTGTTGGTCCACCTGGACTGCAGGTGAGAGCAACCATTGAACACATGTATAATGTAAACTATAACTATAAATACAGGTCACTAATTAACTAGTTAACAGTAGTTAGTGTTCCACCTTTTCATGTATCATTAATGGTTTTCCTGTTTCTGATTTTTATTGAAAATATTTACTGTCTCTCTCTCACCCTCTCTCTCTTTCTCTCTCTCTCTCTACTATCATTCTTCAGGGCAAACAAGGACGTCCCGGCCTCATTGGTTGTGTGGGTCCACCAGGATTGGACGGGGTCAATGTAAGTCAGTCTAATGTCTGATTGACATTTTTATAACCTAATAAATGACACAGTTAATATGGAGATCACCAGAACTGTCCTCTGTCTGTGTGTTCCAGGGTCTCCCTGGTCTGCCTGGTGTCAGGGGTCCACCTGTAAGTATGATGTGATAACATCATGTAGTTTAAACACTTGTTTACAAATACAACAGTGATTAAATCGGCAGCTGATGTTTAGTCAGAGTGATGCGTTTGTGTTCCAGGGACAAAGCGGTCGATCTGTGCCTGGAGCAAAAGGAGAGGAGGTACAGTAAGGTACAGTCATGTGCCATCGTGGTACCTCTGACTGAAGCAGTGATGTCACTTTTGAGGGGGGCTTTAGTGATCCTCCTCCAGTTTTCACACTGTAGTACTCTCTCTCACCCACAGGGGGATCTTGGTTTTCAGGGGCCACCAGGACCATTTGAGATAGTGGACCCTCCTGAAGATTTTTACATCAAAGGAGAACAGGTCTGCAGGACATCAGTCTGTTACAGTCTGTACCATGTGACTGCTGTTGGTTCTAGTAATGGTTCCATTGTTTTCTTAGGGTTCTCCTGGTCTTAAAGGAGTAGAGGGAGCAGCAGGACTACCGGTACGTTTCTGATCACCACCATGTAACTTCATTTCAATTCACATCAGCATCGACTGACAGTCTGACTGACACACTGTAGACTGATTAATATTGTTGAGGACAACAACTGGACTGCAGTCTAGAAAGAAACTCTCCACACGTTCTTCAAGACACCGTCCAGATGAACAGTAATGACTGAAATACACCAACTCTATGAAGAGACATTTTCACTGAGACTGTTGGAGACTTTTATGGACCTTTGTCCAGATTTATAACTCTATCATTTGGATGAATCACAGATAAAAACAGATGAGAAACACTGACCTCTACCTGCTCCAGAAATACATAGAAAAAACTTCCATATGTGGAGATGTAAATTAATCTGGATTACTATGATTATTCCTAATTGATAATGATCATGATTAATCACGATTATTCCACAGCTTTCCAATTGATTTTCTGTAGAGAATATCATTGACAAACACTCAAACCTGTGTGTGTTCTCAGGGTCAGAATTCAAGACCAGGAATCAAAGGAGAGAAAGGAATTCTGGGATTTCCTGGGAACAGGGTAAATAACTGAAATGGTTTAAGGATGATGACAAATGACCTGTTCTGATTGGCCAGACTCATAGAATTACATGTTACTTTAATGTGTTTTAGGGATTGTTTGGGTATGATGGTCCACCTGGAGAGAAGGGAATTAAAGTAAGTCAACACAACACAGTGTTCTTCATAATGGATAAGAGAAATATCAACACTTCTACTGTTGTAGACTGTTAGATGTTCTATGTTTTAAACATTTAACTGTCAATGTGCAGGGGTTCCAAGGGAGTCCTGGTCTGCCTGGACTAATTGGCCAAGAAGGTCCAAAGGTCAGTCTGTCTGTGTCTGTTTGCTGACCAATCAGAGTCAGCTCATAAGTCAGGGTCTTACGTACATGAACTTTGGTCTTAGTTGTAATGAGTCTGAATCTGATTTCAGGGAATTATGGGAGATCTGGGTCCTAAAGGCCTCCCTCAAGATTCAGACCTCACACACACAGGTGAAGTTCTTAGTCAAAACTTTGACGTTATTCTAACCACAGCAAGAAACAGGACAATGGAGCATAGATCTAAAACCAATAGATACTGTAGTGTAAAGTTGTAAAAGTAAAGCTTGAAGATATGATACCATTATACACATTCTGTTTAGACTAGTTCTGTAAAGTTTCTTGTTGAAAAAAAATCATACTACATATAATTGTCACAATTACACATTTAGAATTTGAATTAGATTCAGTAGGTTTATGTATGTAGCTTCCTGACCTATATGTGGTGCTAGTTACAGCCAGACTAATCCAAATACATACATAGCATATTTACACACATTAGCTGGTTATTAGTAAATTAGTGTGTTGTTAGCCCATGTATGTAGCTGTTTAGTATTATGTTAACAATGCAGTAGCAAAGTGGCCAATTAGCAGAATGTTATATGTTGTATGCTGGAATGAGTCTATTAGCAGCAGTTAGCACTGCGGTACCACAGACTGTCTGTTTTTACCTTTTACCTTACACTGCTAAATAATCCATCTGTTGACCAAACCAAACACTTTCAACTGGTCGAAAACCTTGCTGTTGTTCACAGGTTGTTTTGTTAGGGTATCCAGGGTACTAAAGCTTCACAGCTATATCACCTTTATAACCAAAGCCAATTATCGTATAACCTAAACTAAACACCTCCCATCTTTCAGGTGTAAATGGTGACCTTGGGCCACCTGGACTCACTGGACCTCCAGGAGAAAGGGGAACGATGGGAATGCATGGACCTCCAGGGGTCCCTGGCAGATCTATACCTGGTCAGTTATTGTTTTATACAATTGTATATGTATTATAAGTTATATACATATCATGCTGTTCTTCACACATCTGGTTACTGAAAGTAAAAACTTTTACAAAACATGTATTTCCTATCTTTAATGTTTTGTTAATGTTAATAAAACCAGATCAGTTTAGGGTTGACAATTGTTTGAAAGTGTTATTTATTGATTAAATCAATTCTATGTCCATGCCTGCTCAGGTCCACCAGGCTTTGTGGGCCAGAGTGGAGGTCCAGGATCCAAGGGGGAAAAAGGAGATCCAGGTCTAATGTATAAATACGGACCTGTGCTTGGAGAACCTGGTAAACCTGGACGTCCTGGACCCATAGGACCAAAGGGAGAACCAGGAACACCAGGTACAAGAAGCTCTCATTCAGTTGAGTCTAAATCCTTCATATTATTATTGTGTTGGATCCATGATTCTACTACTTTGTTTTCATCAGGTCATTACTGTCTCCCTGGAGCCAATGGAGAACCTGGAGAACCGGGTCATCAAGGACCTCCTGGGGCTCTGGGCTTCACAGGATTAAAAGGTCAAGATCGTCTTTTGTGTTTCTTTTACACCTGTCACACATTTAAAACCATTTAAATATGAGGACTTCTTGTTAGCACCACAGACTAGTTTCATGTTTGACTAGTCATGCTAGAATTCTTACAGACAGTTGTTAAGGTGCAATTTCAAAAATTCATTGTGCTCCCAGGATTTACAGGACCAAGATAAAAAACTCTCGACCATTTGATTCCAAAACAGAGCGATGCCTTAGGTTTTCTGACTGTGAATAAAAAAAAAAAGCGATGCCTTAGGTTTTCTGACTGTGATTTAATCTGTTTGTTGCAGGTGCTCGTGGAGATTGTTCTTGTGGCCCTACTATTTCAATCATGGGCCCCCCTGGTCTGTCAGGAGATCCAGGCCTTCCAGGGTTGCCTGGAGTCCCGGGGGCAACTGGGCAAAATGGAGAAGAAGGTTCACCTGGTGATGCTGGAGAACATGGAGAGCAGGTGAGTCTCCAAAGCAAAAACCCAGATTCAATCAGTTTAGTTTTGTTTTCATTAATGTTCCTACGTATTAATATGTAGGAACATTGTTCATGTTGTTTACAGGGCCTGGGAGCGTATGTTCATGTTGTTTACAGGGCCTGGGAGGGTTTTCAGGTGTGAAAGGGTTCAAAGGTCAAAAGGGAGGCTTCAGGGTGGTCAGTTTTACAGGTGAGTCCATTATGTTTATATCAGGTGAACAACCAGCTAGAAATGTCAGCCTGGTGTCATATCAGGGCCACACACACGCTGACTGCAGCCTTTTCTCCAGGTGAGAAGGGAAACAGGGGCAAACAAGGCCCTCCGGGTAATCCAGGGTTTTCTGGGAGGATGGGACTTCCTGGGCTCCGCGGCCCTCCTGGAGACCTTGGTTCACGAGTAAGTAGGTTGTTCCAGGTAAACCTAATAGTGTATTTTTGGACTTTTACATAGAACCATCTGGAAAGGACCATTAGGATATGGAGGTGGAGAGAAGGGGATAGACATGCAGCAAAGACGTCTCACAGTCAAACAGACCTACTGCTGGGTAGTGGCCCATGTAGAGTCCACCACCACAACTCTAACCTTAGTCTTCTCTGTTTCTGTTTTGGTCAAACCTGGTGGATTGATTCCAGGGTGACAGCTTCACTAGTTTTCCTGGAGACAGAGGTTATCCTGGATTTCCTGGATCTAAGGGATTACCAGGAGCTCCAGGCTCCCCTGGAGCTGATTTTATTGGTGCTGTGGGACAGCGTGGGCCCCCTGGTGAGCCGGGACCTACAGGAATCCCGGGTTTCCCAGGACCAAAGGGTGTTATTGGTGAAAATGATGGTTACTTTTAAAATAGCTACTAGATCGTTTTAATCCATTTCTTAACACAAAAAGTTTTTTCTGCTGAACTTGTGACACTCTCACCTAGGTGACACTCCTGCAAGTGTTCCCTTACTCCCCGGGCCCACAGGAAAGAGGGGGGACAATGGAAACACAGGTACAAACAGTGGATATTATCCGTTGGATCGACTGTGTTTGACATATCTTACTTTTTTGCTGTCCTTTCTGTCCTTCCAGGTTATCCAGGACTTCCAGGACCTACTGGATTCCGTGGCATCACAGGACGTGATGGTATTAAGGGAGAACAGGGGCGACCTGGTCTTCCTGGACTGCCTGGACGACAAGGTAGTACATCTAGTTAATCCACTGTCTATGAAGATGTTCTCACTAACAAACCTTCACCTTTTCTCTGGGTCTTTGCTGCAGGACCTCCTGGCCTGGTTGGAGATACTGGAGAAGAAGGACCTGAAGGCTTCAGTTATGATGGAGATCCAGGTACAGTACTTGAAGGACCTCCATTTGAAGGAATTGCAGGTCGACTTTTCAAATCCAACCAAACTGGTGTGTTTACACTGAATGTGATCCAGTTGTAACACAGTCAACACCAGGTCAAACAAACAACACGTCTTGTGTTTACCCTGCTATGTTTTGTCAGTATAATCGTTTTTTTTTTTGTCTGTGTATCAGGGTTACCAGGAACCACTGGTGTTCCTGGACTTAGGGGTCCAGCAGGAGACTCTGATGCTGGTCCCGTAGGACCCAATGGTTTTCCAGGGCCACAGGGCTCTCCAGGACCTAAAGGGGTCCCCGGAGCCCCTGGTATTAATGGACAACAAGGTTATTAGATTGAAGATTACATCTGAATCATATCCATCAGAGCCACTCTCACTGTAAAGACATTCATGGCTGTCTTTCTTTTCCATCTTAATCCAGGAGTTCCAGGTCTGCCTGGGATACCTGGACCAGAGGGCTGGAGAGGAACTGATGGAGCACCAGGGGTAACTGGTCCTCCAGGTCCCTCACCTACATACTGTGATGTAGGAAGACCAGGAGCTAGAGGTGATGTTGGTCATCAGGGGACCGTTGGACCTCAGGGTAATTTGTTTACCACTACATACATACATACATAGAGTGTATAATGTACAGTAAACAGTACACAGTATAGATTACAGTATACACTACACAGTACAAAGATAGAAACATTTACCAAAGTGGTGACACTATATTTCATTTCAGGATATCAGGGAGAAAAGGGTGAGTTTGGAGATGTGGGTCTTCCAGGTTTTGGACTTGCAGGTCCTGCAGGTAAATCAGGTCCTCCAGGTTTGCCAGGGGTTCTGGGACTCCAAGGCCCTGCTGGTCCCACTGGAAGGGTTGCGGGTAGTTTTGGGCATAAGGGGGGGGAACCGGCAGCCACTCTCACACCTGTGATTTGATTATTTGAAAAAGTTACTGGAAAATTCTGGCTGTGTCAGGTGTGTTGGGTCCCCAAGGCAAGTATGGTGGGCCAGGGCCTCCAGGTCAGACTGGACCCCCTGGACATCCAGGCACAACAGGAGAAAGAGGATTTAATGGACGAGATGGAGCTCCTGGGTGTCAGGGGCCAAAAGGAGTGAAAGGTAAAGTCTGAGTTTGGTAATAAACAATGAACGCTGAAAAAAAGAAACTTCTGCTCTGAAAGAAGCCTGATACGTGTCCCTGCAGGTAGTCGAGGTTGTCCAGGGCCTCCAGGAGAGACCACGTACATCCTTATCAAAGGACAGGAAGGAAAACAAGGAGCCGTTGGTGTTAGCGGCTTCCCTGGAGCACGAGGTCAGAGGCATGGCATTGTCTTAACAGAGCAGTCACATGACAAGAGACGTGTTAGCTGTGATATCAACAGGCAAAGTTCAGTCACCTTTTATTTTTGCATGTCTGCAACAAGTCCAGAGTGAGTCAGTCTGTCCTTGGCAGTGGCGGCAGCAGCCAAACATTATCAGGTCGCCACCCACTGGGCCTCTGACAACATTAGTTTCAGTGTTGTGTGTATCATTGACTTCTGTTATTTCGTTGCACCTTGACACGTGGCCTGTGATAATATTGTCGAACATGAAAAAGTACTCATTACTAAAAATATCAAACACCTCTGGGCTGTAGAACACTGTAAAACATTGGCTTAATTAGGATCAAATTTGAATTAGGATCAAATTTGACACAGAGATGCTTCTCAGAGTGACAGAGAGAGTCCTGTCAAAACCAAACATTCATCATTTTTAGGGGGTTTTAAGAAAGATCATTTTAATTCAATGTTACTGTAAAAACTGAAAAGTGCATTGGGACAAATGTGTTTTTTGAACTTGATTGGCACCTCAATGGTGAGATGATACTAATGGTGACTGGATTCTATTCTGTATTTTTACAGGAAACAAAGGTGTGCAAGGACCAAAAGGTAGCCTAGGTTACCCAGGAACCTGTGGTCCCCAAGGCATCATAGGGAACCCAGGATCACCAGGACACTGTGGTATACCAGGACCACCAGGATTCCCTGGATGCAGAGGATCTCCAGGACTCATCGGCTTTCCTGGGGAGACAGGAGATCCGGTAAGATCACTTTTGACGACTAGATGCCTGGTGTGAAGAAGATCTTTATATCTTATATTTATATCAAACAGGAAGTTGAGTCACACACCATTCCAAGATCAAGCATATCGTACGTTCCTGTCTATTTTGTGCTTGATGTCTATGATCGTCTTGTGTTTTTCTGGTTGTGTTTAAAGGGTGACATCGGGTTCCCAGGAAAATGTGGAGAACCTGGTCGTTATGGATGTACTGGTCAGAAAGGTACAAAGCCAACTCCACACTAAAGCACAGTGGACTCATTTAGATATGAGTCAAATATTGAGTGGAGTTTGTCTGGGATTTCAGGTGATAAAGGAGACTCTGTTGGTTGTCCTGGTGTACCTGGAGACAAGGGACCTGCTGGAGACTGTGGACCCACAGGTGATGGTTTGGTTGTGTTGATGCAGCAATGAGAAAGTGGAGTGAAGTGAATTTCTAACTTTGTCCCACTATTTCTTTTTAAAAGGGCCTCCTGGACCATGTGGAAATCCTGGACTACCTGGTTTCATTGGAGCGCCAGGACCAAAAGGATCTAAAGGAGACCAGGGTCACCACGGAGAACTGGGATCTCCAGGTAGAGTGAATCGCCCGTTTACCTGAAGCAGTAGTGAACTAGGAAAACTCTGCTGTGTCTAAAGGCTGCTTCACCTCTCACTGACTAAGAACCTACACAGGTTCATTTTTGAGAGTCTTTGTGTTTCCTGGTACAAGTGATTCAAAAGTAGTAATTGTGTATTTTGTAATCTACCTGCATGAATGACCTCCTGTCATGATGGTGGAACAAACTGCTGAGATCTCTGTCACTCTCTTTAATAAGGACCTGACTTTTGTTTAAACCACTGTCTGTTCATGGTTCTTCTCAGGTGTTATTGGCCCTGCTGGTCCAAGAGGTCGGTCAGGCTGTCCTGGTCAACCTGGCAATGTTGGAAGTGATGGTCCTCCAGGACCACAGGGCTGTGCAGGGCTCCAAGGTCAGCAATGAAATCTAAACATTCTATCTCTAAGGATTCTGTATTTGGTCTGGATCTGAGTGTTATTTGAAAAAACAAAATTCCACATTTTCTATATTGTTTTACAATGTCTTGTTAATCCATGGTTAATTTCTGGATGTTGATGTCTCTCTCGAAGGTCCTCCAGGGCCTCCAGGACTTCATGGACTGGATGGACTGAAAGGAGTGAAGGGAGACGTGGGGACTAGAGGTTTGTCCAAATCTTTTTAAGACAACAGTAATCATGTATGTCCCAGTTGTGTGTCAAAGTAGTGTTCAGGAAAGAAGGGAAAGTTGTCACTCCATCTGTCCTGGTCACAGGTCATTCTTTAAATCCTGAACAATTCTTAGAACAAAATCATACAATTGTGTCAGTGAGAAGTTTGGTAAGAATATTTAAAATTCAGTTCAGTCTGGTTCACATCTCAGTTGAATATTAGACGCTGTTAGTTTGAGGTTCAAGTTCAGGATTTGGTTTAGTTTAGTTTTGTTACAGTGAGTCGGGGGGTTCAGATCTGTTTGTTAATCCTTTTAGGCCTGGCTGAACCCGGCCCCCCAGGTTTTAGAGGTCTTCCAGGAGATAAAGGTCCTCACGGTCCTCCAGGATATTGTGGTCCAAATCAGCCTGGAGAACCAGGACTAAGAGGACCCCCAGGACCCAAAGGTCTGTGGTAATGTAACTCCCAACCGACGTCAACATCATGATTAAACCTCTAAAGGTCGGACCCTTCGCTGAAAAATCTGCTAATTTCTCACTGTTTTACTGTAGGAACTCCAGGGATTAGCGGACCCTGTGGTGACAATGGACCAGCATGTCAAAACCCAATTCCTGGCCCTCCTGGAGACTGTGGTGTTCCAGGTCCAGATGGAGATCCTGGTTAGTTCTTGATGAATAAACGTCAGTTGAAAAATGAACTCTGAAAACCTTCTAACTGAAGCTCTGCTCCTTAGGATGTCCTGGGATCATGGGAGATCCTGGTCCGAACCGTCCACTACCTGGGGATGATGGAGACAATGGAAACATGGGCTGCCAAGGGCCACCAGGGCCCAAAGGACTGCCAGGATTGAATGGTCTGCCTGGAATCCCTGGATATCCTGGAGTCAAAGGTAAATGTCTTTGTATATGAGATGAACCACAGCCATCATCTCCTACACTGATGGATGTTCTCACGGATCTGTTGTTAGGTGAGAAGGGCTCACATGGAATGATAGGTGTGCCTGGTCCACGGGGTCCAAAAGGTTGTAATGGTTCACCCGGGCCTTCAGGGCCAAAAGGACTTAGTGGAGAAATGGGTCCAAAGGGAGAACGTGGAGGAGTTCACAGCTGTGCCCCTTACCTACCCCCACAACGAGGGCCCGCAGGTCCTCCAGGCTCCCCTGGTGCACCCGGAGAGGCTGGTGTCCGTGGAGAAGATGGTCAGAAAGGACTTCAAGGTGAGAACCAAAACCTGGAGCAGATGTCCAGTTCTGAGTGTCTCATCATGTTTGAAGGTTTCTCTGCTCTGTTTACTTCTCTATTGTCTTATTATTTTATGACCTCCTCTGTTTCAGGTATGAGGGGAGATCCTGGATCTGAAGGACTGAGAGGATTTGTGGGATCTCAAGGTTCAGATGGAAACCCAGGTGTGCCAGGGTTGCAGGGGATGATGGGAGATATTGGACCCAAAGGTAAGAATCTTCTAAAGTTTTATTTTACTTATTTAATAGAATTGTTTGATGGGCCCTACAATATTACTGCCAAATATTACCCCACCCCCACTTCTGAAACATGAACAGTCCCTTTCTCTGCCTGAAGGGTGTGCTGTGTATAACCTATGTAAACTCTAAATTCTACATAAACATCAGTGTTAAAAAAAGACATAACAATTTTAACCATTCTTGGTTAATGTAATACCGTGCACTGGTCTTTGTATTAGGTAACCCTGGTCCAGCTGGAGACCCTGGTCCTCCTGGACAGTCTAGGCAGGTGAACTCAGGATACCTGTTGGTGAGACACAGCCAGTCGGGTCAGATTCCCAGCTGTCCGTTGAACATGAGGGTCCTGTGGAGGGGCTACAGTCTGCTGTACCTGGAGGGGCAGGAGAAGGCCCACACTCAGGACCTGGGTACACACACAAAAATGTTGGGATTTGAACCACAGACCTATGATCTGTTTTTTTCTGACCTCAGTCTTGTCCGTGTCTTTCTGTAGGTCAGGCAGGCTCGTGCATTCGCGTCTTCTCCACCATGCCCTTCACCTCCTGTAACAAACGCGCTTGCTCTTATGCGAGTCGAAACGACAAATCTTATTGGCTGTCGACGACGGCACCTCGTCCCAACGTCCCCTTTGCTGGGCCTTCCATTGAAGAGCACATCAGCCGCTGTGTGGTATGTGAAGCCCTGTCCACTCCTGTCGCTCTTCACAGCCAGACGTCCGAAGAACCAAAGTGCCCCCCGAAGTGGACCAGCCTGTGGACAGGATACTCCTTCATCATGGTACATACTACAGAGCAGACAGCATTTAACTTTCATTTAGTCGGGGCGACTCCACCCATTTGTGTTGTTCATAATTGTAATTTAATGTTTTTTATGCCGATTTGACAACGTAATCTGCTTTACGTGTTGTAGCATACAGGTTCAGGTGATGAGGGCGGCGGCCAGTCCCTGACATCATCGGGCAGCTGTCTCACAGACTTCAGGTCTCACCCGTTTGTGGAGTGTCAGGGACCACGGGGAACCTGCCACTACTTTACTAACATCTACAGCTTCTGGCTGACCAGAGTGGACACGAGCACCACCATGATGACTGACGAGCAACAGCAGATAGACAACATTGGGAGGTGCAGCGTCTGCATAAGAGCTTAAAGGGAATGGACACCAGCAGCGCCTCCTTCTGCAGGAGTTTGAACTGAACTACAGCAGGAGGTGAATTAAAGCTTCACCTGATGTTCACTTGATGGCTGCAGGATGCTCTCTCACCAACAGGGGGCAGCAGCAGGTACAGCATCTAGTAGATATAGGCCCCACCTCCAGATATGCACTGGCATCACATACTGATTGGTCCATGACCAACGACCACAGGTCAGGGGTCAGTATTATTTGATCAGACCAACAGAGGGAACTGTGGGACGACTGTTCTTTTTCTCCTGAACTAAACCTGTAATCAACTGTAGAGCTGTGCCAAAGTTACTGGGTCTCTTCAGGATTTGAAACAGAACAAGATCACAACCAGGATTGGAAGCAGGACCGGACCCAGGACCAGGACCAGAACCAGGAGGAGTTCTAATCAGAAGATATTTTTCATTCCATTTAGTGAAGAACTTTCTTCAGTTTTTCCATTTTATATTCAATCCATTTTTTATAATTGAAAAAAAAATCCTTAATAATAAAATGCAAATGATCAGTATTTAGTGTTTTAATTATTTATAAATTTAATACAGCAAATATTTATTTTACATTTTCATTCATTTTTGAAAAAGTATCTCTGGAAATCTTTGTTTTCTCTCTCTGTTTTTATTTTCCAATCCCATGTCTTCTCCTGGTCTCTGGCTCCAGTCCAGATTATTGTCCTTATCCATAGTTAAAAAGTACTCTCTCTGGCTCTGACTTGTAAATATGTTTGAACCACTGACTGCATGTAAGTAATGAACCGAACCAAACTTAGTCCCCAGTAGTAAAACATGTCCGCTGCAGCACCCTGTACTCCTGCTGTTAATTACTTCATTAATTTAACAGGGGTCCTGCACCACATGATGAGTCAGATCACATGTATTGAAGTATTGATTTTACAATGTGACTAGAAAGACCTGGCATTAGTGATTAAGAGCACGTTTCAGGTGAAAGAAGCCATGTGAGAAGTTGTTAGTTGTTAGAAAACAAATCACAGGAGAATTCTGTCAGAGAGTTCCTGGTTCCTGTCTTCTGTGCAGTCTTTTGTTTGAACTCATTCTTTTTATAATCCTTTGTAAATGTTGTCAAAGTATTTATTTAGCCAAAATTTCATTTGGTGCTAATTGTTTTCATCTTGGTTAGTCATGATGAGGTAAATAAAATGTCTTCTCTGTTCCCATGGTGCTTAGCAGTAAATAAAAAAATAAAACAACATTATTGCAATTAAATAAAGTGAGAAATGAATGTGGGCGGAGCATAATATTAGCTGGTGATGATGAAGAGGAGGAGGAGAAAGTGTGTAATCAGTCTGTTAAATCTCTATTATCTTAACATTGTAGTAAAACAAATAAAAACACACACGCACTAACATTTTTCTCTGTGGGAAAACAACCTCAATAAAACACTATAGACTTTCTTTACTCTGTGTCTAAGCGTGTGTTGAAGCAAACAACACTGAAACATTAATAAAATAATACATTTAAAAAACTACAGTGCTCTCACCTTTCTTTTATCCAGCGATCTGGACAAACTCAGATGTTTTTTGTCTGCTCTTTTCAGCATGTTTCTCTAAAAAGTTATTTCTCTCCATCTGCTGCTGGAGTCACCTCTGGTCATCCCAGCTCATCAGGTTCACCTGTGTTGGGGTTTTGTTCCAGAGGTGGGGCAATAAGTCAGCTGAAATGTGTTGTGTTGATTTTAAGGCTGTCTCTGGGAAACACATTTTCAGTACATTCACAACTACTGTATGGTCAGTTTAGACCAGTGAATGCTAACCTTACCTCCAATCTGCATGTTTTTGGACTGTGGTACAAACTGGGGAAAACACACACACACACACAGGGAGAACAGAAGAACTCGGCAGCTGCAGTTCAAAGCCGTGACCTTCTTGTTGTAAGGCAAAGACACCAACCACCCTGCTGTTATGTGATCCCACCAATACCGTATGTTGGAGATTGACTGTTAAAAACCAGACAATAAGTTTTATTGTCATTTACATCTGTTCACAAAGGAGTCATGTGATCCATCTACAGATACGTCAGAGCAGACAGCAGAGAACTGAAGCATGAGTGATGTCATAAGGTCTGTGATTGGCTGACTCTGAGTGAATTAAAGACAAAACTCAATTTATTTCAAATATCAAGGTATTGTTCGACAGTATGTCAAACGTTCTGTCTGTGAGACAGAAGTGCTGATGAAACTATTACTGATGATAATCTAAATACAGTTGTTTATATCTCTGTAGAATACCCCCCCACACACACACATAAACACACACATAAACACTCCTAATGCTTAAACCAGTGTTTCCCAACCTTTCTTTCAAAAAAAGGTCACAAAGTACATGATGATCTTTTAAGACAAACTAATGGACCGCGGCACAGTGGTTGGGAATCACTGGCTTACATTATGATCAATGAGCTTTAAATACACAATCAACGGAAGGAAACTCAAATCTTACCATAGTACCTTTGATTAAACCATGTGCAAAAATCATTACTAGTATCACAAGTTCCTGAAACTGAAAGTCTTTTCAGGTCTTGGAATCCAAAAAGAAGACATGAGATCAAGGTCCATTCCAAGTTAGGAATTCAAAATCCAAATGAGATTCTGAACAGTCCAATGTCCTGGGTTTTTCCTTAAATTCTACATTCTAGTTTTTTGGTTGTTTTTTTTAGATTTAAGAAAGGACATTTGGTTTAGTTTTGATGTGTTGAACAGTTAGACCTCCTCGGATCTTAAAACTTGAAGCTTTGTTCTCCTACTGGTGTGTAAGTGGACTACAAAACCTGCTCACAGACCTGCAGAGTCAAACACGTCCAGTACGAAGCTAACGGATCCTCCATGATTTTCCCTAACTGAGAGAATCAGGACATTAACCTGATTAAGTTTTCAAAACTTTTCCTAAAAGAGAAACTGGTCACAGTACTGGTGGATTTCTCCAGCATTGAATGTTAAAATTCCAGTTACAGTTTTAGCTTCAGAGGCGTCTTGACCAGAACCCTGAGATCAGGTTCTTCAAAGAACCTCGTCTGGGTTTTCCTGGACAGGTGTTCTGGTTTTTGGGCGGCGTGGTCGCAGCGAGGAGAAGCAGGATGACGCCGTGAGGGCGATGCGACTCATGCCCAGGTTCAGGCAGTGGGCCTCGGAGGTGACCGGCACCTCGGAGAAAAGGGCGCGGTCACGTGACATCTGCGCTAGGCTGCTGCCGCCATCGCTGCTCTCGATGTCCTTGACGATGTTGAGGATCTCCTGACGCTCCCTCTGACGAGTCAGTCCTCGAATGTTCAGAATGGCCGACACGTGCTTCTTCCTGAGCAAAGGAAAAAACATAGTCAGGTTCCATAAACCTAACTGCCTGGGAGTCGAACACAAACCAAAGAATGTGAATGTAGCACAAAACGTTAAAACAATGTAAACAAACATTGTAAACCAAGGGGACACAGTTCTAACGATAATGTATTCAAACCTCAAACTACTAACTCTATGGGGAATTCTCTGCCAATACTCCAACATGTTACAACAGATTTAAAGTATCAAAAACGTATTGTTCTGCAGTGAAGTGACAAGAGTCTGATCACAATTGAAAATATTTGTAATAAAATTGGTTTGTTATGAGCCTCTGGTCAAGATGAGGGTGCACAGGAAAAAAAATCATTCAGGCACAAAACTAAACAGCTACAATAATAAAAGAACAATTACAAAGTACCAGCCTCATAACACACACACAAACACACACACACACACACACAAACTGTGGGTTAAAGGTGACATTTCAGTGCAGCTATGTCACAATCAGAGAGGAAGGAAAGTGTTTGTGTGTTTGTGCTGCCTTCTTAACGATCACACCCACAAACACACACATACCTACAAACACACACATACCTACAAACACACACATACCTACAAACACACACACACAAACACGGTGAAAGGATATTTACATTTTTGTCAAAGTCAAGTGTTTTTTTGCAGGTCTATTTCCCAGGTTGTTCTTTAACCTGGGCTCTGAACACACTGGTCATCTGTCGAACCTTAGTCTCTTAATATAAGAAACACAACAAAATATAATTCACTGAAACACCAAGTTTAATCAGGCTAAGTTTGCCGTCCGTACCTCACATCTGGAAACTCTCGGACCAGAACTCCCACCTCCATCTGGATGGAGGGAACATCCTCCAGCTGAATGATCTCTGAGATGTGGGACAGGGTGCTGTCCAACCAGCTGGAAGGAGACTCCTTTAAGGACGACACAGGGATAAGAAACAGAAAAGACGGGAGGTCAAAGGAACAGCAGAGAATGTGGTGATTAACCTTCGACCTGTACACTGACCAGGTCTTTGAACAGGACTTTGATCTGTCGGCCTTCATCCCTGAGTCGTGCAGCCATCCTCTTCCTCATTTTTGCGGAGGTGCAGATGATTCGACCTCTCATGACGGAGCGGAGATATTCCATCACCACGCGGCGGTGGATCTCTGCCACCAGTGACTGAGAGAGAAATGCAGAAAAAGAGTGGATCAGCCAGAGGCCCAGGTCCAGGTCAGGTCTCAGGGCTAAATGTCCCACATGTTGGTGTCCTGGTGTACCTGGTACGGAGGACTGTCCATCCTGTGAAATTTCTTGAAGTGATCTTTGATCAGAGTCTCAATCTGCTCGTATGGCTCTGTGTTATTGAGCCACTTCCTCTTTACCAGACGCTCAAAGAAAGGCTGAGACACACACACACACACACACACAGAGTGTGAATTGAAGTTAAATAGTTTCTGCTAGGATGTTGTCACATCATGGTCAAATCAAAACTGTTTGATGAGCACAGGGTGTGTGAGTGTGTTCTTACCCTGATGGCCAGGAACAGTCTCTCGGACAGAACTCTGACTCCACAATGGGGTCCAGAGCTTTGTTGGCTCGATGCAGGGAGTCCTCACTGACAGACGGGTCACACTGGGCACAACGCTGCACAAATCCTCTGTGCACACAGATACAAACAGAGTCATCATTCTTAGATAGTCCTATTTAGTTTGTCTTTACTGTACTCGACCCAGTGCTTCATAAAGTACTGGCCTTGTGTCTGTTCTTACCTGAATGGAGGACAACAGTTGACCAGAGCAATGGTTTTGGACACATATCCATCATCGTTGTTTCCAAACGTCTCCGTCTGCATGGCGTCATGGAACATCTCCACTTTTCGCTGGAAACTAGTAAAAACCATAAAAGGTCAAACACTGAACTAATCACTTTTCAACACCCTGATAACAACAACTGTTCATGCACCTGTACAGAAAGTCAGCCAGGCCATTCAGACTGCACTGAGCCACTCTGGAGCCGAGACTGCGGTTGATGGAGGCTGAACGTTCTAAATCCACCTGGAGCCTCTGATAAACACACAGAAAACAATGTCTTCTGTTATTAGCTACAACAGTCCTGGTACAGACACCAGAGCTAACGTTAGCTACAACAGTCCTGGTACAGACACCAGAGCTAACGTTAGCTACAAAACCTGTTCATGTTGTTAAATATTAAAATTTGATAATCGTGTAATTAATTGTAATTAGTTAAGAAAACCACTAAGGTTTTCATGTGTTAGGGTAACAATTTGTCTTACAAAATATTTTTGGAAAATCCTCCTAAAAAACCTACAAACTACTTCACCAAAACAAAGACATTGGACCAGTGGAAGTACCAGAAGGGCAGCTCATAGTGTGTGTGTGTCTCTGTGAGTGCATGTGTGTATGTGGTGTTTGTTTGTGTGACAGAGAGACAGACGGGGACAAATATCAGGAAGTGCTCGGTGTTGACTTTGGCTGTACTTGAAGGTCAGACTCAAAAACATAACTAATGAACCCTGTGAATCTCCTTTACATAACACTGCCATCTACTGACTCAGCCGGCTATATTTAAACAGACAGGAAGCTGATGGCGGGTGGAGACTTACCTGAATGACAGTCTTGGCCAGACTGATGTGATATTCTTCAATGTGCAGACTCTCCATCCACCTCTTCTCTTCTTCATCCAGGACCTGACTCAGTTCTGTGGTCACTTTAGCCTGAAGAGGAAACACAAACACCCTTCATTTTAACATGTATATTCACTAAATACATTTAAATAAATACACATTAAGAAAACTTCATAATAAATTATGGCCTCAGAGAATCCTCTAGAACACTGAGAACGTGAAGTACCTTAAACTATACAAAGCTGTCAACTTTTACATTTTATATTTATCCTATTACAAGTTTATATTCACACAAAAAAACCAAGACAAATATAGTTAATAATACATTCAATATATTTAACACATTGTCTGTTATTGTGAACATGTGAGCAGTGGCTTCTCTTCTCTACAGCAGTCCTCCACATGACACGCAGAAAACACTGAAGTTGGTGCATGGACATCAACCACCAACAGGCCACCAACAGGAATGGAGGATCAGCTGCGTTTCTCACCCTGACAGAGTTCAGACAGTCCAGTTCTAGTCTGTCCACGGTCTCTGCAGGCAGCAGAGGACTGAGCTGGGACATGTTGAATGGACTTGTGATGCACACGGTCCCCAGGACGTCCCTGAAACAGAACAATACGATGGAGTTTAATAATCAACTGAGCTAAGGACTTCAAAATAAAAGTAAAACCTGGAGATACTAGATACTATAGAAAAATCTCAGCGCCACCCTGTGGTAGATTTTATGGTGACATGATCTGTACCTGTTGTAGATGTTGTGAAGCCAATCCAACAGAGAGTAGATGTCTGTCACCTCCAGTGGGTTGTCTGTGATGGCCTCCAGTCGCCTAGCAACTGCACTATGATAACTCTGCACATAGACCTGAAGGTCATGAAATGAAAAGTTAAACGTCAATAACCAGAAGTTACATTTTAGATCAAATGTTACACCATCTGATAAAAAATGCCCCTCAGCATTACATTTCAATGTTAAAAACTAGAAAACCTTGGAAGATCGTCTGACCTGGAAGGCCTGGTATTCCTCTGGGTAAATTGAAGCCACATTCCTGTTGGCAGCTCCCAGGTCGTCCACCACCCTAGCTCTGAGACGACCCAGGTACCCGTTCAGCTGTCCGGCAGTGAACTCTGCTCTCTGAGGCAGTGAACCATCAGCAGCTTCCTCCACAGCCTCCTTCCACTTCTGCTTCAGCTGACGAGGTCTCGGGCCCCCAGGGGCCGCTCCCACACTCACGGCCCAGTCTTTGTCGGCCTGCTCCTCTTGCTGCAGCACCTGCTCACACAAACACGCACGGGGAAGGTCAGGAACTGTGCTGATGACATCACTCTAACCAGTGCAGCAGCGGCTCTCACCTGGACCACCAGCCCCAGATTGGGCCCAGCTGTGGGGCAGCGCAGAGACTCCCTGACCACGGCCCACAGCTCCTTCTGCAGCTCCTCATACAGCAGCTCCACGTCCTTCACCTTTCTGCGTCCGCCACCTTTGACACTTGGGCTGACGCTGTCCTCCGGCGTCGTCACAGCGCCCTGCTCTGCAGCGGAAGACTCATTACACTCCTGCTCCAGCTCCAGGACGTGAGAGTCTGCCAGGAACAGGTCTCGCTTCTTCACCAGCTGCAGGATCTCAAGGACTGGGGGACACCAGGGGACACAGGACAAAGGGGTAGATGAACACCACACAGGGGCATTAAATGTTGTCCCCAACAAAACTGTCAATGCAGAGAAGAGCCCAGATCTATTCACAGTAGATCTATGTCCTTAACACGTTCTTCCTGTTAATTACAACAACCTGATGGTTGTTTCCAACACTCATTTACAGTCTAACCCTGTGAGAAGGCGAGGCCACTCTGAGGTCAGCAGATGATGTCACAGCAGTAGCATGACCACGTCTGAGTTCAAGTAAATGAGGAGACTAGACTGTGGTGTGGTGGTCAGCTCTGCAGAAAGGTGGAGTAACAACACATCCGTTTTTAATGGTATGGAACAGGAACTCTTTTTTTTTTTTTTTATTCTAGGAGATGGAATGAAAATGTTCTCATGTATTCTCTGAACTAAAGGAAGGTTCCAGAGATTTACCTCTTTTTTCTCAGAAACACAGCTCTCATTGTTCAGTTTTGGTGTTGAAGGGAAATACGTTCCAGCTGGTAGGTTTAAGCTCCGCCCACCTCCAACTATTTCCTCCCTACACACCCCCTCCTTCAGCACCACCATCAGCAGGTCTGTGCCACTGAACCCTGAAGTTCACGTTGCTGCAGCTCCACAGACGACACTGACACCTGCTGTGGACCCTGAGCTGAAATACCACGAGGTGTTTGAGGAAAACCCCCAACTGCCCTCACTCATTTACAGCCTGAACACCACATGTTCAGTACAGTCAGAGAAGGCAACAACGTTTACCCAAAGATAATAATGATCTTTGACACGTCGACATGTTTCGGTCCTGTAGTCAGGACTCAGCTTGATATTGTAGAATCTGAATGAATCTGCTGACTCAGACTCTACCTCCTCCATTTCACTGGAGTATAGAAGTGTGTGTGTGTGTGTGTGTGTGTGTGTGTGTGTTTTAGTGTACCGACTGTAATCAGAACCCAGTCTTCACATTTTTCCTGGTGTTGTTGGAGGTGAATGGCTTCTCCTTAAGACACATGACTCAGCGATGTAGCACCTGAACCCAATCACCCACAAACATTCTCACTGTGTCTTAACAGGACTCTTACTCTGTGATTCTATAAGGACAGATTGGTGGGACAATATCTGTGACTTTTAAATTCACAGACTGTGTGAAGGAGAATGAACTTTATTGTCATTGTACAGATATAAACAACAAATTCCATCTTCTGTATGTAACACACCAATGTTTAGTAGTGGGACGATGGAAGGACTGTGATTGGGTTATTCTCCAACGTTACTTATAAGCTCCACAAAACACTAATTAGTGTTTACCAGAAGAAGATGAGATGTTTCAAAAACTGATGGAGAAACTATGAAATAAAACAT
Source organism: Cynoglossus semilaevis (assembly GCF_000523025.1). Lineage (NCBI taxonomy): Eukaryota > Metazoa > Chordata > Actinopteri > Pleuronectiformes > Cynoglossidae > Cynoglossus > Cynoglossus semilaevis. The sequence goes on from NC_024310.1 coordinate 15,190,860, forward strand.
TTTTGTTAGCTTAGGCTCTTTTTCAAAACTTTTCACCTCCAAATATCAGCCTTTGTTGTGACCCGTCTGTCTCTCTGCTCCTGTCTGCTCCCTGTGGTTAATTAGTGTCATCACTCTCACCTGTGTCACCTGGTGCCCTGCGTATGTACACCTCTCTTCTTACGTATGTACTTTCTGCATCTGATCCTTATCTCCCCAGTGCTGCAACCGTGTCCCCCAGTAAGTAACACTTTGGTTCTAGTGTTAGATTTTTTAGTGTTTCCATTTGCAGCAGAACTGTCCTGTAAAGATACACTGCAAGATTTATTTCTGCCAGATTTTACCCACAATCCAAGTTGTTGATTCTCCTGCAGTTGTGGTTCCATGTTACTTCCCCACTGTGTGTTTCTGAATCATGTGAACTGCACCTTTAAGCCAATCACCTGCTGTTAAGAACCCAGATGCTGCTCTCACTGTTGATGGAAGAACTCTAAACTCCCTCTGATCCACGTGTCCTTCCTGTCACAGCAGAATAATGAGCAGCTGCTCCTCACACGTGGCTCCTTATGTTCCTCTGGATTTTCAGATGTGTATTTACACAGAGTCTTGGCTAAAAGTGCGAGCGTCCACCTGCAGGTAGACCCTGGTGTCCTGGGTAACACACACACACACACACACACACACCTCAGATCCTGCCTTTTATCCCTGTGACCTTTGACTCTTTGGTGTTGCTGATTATGTTTGAGTTGGTTTACGTGCGCCCCCTGCAGCATGTAGTCAATGAGTTTATTCTAGACTTGTTAGGACTTGAAATTCCTAACAGCAGTGGAGTAATCCTAATAAAGCAGCTGCTCAGAGAGAGGCAGGTGGGCCGATGGACTGAAGGCTTCAGGTTCGAGTCCACCACTGAGGTGCTCTGAGCATGGCAGCGTGCCCACACACTGCTCCCCGGGTGCTGTCACTGTCTGCAGTGGTGTGCTGTGTCACAATGACAAGTAATAATTCACTTCTACTCTGGTACAACAAAAACCCCAGAACGACAACAATAAACAAGCCACGCCTCGCTAGATATAAGAACTAATGATTAAGCTCTACTAACGATGACGACGACCTCCACTGAACTGAAGGAGTTTTCTCTAAACAGAAGCAAGAAATATTTGGTTTCACAACAAGTACCTGCAGGGTCTGCTGGGACATTACACAATCCAGCTGAACCATAGGAACAGCTCTCTCTCACACACACACACACACACACACACACACACACACACTGTTCCCTGTTGGGTTGCTCTGTTTATTGATGTTGAGGATGATGATGATCTATCAGAGAACGTGCAGAACGTGCTTCATGCTCGGCTGCTGTGCGGCTTTTAAAGTCAAACCTGCAGCTGATGAGAATCTTAGCTCTCCACACTCTCCTTGGAGTGTACGATGCATGAAGAGAGCAGGGAGAGTTCAGATGTCAGCGAGTTTACAGTAGGAAGAGAGTGAAAGGTCAGGTGTTCATGCGTGTTTGCTTTTCTCCTGCGCAGGTTTTTGACTGAACAACTGACGATGATGATCACTGACATTCCCTCTACTTCCTGTCTGATTCTTTTAGCTGTCGTCTCCTGACTGGCTGACTGACAGTGACTGAGCTCAGCTCTGTTCTCCTCCTCTCACACTGACACAGGTTTGGACCAACTGACCATGGAGGCTGTCTCCAACGACAGCAGGGGATTGTGGGTGAAATCTGTCAAAACACCTCGTAGTGTTTCCTGTGAGCAGTTCACATGGACCAGGTGTTCACACTCAGTGATGGTGTTTCACTGCTAAACACTAAATAAATGGGGGGGAGTGTTTGTACCTGCATTAGTGGTATATGTCAACACACACACACACACACACAAACACACACACACACACACACAAACACACACACACACACACACACACACAAACACACACACACACACACACACACACAAACACACACACACACACACACACAAACACACACACACACACACACAAACACACACACACACACACACAAACACACACACACACACACACACTGAATTACAAAGAGTGTGCGCAGCAGGAAGCTGATCTGCTGATAATGTCACTTTTTAAAACAAGTTCTGACCTGCTTCACAGAGGACTGAGCCCTCGTTAGTTTCTTCTCCTCACTTCACACCCTCTCTGGACATTTAGTCAAATGTTAAGTAATGACATCGACCGTCATCACTGAGGGTGCGTTCAATTTGTTTCCTGCAGTTTCCCTTACGGGTGGGTCGGCCTGCATCATATTGGATTTGAATGGTGTATTTACACATTTGGTGAAGTCATATTTACTGCCCGTAAATAAAAAGTGACATTAGTCTGTGTCATCACAGCTGTTAAGAAAATAAACACTTCAAATGACATGTGCAAAAATGTAAACGGCACAAAAATGATTTCTTTCAGATGTCAGAACAAACATTTAGTCAAAACGTTTTTCTAGGTTTAAACATGTGGCAACTGAAAGAATTCCAATATTAGAACTCCTGATATCGTCCAGACCTCCAATCATTTTTATCTGCATGTCATATATGTAAACAAGGGTGTGGAGGAAGTTAACAAACACACACACACACACACACACACAAACACACACACACACACAATCTTGACCAATCATTCATTAGGAAACAAAGTAAACAGGCTGTGATAAACAATAGACGCCCTTTAAAGAGTTCCATGAGTGACAAATACTTCATCTTAACTGCCTACACACACACACACACACACACACACACACACACACTTCCCAATGACATTCCAGTGTTGTGGAAACTCCTGGAGAGTCCCGGCGTTGATGACGATCTAAGAACCCTTGGTCTCAGGTTCTACCAAGAACGCCAACTCTACGTCCTCTACGTCCACTACGTCCTCTACCACCACTCCGTCCATCGTCTTCTTACCTGACAGTGGTTCTCTGGGCTTCACCTCCTCCACCACCTCCTCCTGCACCGGCGCCTCATCTGCCGCCTGCGACGCGTTGTCAGTCATCGATTCCCTTTTCAGCTTCCCCCGGCCGACCATCTTCATGAAAGACACTTTGCGGCTGCTGGAGTCGCACTCACTCCCCGTGAAGTTGCTCTCACCATTGAAGGACTCCTTGTCTCGGTATTTCCCCGCAAATCTGCAGAGAAATAAAAAAAAAAAAACCTCAGATGAATCTCAGATCCTGTCTCGTTTTCCTAGTGTTTTAACTTAACCTCACCTGAGCAGACTTCCTTCGGAGCTTCTCCTCCCTCTCTTCTTCTTCTCCGTAGGTGAAGGTGTGTCCTGCCCTGACCCCTGTGGGGAAGGAGTAGTATTTCCTTTGCCTTTTGCTGATGCCCTCAGTGTCTTTCCCAGTTTCCCCAGGCTCTTCAGGGGAGACTTGAACTTGAAGGAACCTTTTGCTGAACCACTGCCTCCACCGTTTCCCTTCTTCCCTTCGTTAGCTTCATTTTCATCTTCTTCGTCCTCGAAAGGGTTGCGGTCCCTCGGCACGTCGCCATCCAGGAGAGAGCTGCCAGGCGACCAGTGGTGGCTGTGACCGCCATTGTCGTGGATGTCATCGTCGTCAAAGGGGCTGTGATGTTGGGGGGTGATGTTCAGACTCATCCTGCGGAGGATCCAAGCGTTGTCAAAAGTCGGACCGCCGCCTTTCAGACGCACTGGGAGGTTCTTGAGTACAGGCATGATGAATGTAGGGACAGGGGGACAGGGAGGGGGAAACCTAAAAAGAAGAGGAAGTGACATCATACGGTCAGAGGGGAATAGTGACAGTAGAAAGGCTAAATCAACACTCAGTGTAACCTGCCACAGAGGCTAAGCTAACAGAAGCTCATGTTAGCTTAAAAAAAACCTTAAGTTTGTCCTCATTAAAGGAATCACTTCCTCGGTGCAACATGGGAATTTGAAGAAACTGTACTGAGTAACAAAGAAAACGTTATCATCATCAGACACTGATATCCCAGGTGTGTGTGTGTGTGTGTGTGAATTTTGACCTTCAGATTAAAACACTTCCTCTTATCGATGCAGAGTCCGGCAGCTGAAGTTTAACTAGGACCTGATCTGGGTTCTGACTCACTGCAACTGACTTCTCAAAGACCTTTTACAATGTCATTTGTCGCTGAGTGGAAAAAAACTCTGTTGATCCTAAGCTTTAGTGAGAATGGGACATGCTGCTTCCTGATTGGCTGCCAGGTGTTTAATGAATTATCAAGGTCTACAGTTTGACCCCGTCCAGGATGGTGTGTGTGCCAACCCCTCGGTTTCTTTGGTAACAATGGCTTCTTGGACATGCACAGTCCCACAGACATAAAACACTAAGACATAAATATGTCAACCATTAACAGGTGAAAGCGCAGCAACGATCTTTATGACTCAAACAAACAGACACTTCAAACACAGTCTGAAGAGGAACCAGTGGAGTTACCAACACTCCAACAGAAGTCGAGTCGTTTAAAGATCAAATCTCCAAAAAGAGGATATTTCATCTCTGTCTAACATGTGACCCCTCCCCGTCTAAAATAATGGTTCTTTGTTGTGACATTCAATTTCTATGTTGTCAGATTCCATATAACCATACATCAGAATCATATCCATTGACTGAAATAACAAATTGATTTTCTCCATGCACATTAAATATTATTTATTATATTAGAGAGGAAGGGGAAGAGAGAAAGCTGGGGGAGAGGGGCAGAGTGGGGTGAGAGAGAGAGAGAGAGAGAGAGAGAGAGAGACAGACAGAGAGCGAGAGAAAGCGGATGTTGTTGATGTTGTTAGTTTCCAGTCTCACCAGCTCAGGACACGTCTGCAGCTAAAAATACATAAAACAAACTCGTAGCAATGCTCAGTGTGTAGGGCAAAGTGGGAAGTGATTCAATGGAACTGGTTCCATAAATACCCAGCAGCCCTGGCGGCAGGCTCAGGAAGCCCGTGTGGAGCTCACACAAACACACACACACACACACACACAACCTGTTTTTCTTCAAGAGTGAAGCAGGGCATCAGGGAAGCAGGTCCACACAAACAATAGGAGCGGAAAGAACCTCGATAGTGCGGTGGGTCTCCCTGCTGCCCGTGTGGGCAGCATTCCACCACAGTGTCTAGAACCCAGGTCTTCAGGAGGCTTTGCCTTGAGGTGTTCGGGGCACTTTTGGATGAAGAGTGACAGAAGATCAGCAGCAAAGTCAGAGACAGCGTCTCTGTCCCGATAGACAGGAGGCTTAGCTGGAGAAGATGAAGATGAAGATGAAGATGCTGTGAGATCTTCACATGGAGGGACCAGGATGGACAGGGTCAAACCAGAGGGACAGGACAATGTGTATGGGGATCTGGGGATCATGGGTTCACATCCCAGCCTCTGCAGGACTGTGGTGTGTTGACACCACATACTGTGTACAGTGTGTACATTAGTCTCTTTAACAAGAGCACCAAATACAGAGGACAACTGTTGTTGTCTGTTTAAACAGTATCTGTGTACAGTGAACGTACGATCACATGACAAATTACAAATAACGTTCAGACCAGGCTTTGATGACTTTAACCAGTAATATTAATAAAGTGATTAACTAATTAGCGTGGGTACAGTGTGTGTGTGTTTTTGAACTCTTCAGAAAATGTGTCCAAGCAAAATTAAAATTAAAGTCATGAGGCAAAACTCATAACCCGCCATTCTTCAACATGAGGTCAAAGTCAGTCCTGATCAAATAGTGAAAATATTTCAGCAGCATTAAAACATAACTCAGGGTCAAAGTCACAAAACAAACAGGAAGCCAGGACCAGAAACAGATATGGAATCAGACATGGACGCAGGCCTCAGCCTTGACTTATGGCGTGGGCGGAGGGCGGAGAGTTTGATTATGACTAATGACAGTAAAGATAATGGGCTGATCCATGTCTGCAGGAGGAAACACTGAGAACATTCAGAACCGTAAAAAATAACAACAACTCTGACAGACCATCACTCACATGCTGGGATGTTTGGGAGCAAACTGCTGCTACATCACAGATTCAGCAACGTTGTCTACAAGTACTGCTGTAGCTAACGTTAGCTCTGGTGTCTGCACCAGGACTGTTGTAGCTAACGTTAGCTCTGGTGTCTGTACCAGGACTGTTGTAGCTAATGTTAGCCCTGGTGTCTGTAGCTATGGTGTGCTATAGCTATAGTTTGTGTTCGAACACAGCCTGATTCGGGTGACATCATCATGAGGGAGCAGCAGCTGGGAGGAGGCTGAAAACTCACCAGTCAGTGACAGAATTTGACATTTTACTACAACATGAGACCAAAAAATAAAAAGTACATTAAATACATGAATATGTGTAACATTCATTAAATGTCTTGTGCTGAAAGATATATTTACTTTGCATACTTGGAAAAATATAAGTTAAAAAAAAGCGGGGGAACAATAAAGGGTCCACAGCCGCCCACAACGTCTGCACATGACTGCACATTTTCATGTCATGCAGCTGTCAGTCACACAGCATTTACTTATAACCAGTGATTGACTTGTGTCCAATAGGAGCCTGCCCCAGATGTTATGTCATAACATTTTCTCTGTCTGTCTCTCTGTGGTTTTTATTGAATTGAACTTTAATTTAAACTTTTTTTTGTAGTGTTTTTAGAAATGATATAACAAACAAGGACGACATCGCCTTCTTTGGACATAAACTTCCAGTGTGTTCTTCTTATGGATGACATCGTCCATTTCCCACATACTCCAACCACAAAGAAAAAAAAAACAGAACTTGAAACTGCACATGAGGCTCAGTAATCCAAGAGTCAAATGTGAGATTCTGTTTCCTCTGGTGCAGAGAGAAAAATGATCTCAAGGATGTTCTTTTTCCTCTGAGGTATGAAGTTGAATGTTTAACATTCAGGCGATGGTGGACGGAGAACTCCATGACATCCAGTAATAATAAGTGCAGCTTATATAAGTTCACCTGCAGGCGGAGACGCTGACAGACGTGATGTGGGCATAGGCACAAAAACACAACATGTGATCCCTGTAAGCCAGCAGGAAGCTGCTGCCGACTCAACATGGTTTTTCACATCAGGCTGCTCTGAAGTCACTCACTCACACTGCATGTCTCTGTCTTTACATTTAAAATAACAGCTCAGCAGACTTTCACAGAAATGAAACTCAATCTCCTCTCTGTGGACCAAGGTGCTGAAGCGCTGCTCAGACCCAGTGCAGACCAGAAGTGACAACGTGACGACATGCAATTCAAAAATCCTGGACCAAAGTTTGAGCTTTTGTTGGATTAATATCTCCATATTTTTCCATTAACACTGAACTGGAGCCACTGAACTGAACAAACTCTGTTTGTTCGATGTTGATTTCCTAGTCAACTAAATCCTGGCAGAGACTGTAACAATGATCCAGATGAAAGACTAATCCCAGAGCCAGCGTCACCGTCTCCTTCAAACTCAAATCCAACATTTCTGTGTGAAAATGTCATAAGCAAACGCCTCAAACTGTTAAATCATCACAGATTATGTTTTAAATATTCACACCTCAGCATGAGAATGTGTACGAGGGGCCGTTTTCTGGGTGTTTTCTCAGGTCATCTCCAGCACAGAGGTCAAAGTTTAAAAAAGCACAGAGCAGAGTTCAGATAGAAGCAGAAGTTTGTCAGTTTTTGCAGGAAGTGTCAGGAAGTTTAAATGTGTCATTCAGTGGACGGACGGGTCGTTTTTATTCTTTAAAAGACAAAAAGCGCCATTATTTTTATTATTATTTATTACATTATAGGCAGTTTTTCTGTTTAGGTTAGACTTGGCATCCAGAGTGAGTTGGGTGTGTGCTGAAGGAACACTCTGAGACAGAAACACTCTGGACTATGAACCCGTTTTATTCTTCTGTTCGCAGCTTTCATAAGAAACACACTTCCCTGACTCAGCAGCTGTGTCATATGTCACACACACAGACACACACGGCCAGTGGCGCAGCTGAATAAAGACACAGTCTGTGCATGTCAGAAATGCTTGTCTGCTACACAACAACACAACAACACACACACAGCTCTACTGTGAGGACAGACAGAAACAACCAAACCGTGGTCTGACCAAGTCTGACGATGGATCTGAGTGTAGGGACAGTCAACTCTGACCAAATAACTCAGATGTAAAAGAAAAACACTCAACTATTCCTTTAAACACCTTGAAAACATTTGTAACATTACATAAATATAGCATTTAACATGACTGGTACTAAATATATCAAACATCCAAGGTGACACTGGACAAACTCCCCTTGACACCTGTCCTCCACTGATCACCTGGGGGGGGGGGGGGGGGGGGGAAGATCATGTACTGAAGACAAAGTGAAGCAGAACGTCTTTCCATTGACATTTATGCGGAAAAACCAGTAAAAAGCATTATTGGTTAACTGGTTAACTTCAATCAATGAGACTTTAGGACTGATGTGCCCTTTACACACACACTCACTCACTCACACACACACACACACACACCTGTATAAACGACAATAATCTAGAAACATCAAATAAATACAGTTATTTCATGATATTAATATTAAAACATTCTAATTACACTTCTGCAGATAAATCCCAGTAAAAACGTGTAACGGATTTAATGTGAACTCACTGGAGGAAGCCATGTTGCAGGCTGAGCGCCACAACCCGGGACAGAAGCGTCGGAGTCTGCTGACCGTGACCGAGAGAGCTCCGGTGATGTGTCTGTGTCCGAGTACCTGACCCTCTGCTCGACTTCTGTTCTCAGACTGTGAGACAGGCTGATGCCTTCAGGCGCGGTCGGAAATGTCGAAATTCTTGAGCGGACTCCACCTTATCAGTAATACAAATGTGGTTCCTTGGTTTTAACGCTGACTTGTCTTATTTTCTTAAAGGTAAAATCAACTTTTCAGTAACGTATTGAATAAATAAATTGAAATTGAAATATCTGAATTTAATTGAATATGAATTTTCTGGCTGTGAAAGCCGGTATATTAAACGTACCTGAAACCTGTCGACCAATCACGAAGCAACTCGTCTTATTTGCATAACAGTGTAACCTTTCAGTGATGTTTACCATATCATTATCGATTTATAGAGTTTACGAGATTGAAAGGATCAATTCTGATCAGATTTTTAACGGTGAAGTTAGAGATGAATATGTGGCAGAGAGTAGTGAGGCTTCAGGAAATGTTTATACTTCAAACTTTTCATCTACCTCCACAGAGCTGTAGTAAGCCAGCTGTTACCTTTTAAAGCTAACATCAGTAAAAACAAACTGTCTTTTAATTCAAACTTTGTGAGAGATAAATTAATGCTTTAGAAACAAAAATCTGAAATGTATTTACCAGAAATGTTCTAAAGTTCAAAACAAAGTAACTAGTAATTAATGACCTGACTTTAAATCAGTACACTGACCCTGCTGACCTGGGTCCACGTGACCGTGCAAATGAAATCTATGGAGACAGGAAGACATGAAGACATCTCCCTGTTTAATACATGAATGAAAACTTATTGTGTTGTGAAAGTTGTCTCACACACACACACACACAGGTATGTCAACTGTTGTCGGAACTAAAGATTGACAGCCATGTTTGGACATTTTGTCAATTAATTATAACAAAAGTTGGCAAAAGGTGTGTGTGTGTGTGTATGTGTGTGTGTGTGTGCGCACAAACCAGAGTTAATGAAAAAAAAGGTCACCTCTCCTGTGTGTATAACAGCTGACTGACTGAGACCTGAACACACACACAGTGAAACGATGACTGGTGAAGGTCACTCTGTGAAGAAAGGAGAAGTTGAGGAGTTCGTACATTTCATCACTGGACTTAATGAAGTCTCATGTTCTGACTTTGCATTTCTGAAGAGTTGGAGTCAGCGTTTCACTGACACTGAGCTCAAGAGAAATGTAAAAAAAAAGTGAAGAATTTCAATTGATTCAGTTTCCATGAATAAAAATGAAAATATTTCCATTTGCACTTTTCCTGCAAAAAGCTGATAAATCAGATTTCTTTTCTTTGTTGTCAAATCTAAATCGACCTCCACCTTCAAACACGGAGCTGCTCCAGCTCACAGCGGTTTAAACAGTGACCTTCTCTCAGCTTATCACTAACACATCAACAACCGCTCAGATAGATGAGTGATTTGAACTGACTCTGTGACTCATGGCTGGCCTGTTGAAGTTTGACTGTGTCAGCAGTCCATAAAAGAAAGGCTCCACATGAGTGAGAGAAGAATGGGTGACAGAGAGGACCAACTCTGATCACACCTTCAGACTAAAAAGTATTTACATCACAGATTCATCATTCATCATCCATCCTCTCTTGAACCTTTTCACTGATGCACAGGGAGACCAGAGTCGGTCCCACCGTCAGCTCCAGATTTATACACCTGAGAGAGTCCTGCAAAGACACTGATGTTATGTGGCATCAGCTTTATTTACCTTCTTACTGACAACATTGTTTTCACTGGAGACCAGTGGAAAACAAAGGTAGAAGAAGGATGAGTGAGACAGAAAAACAAGAACGTGTGTGTATGTGTGTGTGTGTAAGTACAACACACAGGGAAGACAGTATGGAAAGGTCTATAAGTGAATGAGGCCGTGGCCACCTACAGAGCAGAGGAAGGTGCCGTTCACAAACACAGAGCTGAGGAAACAACAGCAGGACACCAGGCTGCTGCTCTAAAGGAGCAGTTCAACATGTTCATCTGTGTCCAGTTCATCAAGAAGGTGAAACCAAACCTTGGCAGACAGTCAGACAGTTCAGGGCTGAAGACGCAGCGTGGTTTAGAAAATGTCCCAGAATACATCATGGAGGAGTGTCTCTAATTTGACTGCCAAAAGAATCAGAACCAATCAAATCATTCCTTCATTCTGTTTCTACTGCCATCAGTCTCCATCCCGTGGCGAGCTGCTCGCAGCCTTGCGGTGGGAGGATCAGGTTTGTTGTCAGAGGTTCAAATCCCACCTTTGCCGACAGATGCTTTATCAAACACACAGCAGAGGATAACCACCCTAATTCACACGTCTTCATAGTGTACGGTGCTGAGTCACTGCTACTGCCTTCTCTTTGTCCGTTCCTGAGGAGGACCTAATGTTTGTGGTCATGTCTTTTGATGTGAGACGGTTTCCTTTCCTCTTGTTTGGTGTCAACAAAAGGCCTGAATGTCATGTTATTTTACAAAAGAATTCCCCAGCAGCACAGGGCTGACAGTCAACTGGTGATAAACTTCAGTCAGTTCTGATGAGAAAAGGCCGGTCAGCCTGAGAGGTTCAGGTGCTGGGACGAGAGCATGTGTTCATCTTTATGTTATGACACGTGAGTGACGGAGAAGAAGAACCATAGCACGTCTTCATGACCAGAGCAGATATACCAGGTGACCAGTCCATCACCAGGGTTGTATTTAAAGAACAAAGAACCATGCAGCCTCAGATTCACACCTAGGTCCAGTTCAGAGTGACCAGTGATCTCACCAGTGTCCACACTGACAATTCAGACTCTACCTACAGTAGACTTGGAGACGTCTACTGCAGTCACCTGAGAGTCAGAGTCTTCAGTCCAGGTCCAAACCCTGTCTCAGACTGAACTGCTGTCTTTGGCCTCTGAGCCCAACATGTGACTGAGACGTTGGTGATAAAGGGTTAAAGTCAACCTGAAGGTCGTGGTCCTTCAGGTTGACTGAGCATCATCCAGACCACAGAGGTCTAAACATCATTGGTCAGGACAAATGAAAGGTTCTTACCTTCAGTGCTGCTTCAGGACAACAGAGTAATCCACCAGTGTGTGTGTGTGTGTGTGTGTGTGTGTGTGTGTGTGTGTGTGTGTCCCCTGGGTTCCTCTCTGATTCTTCCTTGCTCCAGGTTCTTCAGTGTCTTCTGTTTTCAGCAGAATTCATTGGGTTTGGCTAATTTGTTTTATTTTTAGTTATTGTCCTCTTGTCTTCTTGTCCACTGCGTCCTCGTCTCTGATGCTGTGTCCCAGTCTGCCTTCTGTTCCCCTCAGCTCGCTGCACGCTTGTCTCTCCTGCTCGCCATTTCCTGTTTGTTTTATTTTCTAGCTGCAGCAGGAAATGGTCATCTTTTCCTCTTCCTTCACACACACACACACACACACACACACACATACACACACACACTGATCTGACATAACAGACCACTTCGTCTTCAAACAATAATTAAATCACCTTCACACAAACCAGTCTCTGCACCTTAGACCAGGTTTATATTATTAGAAATGAGAAAGTTACATCATAGTCATTTATATGTAGAATATACTTTTCTACATATATTTTACCTTTTTTATTCCCTTTTATATAAGGATTTAACAGAATCTTCCACAATGGTCCACCATACTGATTTTTATAGGAAGGAAACCTCATGACCCCCTATATCCAGTAACAATATAACATTCACCACTAGATGTCACTAATTCCTACACATCGTTTCATGGTCATTATGTGCTATGCAGCTGTGTTTCCTGGCACAGATTGTCATGCCCTTTATTTGAGGCCAATAAATCGTGCACTGGCCCTTTAAGTTGTTCCTTTATTTATTGTAATGTTGTAACAGGTCAGTAACGGGTCAAAGAATGATGGTTGAAACTGTTTATTTACAACAGAAGTATTTCTTCAAATGTCAGTGGTACAAATGGATGAACACCATGTGTTCATGGTGTTCAAAACAAAGAGAAGGTCAAAGTTTGATCTTCAGTTCCAACAGTGTTCACACGTAGGCTTTGGTGCTGCTGCTGTCCAGAGGCACAGCTGCTCTGTAGATGCTGGCTCCACCACTGTTAGTGGAGTATTTGTAGGAGAACTGTCTGCAGGAGAGCACAGAACAGACACTGCATCAGCCAGTGTCTGTGGGGGTTTGTGTGTATATGTGTGTGTGTGTGTGTGTGTGTGTTTACCGCGTATCAGGGACTGACTGCATCTTCCTGCAGGAGCAGCACAGCATTGAACCGCCCAGTACCGCAAGACAAGAAGACGCCCAGCCCAGGTACAGACCAGTACCCAGTTCAAACCTGGAACAGAAACCAGCATCGTCATCATCGTCATCGTCATCGTCATCGTCATCGTCATCGTCATCGTCGTCATCATCATCATCATCATCATCGTCATCATCATCGTCGTCGTCATCGTCATCATCATCGTCGTCATCATCATCAATCATGCCATCGTCATCGTCATCGTCATCGTCATCATCTTCATTTGTGTAACCCCTCCTCACCTGACTCCTCCGTACAGTGGGTCGTAGAAGTCATTGATGACCCTGGCAGCGTACCAGGACACTGCAGTCAGAGTGAAGACGCCTGACAGGAAAATAATTAACCACGAAAAACAAAAATTAGAAATACCAAACCATACCATCATTTACAAATATACTGCAACAGTTGCAAAGCCCAGCCCACGGCCTACACCTGCAGCCCAGCCCGGTGGAGCGGCCACTCACCAGACAAGAGGAAAAGGATTCCTCCGCTCAGAGCGATCTGTTCCTTCACTGGCTCTGACACTCTGCCAATCTTGGTGCATTTGAGTCCAAGCACAGAGATGATGATGGCAGTAAAACTGAACAGCACTGACAGGACCATCAGAGCCCTGCAGGTCTGCAGGTGAACTGCAACAAAGAGGCTGTTGATGAACTGTACTGGGAAAGCCTTGACACACCAGAAACTGATGAACTGGAAACTTGTGCCTGTGTGTATGTGTTCCCAGCTGTTCATGTGAGGACATTTTATTTTTAAAAAAAAGGCTATAGTTGTGGGGACGCGTTGCAGAGCAGGTGTGTGTGTGTGTGTGTGTGTGTTTACCAGGCAGCCCCAGTGTCGTCTTGAAGCGGTTGCACTGGAGCGAGCCCAGAGACGTGGCAGCACAGCTCATCCACAGACCTTCAAACTGCCACTGGCTGCTGCTGATGGACTCCGCCTGACTCCTCATTTTCCACACCTGGGATGACGTACAACTGGACTGTAGACACCATCCTGCCACGCCCAGAATCAGACCCACTACCTGCAGTGCCAACGCCATGCTGCTCCACCTCTGCACAGGGAGCAGGATCACCTGGGACTACACCGAACCATACACAGGTCAGAACAGCTGCAGAGGAGTTTGGTTCTACTGCAGCCACACAGCTGGTGGATGTTTCTAGACCTCTGCCCTCTTCCTCCTCTATTAATGTAATACGTCCTCATAATTTACATCATGAAAAAGACAGAAAGTAGAGACAGAAAACACCAGGAACATGTTCATACATCAAATAAAAACCAGCTCTGACATCCAGAGAACCCCCGGTGACTGACCCTTCTTCAGTTATGTTGCTTCTATCAACTCAACATGAAGATGAAAGACGTTTTTGCTTAGTCTTTTATAGAGAAAAAAACAAAACACTTACAACTAAAAATGAGCTCTTTTAGGACTATTAGGTCTGGAAACATTTCAGAATCACATCACCACAGGTCAATTTCATCTCAACTCTACTTTTGCAAAGACAGACTGCATCTGATTAGGAAATGTATCACTAACATACATTTGACACACAACAGTACATGGTAAAAAACACAGAACCTTCTGTTTGGTGGCGATGAGAACATCTTACCGTCTTCTTGAGGTTTGTCTGTTTCCTCTCTTCTTGTCTTGATTTGGTTATCGTTCTTTGTTCCTTTTGTGCCTAATTTCCCTAGTTCTCTCTCTATGAGGTGGTTACGAGCGTTGGCGTGTGGACCTGAGCTGGTCTCTGGTCTCTGCTGGTTCAGGGTCGATGACCTCGGCTGAACACACACCGTTATTGACGTTTCACATACAGATGTTTGTTATGCAGCTGGTTTCTCTCAGGATTCTCAGGGAGGTCCAGACTAACTTCTGGAATGTTCTGACCATTGGGGATTGCTATTATCAGAACTTATTTTTAAAATATATTAAATCATTAAAGGTTAGTGATTGAAAGGGGTGCGTAGTTTGGCCAAGACTACCCTAGTAAACCACAAGAGGGAGCTATAGCATGTAACATGTTGCTCTGCTAACAAACTGCTAACACTAGCAGACTTGTTGTATGATATAAGCCAGTGTTGGACTCCTGGGTTGGTCTACAGTAGAACAGAAAACATTCTCAACGTGTTTCTGGGCGACTATTTGAAAAAGCCGGTTTTAAGTTTGACAACAGAAAAACACCAGACTGCAGTTTAGATTTTTTTTTTATTTTAGTCAGAAAGAAAACAACAGTCGCAAATGTGACTCTATGTTGATGATTTATATATAATGTGTATATATATATATATATATATATATATATATATATATATATATAATGCTCTGTAGAACTCTACAAAGATCATTAATTAAACTGGTTCTAGTTCAAAACCACTTGATCAACTGATTGGTCAACTACTCGTCCCATGGCGTTTCTTTTCTCCTGACAAGGAAACAAATGTTGTGAATTCCGTAGATTAGAATAAACATAAATAGGTTTTTGTGACATCATCAACAGATGGCAATGTAACCACAGCAGTACGTCTTGACGGAATAAGGTCAAAACATGTACTGCTTGAGTGACTCGAATGTTTTGACTGACAGTGAAGTCTGACTGTTTCTCCACAGTTACAAACCCCCCTCCCAAAAACCCCAACACTGGTTCTCTTGACTCCTCCCCTCATGCTGACTTGTCCACAGTACATTTTCCCCACTGTGTATTTTTACTGCCCCAGTCACTGTGAAAAACATTCATAACACACAGAAAAAAACTTTTTTAAAAACACTCGCCAACATGTGGACCAGGCCTGAGAGTCTGTACATTTATACATGTTCACAAGGCTCTTCTCTGTCAGGCAGAGCCTCCGCTGCCAGCACCTCCTCCTCGCCCTCCACCTCCTTGAGTTCTGAAGTTGTGCCAGACTTTAACAAAAGGTTCTCGGTTCTTCCAGATCAAATCATGACCATACAGGGCGTACCAGCTGCAGAGGGCATTAACAAAAATAAAATTTAAATAAAACAGAAAGGAAGACAAAACAACTCAGCCTTGGCTGGTGACTCACATTCCAAACATGGTTCCTCCCAAATGAGCAGCGTGGTCAAAGAACTGCCATCCCAGCAGCAGGCCTGCCGTGTCCAAGGCAACAATGGCCTTTAGAGCCTGAGACAGGGGATAGGACGAAGAGGAGATATTTAAAGAAGATAAGGAGGAGGAGAGAGAAGCAGAGGTGTGATGTGGTCAGGAGGAGGAGCAGCTGAGCATAGACTTACATTTGCTGCAGTGAAGGTGAACATTGGGAGGAAGATGATGGCCAGTTTGGCCTCAGGCATTTTAGTGCAGACAGTAGCCAAGATGGTCATGATGGCACCTGACTGTACACAGAAACACACACACATCAAAATCAGTCATATTTAGGAACTTTATCAGCAGATAAAATCTTTAACAACTAAACTAAATAAAGTTTGTGTCATATTGTTCTAACAGGACACTAAGTTTAACAAATTCACGCTGACTTTAAAATGTTCTAATGATCAGTGTCCAAGTCTGTCTGTTATGACTGGTTTAATACAAATGTTTTTCTGATGGAGGAAGAAGCCGTCGCTCACCGCTCCTACAGACATGCAGATTCTCCCGGTCGCCACTTTACTCACGTAACTGACAAACGTAGAAACGACTCCTAAACAGACAGACAGAAACGTCAGTGACCGAGGGTTAGAAAATCATATCAGTGCAGACTGTGTGTGTGTGTGTGGGGGGGGGGTGTGCAGCACCTGCAGACAGGTAAAGGGCCATGAACTGCTCTCTGCCAAGCATTGAAACAGCGCTGGAGGAGAAGCTCCACAGAACATACATGTTTGCTGCCATGTGGAAGAAGGAGTAGTGACTGAAGGTGGACAGCAGCATGGGTAAACACAGAGCCTCTGTTGGAGGAAGAGAAACACTGCCAGGTCACCAGCTGCTTGAAAGAAAAAGAGATGCTGAGACTTTTAACAAACACTCACTGGATGCAGGTGTGGAGATAAAGTATTTGAGCATGGTGGGCTGCAGGGAAGGAATTCGCCAGCAGCAGAAAACAAGGACATTTGCAGCAATGATTCCTGAAATAAAGGCAGATTTGTAAGGCTACATATGATGTTTACAATTATTTTTACGTTTACAGGATATTTATTGGTTTCTTACAAAAGTGGTTTCTCATCCAATCAGATTTAAAAAAAAAAAAAGTTAAACTGATAGCATATAAGCATTCACCTGTGACCGTCTTCTGACCTTCACTCAAACTGTTCCACCATCGGTTGACCTGGAATATGAAATATCAATCCACAATTAGGAAATACAACTCTGACAATCTCCGAAAGTCCTGTCTTGACCTTCATCTGACTGACGTCCATCAAATTTACCTCTTTACGGAAGTCTCCTCTTTTCTGAGGTCGCAGCTTCTCCAACCAATCGGCATGGACTTGGTCAAAAAAGCTTTGGACTCGAAACTTGACAGATTCATACTGCCAGATGGCCGCCAAGCCAAATGAACAGCCTGTAAACTGACATGGCGTTAGCACCTCTGTCAGGACACCATCATTAGCTTTAACAGCTGAGCATCACCTACCCCAACAGTGAAGACCAGCGGTTTGATGAGCTGACTGGCTCGGGGGGTATCTGATGGAGATGTTCGATGGTGGACCTCAGCCTCAACTGGCTCTGTTCTTGAAGATCCCAGTTCCTCTTCCACCTTCTTGGTCTCTGGTTTTCTGGAGGCTTTTCTGAAGCCACATTTTTGCTGGACGTTGTGAGGCCACCTGCTGGAAAGACAGATAAAGACTAGGTCAATACAGGCACAGCACTTACAGCTACATTTTCACAACAGCTGAAAAAAGGCCATCATATTGCCAGCCAAATAAACCTAGCCTGGTATACATTAGGCTGTTTACACTTGACTTGTGTGTTAAAATTTTCAACATTACAATGAACCAAAGCATGTGACTAAATCAACCTTTCATTGACTACAGCAGTGCAGGTTGACTTCACTGTTCCTTCATCTGATAGCATCTCAAGTGGTGTTTTCTTGTAAAAGTCACATCAATAACCAATAAAAAGACAATTACAGTAGCATTATGCTTGACTAAAAACGTGTCGTAGTATATAAATGCATGAACACACAAGGTATTGTCGTAACCAAAACACATTAATTAAAAAATCATATCAAGAGCATAGCGCAGCGCCGGGTGTTTAACTGACAGAACAGTAACAAAAAAGAAAATAGCTCTGCCTGACAGTCAGGCAAGAGATGATGACTCCATGCGGCGACAATCACCAACCTGCCATTCTTGGTGGAACACCGAAAAAGTCCTTCTCCGACTCTGAACAGGACGGAGCAACTTCTCCAAGCCATGTTTAGATCCAATGAACCTTAAACCTCGTTCACTTCCGGTTCAAAAGAACGGCGCTAAGAAGAGATAGCGATAACTAGAGGACAAAAACCGAAACTGCACACTTTAATAATAATAATAATAATAATAATAAAAAAAAAATTGGGTTTGGCTAATTTTCGTAGGTTCTATATTGTATAATAGAGGATTTCACTGCTAAATGTCTGAGAACTGTAGTGTGTGGAATAAAATGAATGAAATGAAATAAACATGAATAAAATAGATATATTTCAATAGAAGAAAAGAAAACTTGGGCAGGGGAACACGAGAGATTACATAACGCAGATTTAGAGTCAACTATTCAGATTTCTAATGAAATAAGGGCATTTAGAGAACATTTTTTCATCAAAATGTGAACTTTTTGTCAAATTCTAATAAATTTTGACAAAAATATTTGTAAAAATCAGAGACTCCAAACTCACCAGAGAAGAAATGGAAGTGAACATGAGACTGTTTGACCTGGAACAAAAGACGAGAGTCCAGAGAAGTCATTTGAGTCTTTATTAAGAAAGGTATCACCTGGTATAGATCAGTGCAGTCGGACAGACATGATCTGGATCAAACAGAACCTCCACTTAGTGCTGTGTGTGTGTGTGTGAACACGTCTGTGGAGCTGTAACAGGAGCAGAGAACCGACTGGGCTGAGGAAACAGAGACTCAGAAGAAAAAACTCTTTCACATTCAGAGGAACAGGAGAACAAATAGTTCCTAAACCCAATAACAAAATCTGGGTTACATGAAGACAGCCACTGATCAACACAACCAAACCCAAAATAATTAGTTTACACTCAGCAATTTGTGTTCTCATTAATGTGGTTTATAGAAATAAACCTTTAACTGAAACAAACATTAAACATTGAGTAGTTGGAAAAAGTCAATGCTTATATATATAAAAAAAACATGAAATCCATAAAAATACATCCAGTTTAAATTTGGGAATAAGTATTTTGGTTTTTCTTCAGTGCTATAAACAGAAAATGAGTTTAAAAACAAAATTAAACATGACAGGTGTAATGTCAAACGGTCTCCACAATTTCCTGATGTTATAGACAAAATATTGAGTTGGCTGTGGCAGGGTGAGAAGCTGCTACACAGACAGACACACACACACAGAGTGGAGCGACATATAAACATTATGTTGGATATTTCCAGTCCATACACAGGTGAGTCTGTGACCCCAGCAGCTGACCTCTGTCAGGACAGAAGGGGAGGGGGGGGGGGTCTGTGCAGAAGTACTTATTGATGTAATTAAATTGCATCCCGAGCTCAGCTCACAGGCCCACTTTCATTGTTTTGAGGGGGCAGCAGCCCCGGGAGGCAGTACACTGATGAGAGATGGATAAACAGTTTGATTTGCTGCTGTTGCCCCCAGGCACAGTGTACCAGAGAGATGAGCAAGAGGAGGAAGAGAAAGCATGAACACAGGGCGGGATGGAAGAGGGCAAAGCTGAAAGAGAGAGAGAGAGAGCGGGAGGAAAAGCAAACCTTTTGGGCGGAGGGAATGAAGTACAGGATCAACACGCACACACAAGAAAGAGGCAACAAACGGTTCCTGTTGTTTATTTTCACGTGTTCTCTGAGCTTGTTTCTCCTAATGCTGCTCTGTCTCTCACTTCTTTTTTCCGCCGCGGCCTTTATCTATCTATCTGTCGATCTCCCCTTCCCCACTAACTCCCTCCAGCTCCATCACACCACCGACACTGCTTTGTCTCCTACCTGCCTCTCTGTAGCCCCAAGCCAAAGCAAACTGCAGAACACAGAAGAGAGTAAACACCGACACACACACACACACACACACACACACACACACACACACACCCTCAGTGTAGACACAGCCCAAGGTTTGGTTTTAGCAGCTTCATACAAACAAACAGGCAGAATTATCAATGTTTTAGTCGAGACAAATAAGATGTTGTAGGTTTCAGTGAGGCATGTTTCCACACACACATCACACACACCACAGTTGGAGAGGGGGGGGGGGGGGGGAGTGGTGGGGGTGTGTGTGTAAGTGTTTAGAAACAAAGAACTAAAAAGAAAAAAACTAAAAAAAAAAAAAAAGAATAAACTGATTTTAAAATCACAGCGGCATCCTGTTTCCTTCGACACTGATCTTTACAGCATGTCCTGTCTTCGTGAGGCGGCGGATGTCGGCAAATCTACGCATCTGTTTATCCACCCGAGACAATCCTTTCTTCCCAGGACCCTGAGAGGAGCAAACAGAGATGGTCAAAGGTCAGCAGGTCAAACACAGTCAACCACAGATACATGTTTTTAATTAAGAACCTTTAACCCTTATTAGTCAACCACAAAGAAGAAGAAATGTTATAGATTTCATTCACATTTCTGTTGAGGAAAGTTTACTGACCACAGCCAGTCTGAAATGTTGAAGAGTTTTCTATAATAATTTTAAAATATAGACTATTCCACTCAGTCTTGTTTACATCATGGAATAGACTTAAATTGACCCGACACCTCTCTTAAATTGTCTTAATAATAATTCTACGTTTTTTAACGTTGGAAGACCCAGCAATTATTAAAATTAGAATTAACAGATTAAAAACATTTCCAGTTCCAGCTGCACTGCTGTTAACTGACAACCTGCTGGTTTAACAGTGACATCAACACAGACACAATTCAAACCCATAAGAACATCCTGATGAACCATCACCATGTTACAGCTGCCTCAGGAAGTGATGTCACCAGAAAAATCCACTCAACAGGAGCCATGCACAGTCTGCATAGACTAAATACAAGAAGTGGAGGGAGTCAGCTCTGCTGCAGGCTGTGGTTGAAGTGTGAGCATGAAGCCAGAAGTGCTGACTGGTCTCCACTCCACCCTGGCAGCCTTACAGCTTCTTTTAGTTCTTACAGAGCCTAAGGAAAGGTACTAACAAATGCTGCCACCCACAGGTCGCCCTGTTAGTTTGACTGGCACTTCACACCATGCAGAAGGACTTACTGCCCCCTGCTGACACACAGCAGGAACTACAAGGGCATTCTGTTTCCTTCTATGCTGATCTTGACCGCTCCTTGCGGGCGTCGCATTTTCCTCTCCTCAGCAAGACGACGCTTGTGCTTCTCCAGAAGGCTGACGCCTTTCATGTAGCTCTACAGAGAACCAATCACAGCTCAGTACTGCAGCAGGTGGCTGGAGCTAAACCTGCTGCTTCTTTCTGCAGACTTTGGTTCAGTAGAGTGAGTGGTTTAAAAACATAATTGAAACATGAAAAAGATCACAGTAACCAGGAGAACACAGAGTACAAGCAACTGTGTTTAAGACAGTGTCGTTACTGTAAACACTGACTCGAATTTCATCACATTCTACTAGATTTAAAGTTTAACTGAAATAAATCGTGTTTTTCCTAACCGCTTCCCTTCACCCTCCACCCCATGAACTCACCCTATTGGAGTCTGACTCCACGTTCCACTTGGGTCGTACTACATAGTCTTTGTTGGAGGGCATCGGCACACGAGCCCGAGCACAGAACCCTGGGTCACCAGGTCGTAGAGCTCTGCAGGGTGGAGAGTGGAGAAAACCAACGTCATAAAACCGTCAACCAAACAAAACATTTGTGGAAAATGTACGTCTGGATGTAACAGTCCCAGAAAAGAACAGGACTACTTACTTTTCCTCTCCAGTCAGCTGCTTCTCCAGGTCTCTCCGGGGAGTCTGTCCTCCTGAACTGCAGGTGAGAAAGACACAGAGGAGTTCAGTGGACATAAGAAGATGACACATGACAGGAGACAGAAACACACACCTCACAGCTGATCAACATTCTTCTTAGTCTGTGCAGATAAATAACAGCTTCCATGCTTTGATTAGTTCTGTCCACTTCACGGCAGTTAGTCATGGATTCAGTCAGTGATTCAGTCAGTGATTCAGTCAGTGATTCAGTGCCACAGGCTGTGACATTATTATGTTCTTCCTATGTGTCAAGGTACAAAGAGACCAAACGTCGACCTAGTTCAGACTCGAGTTAACACGTCAGCAGAGTCATTTGTTTTAAACTTGAAGGATTGCTGCTCTGCTCAGATGACAACAGATGACAGAATGACTGACTGCACAGAACTTTTGTTTCATTAAGGTGGGGATCGGACAGACACATCAACCATGTTCATGAACATGAAGTCATCTTTTATGCTGATGTATAATATTCTCATCAATACTCCTTCAATTCTGTCAGTCAACCATGCAAATGCATGACTGAACCTGATTGGTGGAGAGAAGACGTCAGGCTCTTCCGTCCTCTCCACCTTCTGAGGCTGACTGGGGGGAGGGGTGGGAGTGGAAGATGGAAATGGCAGGATGAAGAGATGAAACAGAAAATAGGAAATAGAAAACTGAGAAGAAAAATAAATCAACCAAACAGTGACAGGAGAAAAATTAAAAAGATGACGAATGACAGAATGACATCACACAGTAGCAACGGACTGATGAGGGAGGATGAAATGTGAACGGAGGAAGGTGAAGCATCATCATCATCATCACTAATACACACTCCTACAAGTGTTTTATTTGGTGCAGATTAGCCACAGCTGTCAATCAGGATAACATTAAAGAGACATTTCATGTTTTTACAGTCAGTTTGTCTGAGGTTCCTTTTTTTAACACAGCGTCAATTTAACGTCACTGAATGTTGTGAGTTGAAGAATCATGACAGAAGACAGAAAACATCATCCTGCTGTGTGGAAATGAATTGGAAGTGAATCTGGTGGAGACAACTCTACACTTTATCTCTGTAGATGTGCTCAGAATGCAACACCAAAGTTTAAGTCGTCTCTGGAACGACATTTGGCAGATGATTGTAAAACTGGGTGGAACCTCATCTTATGGGCAGCTCGCAGTACCATGAAGGCTGGCTTAACACAATTGAGTACAATAGTTAAAATAGTTGAAATAACACTGTGTAGAATGTACTGACACCAGTCTTTAAAATTATGTAGAAACCCAGATATCTGACAAACAGACTTGGTTTTAATTCAAACTAGGTCAACACTCTACCTAAACAGTTTATTCTCCTCACAGACTTATTAAAACATTAACGACTGAATTTTTTTAACTCGATTCTTTCTCAATGTTGTTTTCAGTTTGTTCCACACCCTCTGGTTCCGTTGCTCGTGTTCTCACCTGAGTCGTCGTCTCTGAGGCATCTGCTGGTCCAGATCTCTCTGCTCCCGCTCTTCTCTCGTCATTCCTTTGTAGTTAGAGGTCAAACCAAAAATCGGCCTTGACCACTCGTCTGTGCACAAAAAAAAACAAAAGGTCAACAAAACTCTCCTCAGTCAATGTCACACTGTATCACACACTTCCTGAACTGTTTTTTATTCTCATTGTTTTTGTTCCACACCACGCAATTCAACACCTTCCTCACTGTCACACTGGTTGAGTTGAGAAGCTTTGACTCCTGTTTTCTTTCAGCTCAGACAGACTGATAAAAAAGAGAACAAAGTGTTTTTCTTACTGATTAGCTTGAGCGCCAGGTCCTTGTTATTTCTAGACTCTTTGGGATGCTTGTAGAGAAACATAACAGCCCGGCCAATACCGCTATGCTTCAGAGTCTCCTGACTTACACTGGGCAACTGTGGCAAATGACACACACTATGATAAACACACAGTGATCTTTGGCCTCTGATCTGTGTGACCTGTGGGAAACCGATCATCCTCACCTCCTGCAGGATCCTTAGCAGCTCCTCTCTGATCCTAAGAGCGGGAAGTGATTTGTCTGGAAGAGGACTGATCCACTCTTTGATGGCCGACATCACGCCGCAGTCAATGAATGTTTCCTTCAAGTCTTGCCTGAGGGACAAATATTACAATGACAACTCAGGTCTTTGTGTCAAAAGTAAACAAATTGGTGTTAGTGTACACTTTTTAAACACATTTACCCGGGATTAACATTTTACTTGTTCAGAAACGACTGTCACTCTTTACACGCCTTAATACCATAACAGTCATCAGTCAAAGTGTTTTAAGTAGATGCAGTGTTTGTAAAGATTTGCTGCTCTTACTTCTTGAGGTGCATAACGACCTGAGGCAGTAAAGTGAGTTTCTTCAGTGCAGGTTTCTTCTGACTGTTCAGAGTTCTATCCTCCTGTTGAAACAGTGTCAGTGAGGACCCACAAGACATCATGTTTAAGCCTTTACTTTTTTTTTACCTCTGCTGCCTCGTTCATCTTGGTGATCATAGCACTGACCACATCATCTGCGTCGCTAATAAACGTCCCTCCATCCCGGTGTCTTCGCTTCCTGCTGTTCATGGCTTTTCTCTTAGCGAGCATGAGGTCAAAGTCTGACATAAAGCTGGTGCTAAGAAAAAACCCAAACCACAGATTTCAAACACCATCATCAAAGGCTTAAAGGTTTTAAGAGACACAAAGAACATGTGTAGGACAAACACAAGGCTTATTTACTCTTGACCGCTACGATCCACTCCTTCATCAGAGTCTGACTCCTCTTCCACCTGCTGCTTCTTCTTCACCTGCTCCTTCTCTCCTTCTAAGTCCTCCTGGTTAAAACCCTGCAGCAAGGGGCACACAGCCAGGTCAAAGGTGATATGACAAATGTGCAGATAGGGTAGACTGTCTTTCATTCTGACTTACCGTGAACTCCTCCTCCTCTTCATCCCCAGACTCTCCAAAGATGTCTGCAATCATTTTCCTATAAATTGAACAAAGTTCAAGAGTCACACCAGAAACGCTTCTGTTCAAAATTTAACTTTGAATTCTGTGAAGGGCTCACTCTTCCTCATCTCCAGAGTCACTGTCGCTACCAAACAGCGCCTTTTCATTCTTCTTCCCATCTGCTGCTTTGGCATCATCTTCGCTGCCACTGTCAGAGCCCAGCTCCACCAATTTGGCTTTCAAACTCTTATCTGGACCTCCGTCATCACTGTCAGAGTTCTCTTGATCATCCTCATCATCGGACACTGCTCGACTTTTCTTCACTGCTGGGAATCAGAGAAAAAAAAAGTTACTGATGAGACAGGAGTAAAGCGGTTAATGGAAGTGTAAAGTGCAAATATTTTAGACCACTTCATCATGCCAAGAAAGTCATGTTAATAGTAAACCCTTAAAATGGTCACAGTGGAAACTTGATCAATATTCAAATGTGTTATCTGAACCTTTTACCCCCTTTAATAGGATTAAATTAAAAATGATAGAGCAAAGATGTGATGTCTTTTACCTGGTGCACCTTCCTTCTCATCTTCACTATCTGAGAGAATGGCCTTCTTTCTTTTCACTGTGTGGGTGCACACAGACAAACACAAGCAAACACACACACAAACACCATTATGACAACTGCTGAGATAATTATCAAGGAGCACATTATGGTTACATCACCAGTGTGAGTGCAGTGTTGTTTGTAGGATCTGAGTTCAGTACCTGGCTTTTTCTCATCACTGTCATCTCCTTGCACCTTCTCCTGCTCATCATCACTTCCTACTGCAGGCTTTATCCTTTTTCCTTCCTCCTCATCCTCACTGTCAGACTGCATCACACCTTTCCATTTTTTTCCCTCGCCCCCTTCTGTGTCCTCCTTTTGTTTTTCTCCTTCCTCCTCTTCATCAGAGTCTATTTGTGCCGCCTTGTGTCTGGCAGGAGCGCCCGTGTCAGAGTCACTGTCAGCATTTGACCTGTTGGACACTGGGGGTTTTGAATCCTCATTGTCTGATTCATTGTTTGCGGCCGCTTTGGGCCGCTCCTCGCTCTCTTCCATGTCTGAACAGCTTCCCCTGCGTTTGACAACTGGAGATAACCCACCCTCGTTATCTGAACCTAGGTGTTTGATGGGTGATGATTCCTCGTTGTCTGAGTCGCTCATCCTACGTTTGACGGGAGAGTCATCTTCATCCTCGTCACTATTGGCAGGTCGGGAGGCCTCTACTTCAGAGTCACTTTTGTCATCCTCATCATCATTATTATTATTATTATTATTGTGGCTCTGGGTGGCCTCTCTTTCAGAGTCACTAGCGGCTTCTCTGTGGTCCTCATTGTCTGAACCACTGGAAGCCCTGCTGGTCTCCATGGCATGGGGGGCATCATCGTCATTACCGCCCTCGTCCTTTTGATGCAAACAGGGTGTGTCAATGTCACAGAAACACGTTGTCAATGCTAACATGTATGAAAAGTTCAAACATTACAGTTTAATTACAAATCACACCCTGTTGATAAGTCTCTGACCTCAGATTGGTGCCTGTCACTCTTCATGTCATCATCATCTGATCCTTGGTGTTCATCTTGGACTGGGGTACCGCCCCCATCATCTATAAGTAAAAAATTAGGTCAGAAACAAGGACTTCACAACACTGCTGTAAGGAGCAACAGGTTTTACAACAACAGACGTTTTTTACTGTAGAACATTACCAAATTTAGAAAGTAAAATTAATACTATGTTAGGGTCATAATAATTTCTAGTCTAAATATAACCAGTAACATTGAAGAGTAACATATGGGAGTCTGTAATACTACAACCTTCATATGTTGTATATGACTGTGCTATACAACAATATTCAATGTTTCCTTTTCTATAAAAGTGGTTTGGTAAAAGGTGAAGTTGTAAACGAAACATTTCCTGGTTGTGAAGAACTACCGTGTCAGGTCCAAAATTACTAAACGTTTTCTGGACTAATTGAATAAAAAGTAGTTCTGCATATGAACCTTAAATCAATTCTCAGAGATAGCGAGAGAAGCGGGTATTTGAAACTGAAATAGAAAACAAAGCAGAGCGCTTTTTACCGGAGCGGCTACCGGACATGAAGTCGTCTTCTTCTCCGTCCATTTTTTCCAAAAAAGACGGATTCGGATAAAAGTCTGAAATGAAAACACACAAACTATAAAACTTAAGCTAAGAAATACCTTTTAACAAAGCAAAAACGTGTTTAACGAGCAAAGCGCTACAACAACAGTTAACCACAGATCCAAAATGGCGGAATGCGTCATCTAAACACGCCGTCGCCACATAATGACGCAATCTCTTTTGGCTTTTATGTTTGCTTTTATCTTTAATTAACTAAATTATGGATTGAATGATAAATGTATCTTACAAAATTATATAGTAAACCTACAAATTGTTATTAGTTTAAAAGTACTCACGACAAACGTGTTGTTTTTACATGCCACTGAAGGGTGTATCAAAACATCATTAAAGCTTGGGTTTATTTGAACACCATATAAAATAAATATTGTTTAAATATTTCTTATGTATTTAATAACAATGAAGTATGAAAACACACCAAGAAAAAAAACATTGACGATTACTGACAGTAACAAGAATGATTTTACTGGTGAATTTGAACACGTTTTCTGTACCAGGGCAAACTAGCCGAAACTAGCCGTTTTAATAGGTAATAAACCAATCAATGGCAGGAACTTTTTCTATAATAAAATAAAACAAACAAGGTATAAAGATGGCGGTGTAAGTGAGGGTGCATTCAAAATATTGTACAGTTCGAAGAGTGCCCATACTCATGAGGTTAGTGAACGTGTGTATATCAAATCTGGAAGACTCCAAACAACCAAATAAAACAGTTTATCCTGAGGAAAACATTGCGGATCAAATTTTGCTGTAGTCTACCTTACCAGTTGGTGGCGGTAGTGGACTTGATGCATAAAATAACTAATGAACTTGTGACGTAATTATCGTGCGACACGGAGAAACCACGCGTGTTGTCAAGAGCTAAACCCAAAGCCGTTTAAATACAGTTTTCCTTGCTCTTGGTCCGTGTGAGGTCGCGCAAATGGGGGAACGTAGCCGACTGTGCTCCGTCTGGTTAGGCTCGGAGACAGGTATCCTGAAAGGTGTTAGTGTGTCCAGGAAACAGGCCTTTAACTTCTGCAACACGAGTCATCTGAGCCGTGACCAGGAGGTCCGGGCTCTGTGCTGGATGGATCCGTCGCAGAGCGAGCTACTGGTGGGTTCCGTGGACGGCAACGTGAAAACATTCAGTACTGAAAAGGGCGAGTTCACGGAGACACGGTGCTGTGGGGACCCGGCGGATGGCTGCTTCGTCGGACTGGCTGCGATCGGCGGCTCCACAGTGGTCACTTGTGCGGAAAGCGGTGTGTTGAGGGTCTGGAGGGAGGACAGCAGTGAGCCCAGCACCGAGCTGGATGCTGGGAAGAACGTGTGCAGGATGCGACAGAGCCCGATTCACCCCAACAAGGTTGCGACAGGGGGGAAGGAAAACGGACTAAAGGTGTGGGACCTGGAGATTCCGGAGAAACCCGTGTTCTCTGCCAAAAACATGCGGGACGACTGGCTGGACCTACGGCGGCCACACTGGGTCAAAGACATGGCCTTTATCCCGGACTCCGATAAATTAGTGACCTGTACAGGCTTCCACCAGGTGAGGTCACTGTGCAAAACAAGTGGAGAAAACATATGACAACCCCCTACACAATCCTTCAATTCTTTATGGTTAAAGATATGATGTGCACTGTATTATTCCTCATAAGATTAAAATATTCATCAGGCACTGTACATTGTGGTAGTACTAGAACTGGTTAGGGTCTTTCACACACCTACAGTGAGTGAGAATACATAACAGGTACATGAACATCACTGCATTTGTGTAAAAATCATCTAAAAATATAAACTCTATTGATGTCAAGCATTTTACAACTTACAATGGATGAGAAATAATTTTCTGAGACTTTCAAACTAAAAGCATTTCTCAATTTGTCACTGTTTATCCAGGTCCACATTTTTGACCCGTCCACACCTTGTCGTCGCCCTGTCCTTGAGGCCGAGTTTGGCGAATACCCACTCACAACTCTGTCACTGCCCTCATCTGGAAATACTGTGGTAGTGGGAAACACCCATGGTCAGATTGCCCTGTTGGACCTGAGAAAAGGTCTTGTCCGAGGCTGTCTGAAGGGGCTGTCGGGGGGCGTGAGGGGGCTGCAGTGTCACTCCTCCCAGCCAGTGGTGGCCTCCTGTGGTCTGGATCGCTTCCTCCGTATCCATAACCTGGAAGACCGTAAGGTGCAGCACAAAGTTTACCTCAAGTCCAGACTCAACTGTCTCCTACTGTCCAGCCAGGACCTGGAGATAAAAGGAGCAGAGGAGGAAGGGAGCAAGAACCAGGAGGTGAAGAAGGAGGAGGAGGATGAAGATGAAGTGTGGGATACAATGGAGAAGGTGGAAGAGGCAGGGGACAAGTTAAAAAGGAAAGTTGTGGAAATAGATGTGGAGGAGGAGGTTGAAGACAAAGATGAAGAAGCACCACAGCCCCAACAAAAGAAGAGTGAGAAGAAAATGAATAAAAAGAACAAGACTAAGTGAATCACATGATGGTGATTATTTTGTTCACCTCTATTAGATCTTAAGAAAACTAAGGTGTGCCTTCAAACAATCTAAAGACAAATACAAACACCAAGGAAAAAAAACTCTTCTGCATCTGCAGTGTTTTCTAACCTTGAATCTTTAAAACAATATTTTCACAGCTGTATTTTTAATTCAAATAACTATAAAATACTGTTGTTATTGATCTCTGGTTTTCTAGATGTCATTTCTCCACCTCATCTGTCCTAATGTTGGCTCTTTCCTGGGTTCTGTGTTATAACTTCATTGACTCGGACAGATCATTTAACACGGTGGGATTATATTTATTCAGCAGTGACAAGTTATTCATGAAAACACACACACAAGTTACATAGAATGAAATGTTTAAGTCTTGTGTCAGAAATTCACACTGCTTCAGTCTGAACTCAAACACTACACACTAAGGGCAGACAGTGAACTGGTGTGCATGTAAAACATTAATGTAAGAAAACAAAGTACAAATGCCACAGGAAACAAAGGATGGACCTCAGATCAAAGATAAATCCAGGCAGGTCCTTGAATGCATGACCCACAGGATCTGTGCCGCACAAATGGTTTGTTTAAATCAGAAATGTGAAGGCTCTCCACTGTTATTGGATGTCAGGACTCCAACCAATCAGAGCACAATTCCAACATCTTCAGGTTAAACATCCAGAAACAGACAAGTCCAGTCCACAGTGGGCTCCTCTCATGTCCCAGTGGTTTTGTGTCCTTTTTGCAGTCTGGACCAAATGTTCTCAGATACATCATGGTAGAGTTCTCAGGAACCATGGGTTAGTGTTTGTTAACGCAGAGCATGCTGCTGTCCGGCCTCCACATACAGGGGACGCTGCAGGTGCAGTCTAAATGTTTAGGTTTATGAATTCAGTGAATTGAAAAACAAAAACCCAACTTTTTAAATATATCCAACTCAGTCAAAAACATTTTCTGAAGAGGACAAGTTTATCTGGACTGAGAGAATGCAGCAGTTCTGGACAGTGAAGACAGACTGAAGAAGTGACTTTTTTTTTTTTTTTTTACAATTTTTCCACATCTACAGTTAGATTTTACAGGTTTCATTAGTTTGTTTATAATAGAAATGTTTGTTTTCCTGTAAGAGTAAATACATGTGAGCAGATTGCATGTAATCAGGTGAAAGAATAGAAGTCCTTAATCCCTGGGTGGACCCAGTCCACCTGACTACAGCAGACCGCAGGTCCATTTCTACTCACAAGGCTTTTAGAATCAACGGTTCTGGGCTCTGACCTCAAACCTGGGGAAATGAACATGAAGTTCCATTCAAGTCTCTCTTCATTGACTTGGACTTGGACCAGATGCGAAGACTTTAGTTATATAGACTCTAAATGAAGAACATTACTCAGCTGTTTTAGAATGAGTTGGCATGTTGACCTGAGAGTGGCGCTACTAAACAGTCTGATCAGACTGACATTGGATCAGCTGTAGTAGTTCATCACCCTAACAAAACAAAACTCTAACTCAAACCTGATCACACACCTCCCTGATCCAGTCGAGTTTCATATAATCAGCCTTAAACAGAGCTACATTACAACAATAATAAATAAAAGTGTTTCATGTCTATTGGACAACAGTTAACCACAGCATAAACAACAAATGAAAAGGTAAAGACAATGTAAACTTAAAGAGGCGTAAGAATAAAGAGGTTTAAACACTTATGAGTGTGTGAGGCCTCGTCACACTGAGGTGTGTTTCTGAAAACTCAGACTTCTCTGATCAGGTTTATTCAGAAGCACAGTAGGTGTGATGTCACCAAAGATTTTGAAAACAGACTCAGGCTTAAACAGTTCTGACTGGAATGTCACTCTGACCAGTTTCTCTCTGTCAGATGAACCGTCATCACATTTCTTTACAAAAAGCATGAGAATGATTTCCTGAACGGCCAAATCATTGATGAGTGGACAGGGCCTCAAACATAAAATCATCAGCAACGTCACAACCCAGCATGGTTCACTGTAACCAATGATGAAGACAAGAAGAAGAAGAGTATCTGGTCATGTTTGGGCTGCAGCCCCCCCTACAGACCAAGTTACACCTGATTCAAGAAGTTCCTCTAGAAATGTTTGAGAAGAAGTACCAAACCATGGGCACCGGGTCAGTACTGGGCCATGGATTATTTAATAACCGGGCCCAGAGAGAAGATCAGTTACATTATAATTGAAGCTTTTGATCATGAGTGTAAAATATGTTTTATTTTAGATTACCAGATTTCCTCTCAATTTCAAATGTAATGAGTCTTCTTTAAAAGGTCACAGAGGAGACTTCAGAATAAAAGAAAGTTCCATTTACGTCCTACTGGAAGAACAGTTTGGTTACCTCAGCTGATTCTCTTCCAACAAACCCTCTCTGGAGGGCGACTGCACTAAAATGTGGGGTTGGTTCAGGACATTAGGACTCATTTTAGAAACAACAATCAGGTTTTCATCAAGTGTTTTTTTTTATCAAGTGGTTGCTCAGAATTCCACTACTGATATATTCATTCATTTCATATAATTGGAATGAATTTAACTTTAAGGTAAAAAGAAAAATGCTGAGAACAGCTGGTCATTTTTCATGGTTCCAGTGTGAGAACCTAGCCTGTAATAGAGACAGCTGGGTCCACTTCTTATAAAAGTCTATGGATTCAACATAGCTGACTTTGTTGTGACTGATGTTGATGCAGAACAGCAGTTTAGAACACACATACTAGACACAAAAAATCAGTGTAATGTAACATGGATCTCTATGAGACATAAATGTGTTTGAAACTCAGTGTTAACACCTTGGGTGAGAACCAAAGTTCTCCCTCAGCATCAGTTAATTGTTAAAATAATTTTTCACCTACCTGGTTGAAAACTTAGTTTTTTTAGTAATTATCACAATAATAAGAATAATGATCAAGTCATCACATTCAGTGCTTAACCCTTCTTCATCCTCAGGAGAGATTAACAGGATGTTAATGTGACATCAAATACTAGAACATTCCTATTGAAAATACTGTATTAATAAATGTTAGACCACCACAAACACATGGTCTGCATGTTGAAATGAAACACACCCCCTGTTTCAGTCACTCTACTGTAACAACGTCCTCACTCACATTCTGTCACGCTGATGCTGAGCCTCCTCACTGTTGCTGTGCTCCTCCTGCTCCTCGTTGGGCTCTCCTTCCCTGTGGCTGAACTGCCTCCTGCTGAGTTTGTCTGGGTCATGAGAAGCCATGTCACTGAAGTCACGGAAGATGTCCTGAAACGTCTCGTCGTCACCTGAACGATCATATCCAAATGTGTTAAGGTGTCAAATGACGTCACGTTAAAGGACACTGTGCTGCTGTCACTCACCCATGGCTCCAAAAACACCTTCTGAGTCTCTCATTTCTTCATTCATCCGAGCCATCCTCAGCCTGGACCAGGAACAGACATCAGCATGACAAGAAATGTAAAAAGACACCACCATTTTCTCATTTTTTAAATATGTACGTGTGTGTGTGAGTGTGTTTAACGGAGCATGTATCCTGGTTGGTGCAGACTTCTGGACAGAAAAAAGCTCATCATATAACAAATAAATAAATAAAAACTTAACTATGTTTGTTCTGTTCATAAACAACAAATGTGATGTGATGGTGACTCACAGTGTGACAATGTCAGCATTAGCCGTTTCCACAGCAATGGCAAGAGGGTCCTGTCCTGTCTCGTCCACAGCGTACTGATTGGCTCCTCTCTTCAGCAGCAGACACACCTGCCTGCAGCAAGAAAGGGGGACTAAATGTCAGATTCAATTTAACGCAGACCACTACCACTGTCTCCTCTGTCTTTAATGTCCACTCAGACCACCACTGTCTCTGAGTGAAACATTTCCACCACTACCTCCACCATCACCATGTTTGTTACTGTCTGAGAAACTTGACAACAGCCCAGAAATTAACTCTGAACTCAGCATTGCCCCCTGGTGGATGTTCAGTTTTCCCACCATACCAAAGGTTGGATGGACTTTTCAGGTCAGTAAATCTAAAGGATCTCAAAGATCCTGGTGAGTATGTGATTACCCGGTGTGTCCAGCTGTGGCAGCAGCATGCAGCGCCCCCTGTCCTCTTAGGTCTCTGTAGTTGACGTTAGCTCCATTCTGCAGCAAGAACTCGCAGGCCAACAGTGACCCCTGCAGGTCACATGAAAAGCACACTAAAACAGGATCGTCTTCATGTCCATTTGTTTGAACAATCCATATGAAAAAGCACAGATCAGGGTTTTTTTGGACGTGTCTCTCCATGATTTTAATATTGTGATTGTCTTTACAGTTGTGTCTCCTCTTCCTCACCCCGACAGCAGCTGCAATCAGAGCCGTGCGTCCCCCCTCTTCACTCAAGCTACTATTGACCTCTGCCCCTTCAGCCACAGATCTTGCCATGGAAACCAGGTCTCCCACCAACGCTGCCTGATACAGTCGCAGGCCAGCATCCACTTTAGGACACCCTGAAACAAACATAAATATATATTTTATGTATTTTACAGCCACAGCAGGACTGGAGTCACTAAGTACTGTCAGATTTACCAGTTTCATGTAAACTGCTGTTCAAAGGCACAAATTTCTTCTCCACATACTTCTCCTTGATCCACGTCTCTTTTCCTGCTCTGGAATAACCAAGAAAGAAGAAAGTGTGATCAGCATGTTGGTTTATTAGCATCAGATTGTAGTGAATACATAATAACAAACCTTTGTTAAAGAACGCATCCTTGGGGTCAAATAAATTGAAGTGCCAACTATAAAACCATAACATGACTAAAATCACCCTTTAAATTAATAATGACCATTTATGAGGCGTATGCCAGGAACTGATGTGCATTGGCCAAACTCAAATATGAATGATTAGTGCAGATGAACAGTACCGTGGGCTGTCAGCTGTGGGTTTGACTCCTCCTTCCTCTGAGCAGCGAGCCTCATAGATTCCGTTCATGACATCATTGCCCAGAACACACAGAAGCTATGGGTGAGAAGAAGTCCTGCAGATAAGTACTGGCAAACACTATACAGAGGGTTGTGTGTGTGTGTTACCTTCAGCTGTTCAGACTCCCAGGAGTCCAGGGTGAGAGATCTCACCTTGGACAGGTGAACACCCAAACTTCTGCAAACATGATGATATCACACATCCACAAAGACTTTGTTGGAGTAAAACCAAACTGGAAAATCACCCGTAAAACCAAAACTACAGAATTTCTGTTGTAACCTGTGAATTCCTGAGCACTCGATGCACATGGTGATTCCCAGGTTGACTGAAGCCCAGCGAGGATCCTCCTCACCACAGTCACAGCATCGTTGGTTCCCGTGGCCCTTTAAAGCCACACCCAGGGCTGCGGGCTTCTGAGGGGGCGGGGCAGGCGTGTTGTCCTCAACACACTGGAGGGATGAAGACTCTTTGGGCTACAGACAAGACAAGAGCGAAACATGGAGACCCTTTATTAAACCAGTAACTACTTGGATGAGAAGAAGGTAGGAGGTGGCAGGTACAACCACCTGTGGGAGAAGAGGGGAGACTCCTCTCTCTCTGTAGGCCAGGTCAATGCTGCCCTGTACTGCTGTTAGCCACGCCTGCTTCAGCTGCTCTGAGTCGGCCTGCAGAGCACAGCACCTGACGTAAACGAGACAAACACACTTCATTAAGAAAGGTTGCTCCAACTGTACTGTATATGTAGTGTGTGTGCAATGACCTATAACACTGACCGTTCTTCAAATGCAGATTAATTGGGGAATTATAAAAATGTTCAAATTTATCTTTAGAAATT
Organism: Cynoglossus semilaevis; assembly: GCF_000523025.1. NCBI lineage: Eukaryota > Metazoa > Chordata > Actinopteri > Pleuronectiformes > Cynoglossidae > Cynoglossus > Cynoglossus semilaevis. The sequence goes on from NC_024310.1 coordinate 15,226,317, forward strand.
CTAAATTTGAGTTATTTGGTCAATGTTTTTGCAATATTTAATTTTTAATGTTTATTTGCGATTTTTTTTTTTTTTCATATATATCTTATTTTCTATCTTACTCTGTCTTATCTTTGGTATTTTTACATTTCATACATCTCCAACTTTCTTACAGAAGCAGCCGTGACACCGTTGCCCAGAGTAAACCAACAGTATCTTATTAAAACTGCTAAAATGTATAAAGAGTGAGTCTTACTTCTGAACAGAGAGCAGCTCAAAGCAGAACCGCCGGTCAATGTGATCCAGTGATTTGACAGCACAGAGCCTGAGATCATCAAACAGAACCATGGAGTCTTCCTGCAGCAGAACAGTTTACCATCATAGAACAGTTATAACATACGATCATCATATAAATATGCAGCTTCAACCACAGCGTCATTCATATTATCTAATACATGATATTACAGCGGGGTCAATCCCAGCTGTGGCTGGGCGTGAGTGTGGAGAGTTTGCCTTACCTTGTGTGATTTTCTGTAAATGAGCTGATTTTGTCTGATGGAGAACCAGCATCTGAAACACAGGTCAGGACTGATCATCAACTACTGTTCAGATATGAAAGTCATGAATATTGTTATATAAAGTGCCGTGGAGCCACCCCTCACTGTGACGTCAGTAAAAACTGGTCTCTACCTCTTCCAGGTTTTGGTTTTCCTTCTGGAACGTTTAAACAGGTAACCCTGGATGACATCATCACTGCTGGGACATGGGCTGACCATCTGCTCACCTGAAGCATCCTGAAACACACAGTTAGTCATGGCTCAAAAACACTATTTTGTACAATTTTAGCAGCAATTCAAACGATGACAATCATCAGCTCATTACTCTTTGCTGCACTAGCAGGTGTTGGTTCTCCAGGCCTTTTCTTTTGGATGCACAGAAGACAGAGAGCTGGGACAGCTATAGACAGGAGGACAAACAAAGAACAGGACATTATACTCTAATGAGAAAAAATAGGGGACAGACGAGTGAATAAATGACTGAGTGTGGTCAGAGGTCAGGACCTGTGTTGCCATGTTCTTCATTGTGGGCTCTAAGTCTCTGAAAAGGTCAAAACCTTGATGGAAGAAAGTGAAGTGGGCCTGGACAAAGGAGAAGACCTGAGACACACAGAGACATGTACACGTTTTACACGTGTTATTTTGTTCTTGTTTTTATATATAAACATAGATCTTATCTTCTAACACATGAAAAACAAACTGACTGAGTTCAAGATA